>NC_142112.1:30439488-30774845 GCF_056152115.1 Neolamprologus brichardi
GTCATGGACGGATGACTTTGTTTGGCAATCAATTAAATTTGCAAATTAGACTAAAGGAGCAAATTCATGGCAAAAGAAAATTAAAACAAGCATTCAGAAATTGTTATGCTCTGGAGTTCCATTCATAAGATAGAGCCGAATGAACAAGGCGCTGGTGTGCACAAGCAGGATTATCCAAACAGAATTCCAAACAAGGCCAGGTGTCAGGGAAAAAAATCCAAATTCAGGCAATTTGTCCAGGCACGAGAAAGCTGACAGAAGACACACAGACAGGCAAGGAAGGTGGTGGATAAACTCAACAAACTAACAAACAACAAGGAGATCAGGAGGGCTGTAAATACAGAAAACTGAGTGAACACAGGTGAAGCTAATGAGATTGAAGCTGGCAATACTGAGTGTAAGAAAATAACAAAGAGGGGAAGTAAGACAGCAGGGATACACAGGGATACTCTTACTTCCCGTCTTATTTAAAAGAATTATGTAATTCTTGAAAATAAGACAGGAAGTAAGAGTAAGCATCACACAAAAACCACAGTGATAATGGCGATAACCAAAAACTAAAGGACGCTATTGTAAGAAATGACCACAAGAAAACAGTATGAGCAAAAAAAGAATCTCAAACTCACGCTGAGTCAAAACAGCTTAAAAATGACAAAGTAGAGACAAAGAGATATAAAATATCTTAAAAAGTTGCCAAACAACTGCAACAAGACAATGAGGGAAGAAGAAGAAGAAGATGTGAAGCATAAGCATAATTGCATACACAGCACGACCACACAATTTCAGTCTGGGTGTTTTCGTCCTATTAAGGAGGAGTGTGATACAAATAGCAGCTTCTAAACATTTTTTTTTTCAGGTTAACAATTGGCGTTACTCCAAGAACCAGTATTAAGTTTAATACATGGTTGTACACATTCGATTAATATGCTCCTCTTGTTTTGCTTGAATTCCACATCTCTTCTTTATAATCACTATCTATTGAACCAGCCTCTGTAAATAATACACATGCTACACATTGAAATATAAGGTGAAGAAGACTGACACCTTGTGGACAAAAGAGAAGGTGCAGGGTCATGTCTTAATGCCCCAGCTGCTGTAGGATGAGTCAAGAGTAATGAGCAGGGTAATGAGTGTAAGGCAAACAACTGCAAGGCCAGTATGAAGTGCTTGGTGTCAGTAATGGTTAGGCTGCCCTCTAGCTAAAAGGTCAAAGGTCGCCATCAAAGGCTTCAGCCATGATGGCTTTTAATCAGTCTGTAACACCTGCTTAGTCTCTGTAAAGCACTGATTACAGATAAGTGTGTGAGCTCATTATGTTACATGTAAGTCTTAGATATGTCTACATATAAACTGTGTGTGTGTACATGTGTGTGTGTGTGTGTGTGTGTGTGTGTGTGTGTGTGTGTGTTCTCTTTCTGTTTATGTGGTTGTGGTGTGTGTGTGTACGCGTTCTGTGCAGGAGACCAGATCCGTAAACGAAGATGTAAGGCTGCGTTTAGCTACGTTCCTCAACACGAAGATGAGCTGGAGCTGAAAATAGGAGATGTGATTGAGATCATAGCAGAGGTGAGAACTACATTATGAGCCTACAATGTAAAACCAGAAAAAAGGATGCAAAATAGCATAAAAATAAAATTTTAGGTTATATACGACAATCTCACATTAAGGTCCACATAGCAGTTCTGGAGCTTTCGGGCTTTCTCAGAAGAATGAGCTTCCCAGTTATAATAATGGGTAATGAGTGCGGCAATGGACTGGCAACCTTTTTATGCTGTAGCCAAAGATTTGCCATAAGACACCAAGGAAAGCTCCAGGCTTCCACCCTGAATTAGACATTTACGAGTACTTGGTAGCCATTTCTTCACGGTTTAAAAACTGAAAGAAAGAAATCGTGTGTGTCCCCCCGTCCCTTTAAAAAAAGAGTAAGAAAATTTAGCAAAATATACAGTGGGGCAAAAAAGTATTTAGTCAGCCACCGATTGTGCAAGTTCCCCCACTTAAAATGATGACAGAGGTCAGTAATTTGCACCAGAGGTACACTTCAACTGTGAGAGACAGAATGTGAAAAAAAAATCCATGAATTCACATGGTAGGATTTGTAAAGAATTTATTCGTAAATCAGGGTGGAAAATAAGTATTTGGTCACCTCAAACAAGGAAAATCCCTGGCTTTCACAGACCTGTAACGTCTTCTGTAAGAAGCTTTTCTGTCCCCCACTCGTTACCTGTATGAATGGCACCTGTTTGACCTCATCATCTGTATAAAAGACACCTGTCCACAGCCTCAACCAGTCAGACTCCAAACGCCGCCATGGCCAAGACCAAAGAGCTTTCGAAGGACACCAGGAAAAGAATTGTAGACCTGCACCAGACTGGGAAGAGTGAATCTACAATAGGCAAGCAGCTTGGTGTGAAAAAATCAACTGTGGGAGCAATCATCAGAAAATGGAAGACATACAAGACCACTGATAATCTCCCTCGATCTGGGGCTCCACGCAAGATCTCATCCCGTGGGGTCAAAATGATCATGAGAATGGTGAGCAAAGATCCCAGAACCACACGGGGGGACCTGGTGAATGACCTGCAGAGAGCTGGGACCAAAGTAACAAAGGTCACCATCAGTAACACACTACAACGGCAGGGAATCAAATCCCGCAGTGCCAGACGTGTTCCGCTGCTGAAGCCAGTGCATGTCCAGGCCCGTCTGAAGTTTGCCAGAGAGCACATGGATGATACAGCAGAGGATTGGGAGAATGTCATGTGGTCAGATGAAACCAAAGTAGAACTTTTTGGTATAAACTCAACTCGTCGTGTTTGGAGGAAGAAGAATACTGAGTTGCATCCCAAGAACACCATACCTACTGTGAAGCATGGGGGTGGAAACATCATGCTATGGGGCTGTTTTTCTGCCAAGGGGACAGGACGACTGATCCGTGTTAAGGACAGAATGAATGGGGCCAAGTATCGTGAGATTTTGAGCCAAAACCTCCTTCCATCAGTGAGAACTTTGAAGATGAAACGAGGCTGGGTCTTCCAACATGACAATGATCCAAAACACACCGCCCGGGCAACAAAGGAGTGGCTCCGTAAGAAGCATTTGAAAGTCCTGGAGTGGCCTAGCCAGTCTCCAGACCTCAACCCCATAGAAAATCTGTGGCGGGAGTTGAAAGTCCGTGTTGCTCGGCAACAGCCCCAAAACATCACTGCTCTTGAGAAGATCTGCATGGAGGAATGGGCCAAAATACCAGCTACTGTGTGTGCAAACCTGGTAAAGACCTATAGTAAACGTTTGACCTCTGTTATTGCCAACAAAGGTTATGTTACAAAGTATTGAGTTGTATTTTTGTTATTGACCAAATACTTATTTTCCACCCTGATTTACGAATAAATTCTTTACAAATCCTACCATGTGAATTCATGGATTTTTTTTTTTTTCACATTCTGTCTCTCACAGTTGAAGTGTACCTCTGGTGCAAATTACTGACCTCTGTCATCATTTTAAGTGGGGGAACTTGCACAATCGGTGGCTGACTAAATACTTTTTTGCCCCACTGTATCTACCTAAGTAAAGTCAAATTTTTAAATTGCCATGTTAAAAAATGAAATGCAGGAAGAAAATACAAGAAACTGAAGTTTTATTTCATCAAATGTACGACAAGAAAGAAAAATTAGATAAAATAAAATGTTTAAGTAGTATGTATTTTTAAGAAATATTTAAAAAATTTTAATTTTACTTTTAAAGTATTGAAATATTTAAACATGTGTACATTTATATATTTATATTCTTTTAAATAATTAAGATGTTGAAATTCTCATGTTTTCTTTATATATTAATTATTTATTCTTTGGTGATCACCGCAACGCTGCCCTATATTTCAGAAAAAGCTTTTTTTAGGCTTTCTTGTTTGTAAAGAGCATTGTTTTTTTCCCCACTAATTATATTTAAAGGAGTAAATCTATGTATATCAGAGTTTATAAACGTGTGCATATTGTCCATGTTGTGTAACTGTGTATGTTCAGGTAGAGGAGGGCTGGTGGGAGGGAGTTCTTAATGGGAAGACTGGAATGTTTCCCTCCAACTTCACCAAAGAGATCCTCACTGATTCAGAGACGCCCTCTTTGGACTCACAGGAGGAGAACCGCAGTGGACGCACAAGTGAGTTACAGCAAATCAGAGGGTGGGGACATATCTATATTTAAAAAATCCATCACTGCTTCTGATTACAAGATTTATTTGTTTATTTTCAAATCTTTTAATTATTTCATGAAATCAGCCCTTTTTGCATTGCTGCAACAAACTAAGATGTGTTGTGCATTATTTGTGTGTATGTAGATAAGGACAGCCCAAGCAGTGAAAGCGACGGTGGGGACAGTCGGTCAGAAACAGGGTCAGAAATCCCTCCCAAGAAGGTAATCAGTCAAATACTTGTGTATTGAGTGCTACCTCATCACACTACAAGCTTCCTTGGGGGGGTGACCTCCTCTATAAAGTCAGCCATGAAATTAAAAGTAGGCAGGAAGGTCACATTTGTTTTTGGGGGTCGGGGGAATGCAAACTGCAGATTCTGAATCTTTACAAAGACTGTATGACAAAATCTGTACTTCCCATAATCCTATGCGCATCCTCTGACTGCTCAGAGACTGCTGGTCGGCATGAGAGGCATCTAAATAATATAATGAGGATGGTTATAGTGATTTGGTTGGTTAGTGCATAAAGCTAATTATTAGCACTCCACAGCTAGTTTGTCCCTAAATTTGTAGGTTGAGTTAAAATTAATAGCGACCATTTTAATTAAACATAAATTATATCTCAAGCTAATTTTTAGTGAATGAATTTATCTTCTTCCCATTTTTTTTATTTCAGTATATTAACTATGGCTCAAGGGAAAGATAAAAGAAGGGTAAAGATTGGAATATGTAACAACTTTCTGGTAATTTAAACACTAACAAAAATTGTATCATGTTCAAAGCAAAGTGGTAAACTACTCAACTCAAGTTACAGTCAGAACAATAATCACAAAAAAAGAAAAGGATCCCATGAAGAGCTGGAAACTCTCCTAGGCATTCCAAATGTTGTTTACTCTCTGTGGTTTATACCACACGGAGACACTGCAATTGAATTAATATGAGCTTATTGTAAGGTCATATTAAGGTATAACATCAGTCAGCAGTACAAACCGATCTAGTGTTCCTAGCACCTGGCCTTATTGTGGCAACAGAAATGTCTGGAACAGAGGAAGCATACAGACAGACATAACAGACGAGGATTATGATGCAGGGGTGGTGATGGTAACTCTGAGTACATTCTGAGTCATAGATGGAGAAATGAAACTTTACAGGGTCAATACATGAGCACAAAGGGAGCTGTTGTTGTTTTCCTTTCCTATTTATGATTTTGGTTGGACTGCTCCTTTAAAAGATAATGCTGTTTTTCATTATACCTCTTTAAACCCCCTAGGGTCAGCTCAGAGGGTTTGGCTTTGGTAATATCTTTAAAGACCAGCCCATCAAGCTCAGGCCACGCTCAATGGACGTAGACTCGGAGGTGGACAAGGTGAGTCACACACACCCAGCTGTGTTTGTGTCACTTATGTTTACTTCCTGGAGACACACAGTAACAATAAACCAAGTAATCAGTCTAAAATTAAATGACTAGCACTATGGGGTCTGTTTTGTCCCCATAAGGCAATTTAGTAAACAGGTCCCCACAATGCAAGTAATACAAGTATACACATTCTGCTTTATACACTCTATTTTATAGACTTTTTAAAAAATTATCATCAACAGCAATGAGGGAAGGAAGTCACAGCCTTTGGGCCGCCCCTTCCTCAGCTTCAGTTTTACAGCACAGGAAGTGGTTTTATGTTAACACACATGCGCACACACACACACACATGCACACACACATCCTGTAGGGAATTGACAAGCAAAGCAGAAGTGAGAGCGCAGCAGGGCAGACAGAGAGAGCAGGAGAGGGGAAGGGAGTTGATACAGCTTTTCACTGACGTCTACATATTCACGTCTATTCTCCTGCTGCGTGAGCTGATGTAGCAAAGCCTCGTCCGAGTTTAACTGGAGACACAGAAAAAGACGGTAGGGACGGGATTTGTCGGCGTATTTTTGGAGGGTAAGGAGAGGGCTGTGCCCTCCTTATTCATTTTAATTTTATCTTCTGCATATTCTTCTCTTCTTCATTGGAAATTAAACAGCGTAACAACATAAGGCCAGGTGAGGCAGGAGTTTTAAGCAATGTATGTTTTTGCTTTTCACACTGTTGTCAGCGAGTTTTGTAAATATTTCTCAGGGAAACACAGAAAAAGAGATAACGGCCACCAAGAAGACATTTCTGGGGTATTAAATGCTACAAAAATTGATGCTTGACATGTTGGGATGACAATGGAAGGGTTATGGATATAGACTTAAAGGGCTAGTTCACCAACAAAGCAGCCTAAAAGATGATGGTTTTATGTGTGTTTTATGCTAAAGAAGTGTTTGGGATACCAAAATGGGGGAAATATAAGCAATAAAAATATGATTTTTTATTTTGGCTCCTGTTTTAAACCACAAATATTTAAAACTGGACATAAAATAGTCCAGTTTGTAGACAGCTTTTTGAACTGAAAGCCAAGGTAACGTCACCCAACTATTTTTTGGCTTAATAGTTTCCATTAAAGGATATGGTATTGGGTTTGTCTGTCAATTTATTGTAAATTTTAAAACATTTTAAAAGTGAGATGTCTAAACAGTCAATCTTGGTGAACAGGGCTGGTAATTAAAGTGAACTTTAATGGCAGTATTAGTAAGAAAATGCTGGCAATCAAGAAATGTAAAAGTCTTTATTAAAGAAAAACAGAAAATGTTAACTTGCACGCCAAGAACAGTCAGCAGCTAAAAATTACAGACGCAAACAGCCTGAAAGTGAAATGCTGCTTAAACATTCATTAGGATGAAGGTAGAAATAAAGAACATTAACTATGTCGATGAAGGTGTGTTTAAAGAGTGTCAAACGGTCATTAAAACCAGCACACTGGTCATCAAAGCCTCCTATTTAGCAGCAGACTGTGTGTGTGTGTGTGTGTGTGTGTGTGTGTGTAAGTGAAGGATGTTTGTCAGCCTGCCCTGTTAGTGGGAGGCTGTTATGCTGCTTTATGGTGAGACTCGTCTCCTCACTCAGTAATGAGGCTCCAGAGGAAGCGTCAGGAGTATCCATCTAGGTGAGTCACACGAGGCCATGTAACTTTTCAACTGAACGGTCGGTTGTTAGTACGTGTGTGTGTGTGTCTGCGACTGAGTGGTGTGGCTTGCTGCACAGACGCAGAGTGACCACATGCGAGTTTAACGCAGGTGTTTATAATTTGGATTATTGCCATTGCAGCAAATGGAAACGCTTTTCTTAGTGTTTGTTCAGCGGTTCCTCTTTTTTTTTTTTCATTGCGGTGACTCAAAGTCACTCAGGCTTGACATCAACTGTCACCTGAGAAAAAGTCATTGGATGTGAAATAGAAACCAGCGGGAACCTTCTGATGCGAAAGAGAGACAGCAGAGACTTGGTGCATTTAAGCATGCAGTATGGTCAAGACGAGCTACTGATGTTCAAACTGACCGTGAGAATAAGGAAGAAAGGTGATTTAAGTGACTTTGAACGTGACATGGTTAATAAATAACTGGGAATCCCCTGGGTTTTTTCCATACTAGCATCTCTAGAGTTTACCGAGAATGGTCTGAGAAAACATGCAGTGAGGGTCAGTCCTCTGGGTGAAAATGCCTTGTTGGTGTCAGAGGAGAATGTCCAAACTACTTCAAACTGATAGAAAGGCAGAAGTGCACATTGAAAGTTGAAGCAGATGGGCTACAGGAGCAGAAGACCACAACGGGTGCCACTCCTGTCAGCCAAGAACTAGAAATTGAAGCCATTTTTTATTCTCCAAATTGGACAATAGAAAATTGGAAAACTGTTGTCTGATGTGACCAGTCTTGATTTCTGCAGCAACATTTGGTTGGTAGGGTCAGAACTAAGCCTAAACAACACGAAAGGATGGATCCATCCTGCTTTGTATCAACGGTTCAGACTATTGGTGGTGTAATGGTGTGGGGGGATATTTCCTTACCATAATTTGATCCTCTTAGTACCAGCTAAACATCTTTTAAAACACCACAGCCCACTTGAGTACTTTGCTAATCATATCCTTCTATGACCACAGTGAACTCATTGTCACTGTGGTCATAGGGCCTCCACAGTCACCAGATCTCAGTCCAATAGAGCACCTTTGGGATGTGCTGCCAACAAATCTGGAGCAACTATGTGATTCTCTGAGGAGTGTTTCCAGCCACTTGTTGAATCTATGTGATGAAGTATTAAGGCAGTTCTGAAGGCAAAACGGGGTCCAGCCCAGTACTAGTAAGTATACCTGACAAAGTGGCCAGTGAGTGTATGTATGTGAGTGTAGGATAACATCGTAACATCAAACTTCATCAACTCACACACTGGTTAGAGTCACTGAGCAGCTGAAATATATTTGAATGGGCCAAAGTATCAGTTGGGGGTTTTGGCCAAAAAGTGAATCAGCTGTAGAACAATGGAGGACACAACATAATTAATTGCCAGTTTGTCAGTAAAAAAAACCCCAAAACAGTTCCTGTGCACAGCTTTTCTTAGTGAGATGGTGAGACAGATGAATAAAGGAGTTTTTGCTGTCATGTAGCAATACTCCAAATCAAATGTATTTGGCTAGTTTTTGGGTAGATCAATAGTTTGTGGCTCTGAACTCTGAATCTGATATGGATACGATGATGACATGATGATATTTTAAATCCAAGAGTGCAAACATCAGCTTTGGCCAGGTTAACTGCAACTTGACTGGTTGGCTTACAATTTTTGCAGCTGCACAGCTGTAATTGTAAGTGTTTCTCTGCAGGAAAGCAAATACAGAATTGCTCCTTAGATTAAATAAAAAGTTAACTTAAGTGGCTAGAAGTTTGTTAAAACCACAACCCCAGCTATAAGGTCCACTTCCTCTTCTTGTTGGTGATGTTGACTTTGTTTTCATTGTTGAGTCACTTCAAAAGCCTGTTTCATGTGACACAAAAGGACTTTTAGAAGTAAGTTGTAAATAGACTGGTGCTTATATAGCGCTCTTCTACTCTACTTGATCACTTAAGGCAATTTATACAGCACGTCTCATACACACTCGGATAATGGCATTAAGAACATCTCACCTAAGGATACTTTAGGATGCAGGCTAGAGCGGCCAGCGATTGAACCACCAACTTTGTAATTAGTAAATTACCTGTTCTACCTCCTGTACCACAGCCATTAAAAAAATCACAGCAGCTAGTATTCCCAGTACTCCCCAGACCCTGCTTGGTGTCTGAGATCAGATAGGACTGACTGTACCCAGCAGTCATCTTGGCATCTTGCTTCTGTACAGTTTATTCCAAAAAAACATACATAATTTGAAGCCAAATGGCTGAATCAATGAAGAGATGAACACCTTCATTTCAGTGGTCACTGTGACATAAACGTTGCATGTTTAGGATCAGTTTTCAAATCTGAAACATTTACATCAGCAGTAAAGTTCACTTTTTGTTTAAATTTGTTTTAAAAGTCTTCACATCAGCCTAATTTCAAGGTGAATGCATGTTTGAAATTAAGATCTAAAACCTGTTCAGACACAACCTGGTAAGGCTAAAATGTCATGAACCTGGGTTTAAATATAAAAGTTTAGTAGTCATCTATGTAACACCCGGACATTGTTTGAGAATTGCAAATAGTGTCTTTGGTTTAACATCTGATTTGGTCGCGCAGTGGCTGTGAGCAGACAGCCACTCAGCATCCGTCTCGTTGTCTGTAAAATAACCTACTGTTTCCATCAGCTAGGGCAGTGTGGTGATGAGGCTCTGCAGCCTCAGAAAAAGTGACGGGGTTTAAATTTGCAGAGGTGTTGAGGAGAAAGAGTGCACTTTCACTTTTCAAGCAGAGGTAAAGAAGACGTGACCTTGTTTTCCTACAGGCATCTTTTGAATGATCTGAAAAGACGGCGTTTCACCTGATGGGTTTTTTTTTTAAACAAACCATTACATTGTTTACACCTCTCGCAAAGATCTCTTCAAAGTCTTTTCACACCATACCAAGCCGGTGAAGATCTGCTTTACAGTAATGAGGTGATAAAATAGCACCCTGCACCTTGCATGCAGCTTCAAGGGTTATGTGAGGATCAATCAGCATGTATTCATTGTGTTCACACTATGTATGAGGTGGTATGGTTTGATATTTGTTGAAGGTCACAATAATATTCTCATACTGCTACTTCTACAGGACTGGATGTGCATGTGTGCTTTTGTGTGTTCGCAGTTATGTTTTTGCAGTAAGAAACCATATGTGGGATGAATAATTTCAGTTCTGCTTGTTCGAAGAGTAGTATCGCACAAAACCTCTCTGCCATGTTGTAATGGTCTCTCTTTGCTTGTGGCTCCACATGGGTCTCATTAGGGAGGGTAGAAGACAGAAAAGGGGAGGGTTTGGAGAGGAGAGGAGGTGGCACGGCGGTGTTGGTTTCTCCCGACCGAACAGAAGAAAGCAGTGTGTGTGTTTTCTCCCAGACTGAGTGCTGTTTGTGTGTGTGTGTGTGTATTTTTCCTGAGGAAGAGCAACCACTGGTTCCACAAACATGAATGAGGGATCCACTCCAGCTGGGAAACAACGGCTGCTTTAATGGCACCTGAACACTGTAGCTGTAGCCTGTGCGTGTTCAACATGATCAGCAAGTCAGCCTTGTGCTGAATCTGAGCTCATCCTCTCTAATTATCTGCTTAGACTGGAAATGTACCGGCTATGTTAGTCTTGCTTTTTACCCTTACAGTTTTTTTTCTCCCATCATTTTGTTTGGCTAGTGTTCCTATTTTCCTGTTATGTGTGGTTCATTTACTACCAACTTGAGTGAAATTCTGTGAAATGTTTTGCCAGTGCTGACTGCCACTGCTGTCACGGTGTACTGTTCTCCATTCTCGGGCCTATTTTTGATTGATTTGTCCTCATCATTGAATTCAGTTCAATGACAAGCAAATGTGCTATACTCAAGTGCAATTAGGAAAATCTGAGTGTGTTACTTGAATACTGTGAGGCCCTGAAGAAGATTCAGAAATGTCAAGTCATGTTAAGTTATTTATAAAGAAACTTCAAAATGTTTATTTTATAGATTTGTGTTTGCATTTAAATAAATGTACAAACATACAATACTGCGCAAAAGCCTCAAGACAGCCATCATTTCTTTATGTTTTGCTTCCAAGGAGCCAGTTTTCTTCTAACTCTTCTAATGCTGGGCTTAAACTGTGCGATTTGTGGCTTATTTTGAGACGATTTTTCAGTCGTGCGACCATTTTGGTGATTCGCCTTCATCGTGTGGCGTGCATTGTGTAGCATACGTGGGGTAACGAGAAGCGATTAACACCTCACGACCAGCTCCCGATCATCAATCGCTTGAAAATCAAACCTGTTTGAAATCCTGTCGGCCGTCGTGAGGGTGTCAACGTAGCCTCTCACACTGCGCACACGCAAACAGATAAATGTCGGTGAAAAAGACGGAGCAGCACGGCAGTTCAGCGTGTGATCTGGACACAAGCAATGGAGGCACAACTTGTAGAACTTTGGCAAGCTCATCCGAGCTTTTTCGATGTGGCCTCACGAAATTATCACGACCACAACAACTGTGAAAATAGTTGGATTTACATTGCTGCTCAATCACAGCTGCCTGATTAATGTTTTTCATTAGCAATTTAGCAAAGTTGATGGTGGTGGTGTGAGTCTGTGTGAGTGAAAGACAGAGAGGGAGAGCGAGCGACAGATTTTCTGTTATAACCTCCATGTTATGGACGCACAGTGTGAGCACTCAGGTCGCATCAGATCATCGGGCCGTATAGTGTGAAACCCTGCATCGTGATCTACGAACTTCTAACCCCTGCGAGTCAATTGTGCAGTTTGAGCAGATGCTGGATAACGCGACTGAAAAACTGTATGCCCAGCTTGAAGTGGTGTTTCTTTGGACATTGGCTGCCTCTTAGCGCATTTTCAGTACTTATACCAGGCCATTTTCAGAGCGATCTTTGTTTTGTTTATTAAGACACTTAACACTGATCTATGAATCATTCATGCATAAACAAAACACTTAACTCAAGGGATGAACCAGTGTTGTATTGACACATAACAGACAACTTAGCAAAGAACCAATTTTAAACTGTATTTTTGGGCTATTTTTGTTACTAGCTGCCTGGCACAAAAGCACAATTTGTTCCCATTTATTTAGTTGACTCTGTGAATAATGCCAAAGATAAGAGTCTGACTGGTTTTTCACCAAAAAGGTGATTCTCAAAGAAATATTAGCAAGAAATGTGGTATGTCTCACAAGCTGTGTCCTTAAAAGTATATCCTTAAAAGAAACTTAGGAAAGTGGGCAAGTGATGACTAAGACCTATCTGCAGCAGATGAACAGTATTTCAAAAGTCATGTCCTTAAGAAACAGAAAAAAATCTTGTAAAGCCAGAGCTAGCACACAGGACTTAATAATACATCCGGCCCTTCAAATGATTCATCTACTGTTCACTGAAAACCCATCAGAAAATGTCTCATTTGAAGGGTTTCTATCAAGAAGGCTTTCTTAAGGAAGGGAAATAAGGACAAAAGGCTGAGGTATGCCAGATTACACAAGAACTGGGCTGACAATCAGTGGCAACAGGTCCGATGGAGGGATGAATCCAAATTAAATTGTCATCGGTATGTACAGTGGAGGTCAGGGAAAAGGTAAAACACCCATCTCGGAAATAAAAGTGGAAGCTTTGGCATGGTTTGTGGCTGAACACAGAGAGAACCAGCAGCTTTTAATCTGCCAGGCATTACCGTCTGGATATTATCTGATTGACAGTAGTTGTGTTTTTCAGCATGACAATGATCACAAACACACTGCAGATGAAGTAAAAACATACCTGGATAGAAAACCAAACAGCCAGGTCCTAGGAGGTTAAAGAAGCCCGGAGAACTATTCCTGAAGACAACTTAAAGAAATTAAAGAACATTTGCCTAAGACAGTTTAGGCTGTGTTGAAGTACAAAGCTGGTCATACTAAATATTGTCTTTCAAATTCGTTAGAATTGTACATTTTTTCTTAAATCCTGTATTTTCATTAATATTAGCATGTTGCAGTAAATATTGCTACACCTGTTAAAGAAATGGGAGCTAGCAGGAGGCTTTTGCACAGTACAAATTGATAAATAAAAGATGAAAACATGATGACTCAAACCAGGAAGTGCCTAACAAAAACTATGTTAAAACATAGATGAGAATGTGAAAGAGTCTGAAACTTAAGATGTTCCAACATCTCTTCCCCCACTCAGGCCAGCGACGGGAAAGCAGCGAGCGGTGCAGTTGAAAGCATGAAGACGGAGCCTGACAGCAAAACCAAAGGTGAGAAGTTGCATCTTAACTGTCGTGTAGGCGAATCTAGCAAAAACACTGTGCTAATGACAAATTGACGCACAAGTCACTTTCAGCTCATCACATTCTGGTGTTTGGTCAGGAATCCTTATTCGTCATATTTTAACAAAGGGAAACCCCTTTAACAACGATTTCAACCATGAAGAAGAACAGAAGCCTGCTAAAGGAGCAGAGTTGCATGTAACATGTTCCAAAGTAGCACATTACAGTAATCACATGACTCAGAAATGTAGTGGATTACTGTACATGATTGATTGATTGATTGATTGAATCTTTATTTTGAACATGTTAAAAAAGTACAACAACATAGAATTAAAAGAGACAAATAAACAAAGCAAAACAAAAAGAAAACGAGCAACCACAACTACAAATATCTTTTATGTTCAAAAAGGAGCAGGAAGAAGCATGAGCTTATTTAATCCCACCCCTTTTCCACTATCTAGTAATTTATAGACTACCGAAATACCTCCTTGCAATCACATTATATGTCATGTGTATTTTTTTTTTTTTTAATTATTATTCTTTTTTTTATTTATTTATTTTATTTTATTTTATTTTATTAATATATATACATATATGTTTCTATCTATCCATACATACGTATTTACACATACGCACATATACACATTTTCAATAACCCCATTAACACCTCAAAGGATACACAACCTACAAATATATATATACCCATACCAACATACCCGTGCACCCGCACACACATGAAAATATTAGACAAGAACACCCTATCAAATCTCTACCTCTTCCCTGTACCCTGTAAAAACCATCTCCTTAAATGTGTACATGTGTACTCACCTTCATGTTACAGTTGTTACATGTGTAACCTGTCCCTAAGTTACCAGATAGAAAAAAAATCCCCAAAATTTTCCCTTTTTCTGCACGCTCGAAATGCAATCATCTGGCCTTATTTCATGTGGCAGGAAGTGAAAAATTGTGGTTTAGTGGTTTACAGGTTTTGAAGATCTTATTTAAAAGAATAATATTTGCTTAAACACTAACTGCATGCAGGCTAGAAGCAGCAAGCATCACAAAAGACTAAAACAAAGCATACCAAACAGAAGGTTTCCCAACCAAACAGCCAAATTTTTAACAGGTAACAAAATGACAAGCAGTCCAAAATGTGCCTTACTTAGGTAAGATGACACGTAATTTAATCACAAGACCTAAGACAAGGGTTCGAGGTCTGTCTGCGACCGCCTTTTTATATTTACCTTCGTATTTGATCCCTTTTCTCTTGCCGTTTGATTAAGTTTAGATAAATTAGACGGTCAGGACTCAGTACTAAAACCTGTTGGTTACTTTAAAGAGAAAAATCATAGTGTGGGTTTAAGGAAACCCTTCCACAATGGTAAACTGTCTCTCAGCTTTCTCAGCATTCCCCTGGTTCCTGCACATTAAACAATGATGCTGAGAACGGCTCGTAAAATCTCAAATACATGTGCAGACCAAACAGAATCGCTCCATGTGTTCCATTCGGTCAACTACAAACCATGTTTGCTATCATTTCCTACACTTTTTGCAGGTTTCCTTTCATTCTAATAAAGCGTTGTTTCTTATTATCATAGTGTCTAATGTTGTTACACTGTTTTGAAAGTGCTTCCTCGTTTGGGCTTTTGTCCAAGCATGTCCGTTTATACAAGAGAACAAACTATTTTTTTCAGAGTGAATGAGTTTGTCCATTATTAGATCACTGATAGGGATTATTATTGTTTATTGTAAAACGTATGGATAAAAGACTTTAAAAGATGATTAATAAAAAAAATGACAAAATAAATAAAGGGATTATTTGGAACTTTTTTATATTTCCAATTATAAATTACATTTTTTGCTCGATGTAAACTGTGTTGATGACATTCTTGCATAATGAAAACACATTCTTCTATTTATGTAGGTCAAATCCAGTTTGCCTTCTTTGTCTAAACCGTCTTGTTTCTGACTTTTTTGTTCTATCAAACTGACTTGACTCCTTTTGACTGGCTGTCAGGGCGGGAGCAGTGTAAAGTCCTCTTTCCATACGAAGCACAAAATGAAGATGAGCTGACGATCAAAGAGGGGGAAATCATAAATATCATCACAAAGGTGAGCGAAGCATTGTGCGATTTCGTATTCGCATCTGCATTCACTTCCAGGCATCTGCAAATTCAAATAAATACTTAAAAATGATTTTGTCCAGGATTGTGCCGATGCAGGCTGGTGGATGGGGGAGATCGGGGGAAGGCAAGGTGTCTTCCCAGACAACTTTGTCAAGCTGCTAGAAGTTGAGAAAGAGGTGATTTTGTCATGACTCGCAAAACTTTCCAGGTCATAGTGATGTTTGAAATCTGCAGATGTGGTTTTGTGATGCTTCTGTATCTGTATGTGTTTCCAGAGACCAAAGAAACCGCCTCCTCCAAGTCCATCGTCGGCAAAACACACCACAGGTAACAGCTCTCATCTTCTTGCTTGTTTTTGTGGTCTGAGACTATAAAAAAATAAAAGAAAGACAAGAAAACCTTTGAACTCTGACTGCAGAGAAAAAGTCAGAGGTCAGGAAGGCTCCTCCTGAGCGGCCTGAACATCTTCCCCAGAGAGACCAGGATCGAGGTAAAATCTGACCTGCTTTGACTAGTGCTCGGCTGCACTATCTCACTTATTTGCTCGGCTGATTACTAACATCCTTCATACTAATAATAATCATATAACACCCTGCTGGGCTTCTTTACATGAAAAAGATTCTTTTCTAGTTCAAGTTTCTGCAGATATCACTTACGGGAATTGCCCCGCTATTTTTCGAGCAAAATAGCAGAGCTTTGATTGAAGAGGTGCATCAGTATCAGTCTGTGTGCAACAGGAAACTATGGGTTTTAATGTGGTTTTAAGCATAAGAAAGACTGGCACTGACTGTGCTGCTGGTGTTAGACGGATGTCTCCAGATGTCTGCACAGTGGCAGCGATGTCATTGTATCAGAGCAGCACGAAATGATGACTTTCTTTTATATATATGCGATATACTGTGATTGCAGTGGGGTTAAAAACATACAATCAGAGGTAAAAAGAAAAAGTGTCATCAGCCTTATGTGTTACTTTGTACCACTGTCAAACTGATTTCCATAACTCTGTCATACATTTAAATAAAGCAGCAAAGTTTCTATGGTTGGAGTTTGCCTTTGCTGAAAAAAAAAAAAAAAACCCAAACAATTAAGTTCGTAAGTTCTATGATTTTGTGGCTGACAGTTTTTAAGGTGTTGCTTGTTGTTACATCAGTCAAAAGCAGTCGTGCTGGCACACTTTTCCGTGTGGCTTCTTTGCACAGCAGTACATGTAGGAGGGTGCTACTGCAGCTAAGTGCTTTTAAGAAGTCTCCAAAAGCATGAAAGGTTTTACCATGCACAGCTAAAAGTCAGTTTTTGAGACAGTTTTTGCTTTGTTGTCATTATTTAAAAGATTAAATCCTTTTATTAGATTAGATTAGATTAGATGAAACTTTATTAATCCCTCGGGCGGGTTCCTCCGGGAAATTCAGTTTCCAGTAGCAAAGCACCGAAAGAAGTTGCATGTTACAGATACATTAAGGGGAATGAGAGTAAGGATATAAGCATAAATACACCATATATACACATATACACATATATAGATACAGAATATACAATATGGATAAATAGGATTGCTCATTTGAGTGAGTATATTGCACAGTGATTATTGCACAGTCGAATATAAGACAAAACAAAAACAAAAAACAAATATTGCACAGTGTAGAAAAGCACCTACAGCTCAGTTGTTCCCGCCCTCCCTTGTCCCCCTGTTTCTCCTCCCTCTCCCCTCCAGTGAGGAGTTAAACAGTTTGATGGTGTGTGGGACAAAGGAGTTTTTAAGTCTGTTGGTTTTTGACTTTGGGAGAAGCAGCCTGTCGCTGAATGGGCTCCTCTGATTGTTTACGACCGTGTGCAGAGGATGCCCGGCATTGTTCATAATATCCATCAGTGTTATCGGATTAGTAATAGACACACTATTAAAAAGACTGATGCAACTGTTGTTTCTGGGCTTTTTTTAATAGTTACAGACTCTCAGCTTGCCTCCATACACTTGCATTGAGTGCAATTTACACTTCAAAAACAGCTATAGGTTAAGCTCTTTACTTCCACCTGCAGCAACAAACATGAACTATCCCGCTGAAGCATTCAACAGTTTCTTCCACAACATTTAGAGTCCAACTCTGGTTTATAGACCAGTACATGAAGTATGTATGTGGAACATAAAATAGTTAGAACTGGTTACTGTTTATTTAAGTCAGTTTTAAAGAATTTACTTTTACAATCTTTTACTGCATACGCTCTGGATATTGTATTTAGTCCTTTGTCCTTTTGTAGACCTGGCATTGACTGCAGGTCACTCTAGAAAAGGAGATTTTTAATCTAGACTCATAATAAGGATAGTAAGTATCCTGATTGGTTGTAGGTGTGCCCACCTTTGTAAGGGGAGTAGGGGGAAATAAATACATTCTTGATAAAAAAAAGATCCAGAAGCAGGCTGGAGGATAAAGTGACTCTGCTATGAGGAAAAATGGATGTAGAAAACAAATGGCAGCAACTTAATACTTCTCATATTCATACTAGCAACATGAGCACTCAGAGAACACAAATCCCCCCAAAGGGCAAGAGCTAAAACGTTGGTGTTTTGTGATGATCTTATTACACTGTGCTCACGTCAGCTTGTTATTAAAAAAAAATAAAAAGTGTGATGTACAGCTCTTTTCACATCTATTCTTATGCTGTATTACTCAAAATGATTTCTTGAATTGTTTTTTTTCATGGTCAGCTATGACCTTGGGTCAAGATCAGATGCATAGACAATCACTGTGCACACTGGGTTAAATCTTGGATGAAATCACACCAGTTATTTTATGCAACAGTGATGGAGGATTTTCTCGAATTGTAACATAATAAATGGTTCTTGTTTGGCTCATTTTTAGTAGAAGCTTAAATACTTGACAAATACCGCTGCCACCCCCTCGATGCCTGATTTTTTTTAATCCTTTCTGTCCTCTGTTGCCCTGTTTGTGTGTTTCCTTTCATTTCCTGCGGCCCTCATCATCCTTTAACCTTTACAGCTGAATTATTCCTCTTCAAAGGTCAAAATTTGTTCATTTTTGCTGAGGCAGCCATGTTTACCTTCCCCTTGTCTAATGATGCACGTGTTTGAGTCATGCTTGTCCCTCTGCATGCATATCCAGCTCTGATCTGCTTGTGTGTTCTCATTCTGTTGTATGATTTTTGTGCGTATGTTTGTTTCGTGCGTAGGTGAAGAGGTGAAACTCGGAGACATCTCTAAGCCCACCCTCCCATCTCTCCTTCCCAAAAAACCCCTCCTTCCAAAGTCAAGCGCCTCCTCTTCCTCCCAACCCCCGCGGCGTCCCGAGAGACCGCCCACACTAGCGTCAGTACACACACAAACACACTCAGATACACAAAACGCCCTGATTTGTACATGCCTGAGCATAATGAGCCTAATGTTTACATATGGTTTACTTGCTCAGGTGTGATAGCCCCAAATCTGAGGGCGGGGCTTCGACACCAGATTCTGCCCCTGACAGGTCACATGACACCGGTGAGTTAGACTGACAGAAGCATCGAGCAGTGATGCAGTGTCAGAGCGGGCTCAGAGTTTTTGCTCTGCCGGAGTCTCTAATATGTTTCTGCATTTCTGGTGTTTGTCTGCACAGATATGGATCTGGACGCAATTGTCTCTTCTACAGAGAAGCTGAGTCATCCAACGGCATCGCGACCACGAGTCACGGACCGCCGACCCCGCTCACAGATCATCACACCAGTGAGTCAGTCTGTAGTCGGCCTGTCAGAAATGACTGTATATAAAGAAAGAAAGACAACATATTTCTACAGACCTCAAACCAAAATACAGTCGCCCCCTGCTGGCTGTGTGTAGATTAAGCTTTGAACGCTAACCACTCTTTTCTGTTAATACCAATACTTTAGTGTCAATCAGCATAAAAAAAAAAGAAATGAAAAAAATGACAATTATAAAAAACCTTTATGCTTGCAGTATGGTCATGTTTTACCAAAAAGTCAAGGCTTACACTGATGTCTTAGAAATTCTGACATCGCTCTATGTAGCATAAAACGGTGTTACTCTTTATTCAAGTTTTTATTTTATTTCTTTTCTTTCCAACCAAGTGTGGTTTCCTTTTGGAAGGTTTTCAGTCAGAAACATCAGCCATTGTTTGCTGATACATTTACTGGAGAACCTGTCCTTCTGCATTACAGGGGATTTATACTTGCTGTTAAATCCACACTGTAGGTACCTTGTAACCATAAACCCCCCTGAATAAGTCTAAATCAGCACTTAGTAGCTTAAACGTTGCTACAGTGCTACATTGACTCACTGCACCATCTTTTGGTATAAATTTGTATTACACATAAATATGGCCTAGCCCTGTTTTAACTTCTGTTGATACGCCTTCAACATAGCACACAAACATTTTGGTCAGGAAGTTTTAGCAGATGTTTCTTCACATTCCTCCGATAGCTTTAGGCACTGAAATTAAATTCTTTTTCTTTTCCCACCCTCACAGCTTTTAGTAATAAATGTAATTCAGGGAACTCAATGAAACATAGCTTTGTTTTCATGCAGTTACAAATGTTTTAATCAAATTACTTGCATTTTTATCACTTCTGTTTCCAGCATTTTATCAAGACTTTGCTACTTCAATTTCACCCAAATCAAGGCTTTTGGTAGCCAACACCCCTCACCACAGATTTATTTGTGACCTTTAAAGATGCTGTCAGGCAAATAAGCTTAACTTCAGAATAGACCTAGATGTGTCACGACTGAGCAGCCGGTGCGTTTCAGATGCGAACCCAAATGCAGACACAGGAGAACAGAGCTTTAATTCCAACAAAAGGCGAGCCTTTATTTGGCTGATTGCAGGTGGCAAAACATGAAACTAAGAAAACAAAGAAGACTGTGAACACTGTAACTGAAAGACTATGAAACTCAGTGAAAGAAAACTATGAAAAACCATGAACACTGAGTTACTTTGAAACACAGTGAAGACAAAAACCTATGACACTCTATGACTGAGAGATAACAGACAATGCAACGCTGAACACAGGAAGACTGAGGACTTAAATACACACGAGGTGATCAGGGGAAACGGAGACACATGAGGACACAGCTGACTAGAATTAAACATAATTACAACACTGGGGAGAATAAGGTCGTGTCCAAATTCATGGGCTGCATCCTCCTGAGGCCACATTTGTAGACCGATTACGTCACAGCGACGCGCCGAAGGCTGTTCAAATTCGTAGACTCCTCCGAATGCAGCCGACAAATGCGTCCTCCTTTTCCCCGAATTTGAAGGATGGGTCGGGTGTGTCCTTCTTGGCCCACCATATCCCAGAATTCATAGCGCGGCCCAGCCAAGCTCCAGTTTCCGGCAATGGCGGCCGCTACTAAGTTTTAAAATTACTCTTATTAATCTTTCTGGGCCACAAAATAAACTTTAAACATATTTTCAGGCGAGAATGTGGGTTAGCTCGTTGATAATTACAAATGAACACAAAAAATGGAGAAAGATTTCGGGGTCCATTTTCGATTTTCTTGCCGTGGCGCTGACAACCGGAAATACTCTGAATTAAGGGCGGGAGTAGATCGAGAAGGCTAGACCGTCCAATTCCATAGCCGTTTACTTCCGGCCTACCCGACCTCCTGAGGACCTGGCCCACGTAGACCGCGAAGGCCAGGTCCTCAGGAGGATGCAGCCCATGAATTTGGACACGACCTAAAACTAACCACATGAACACAGAACACTCACGATCTATTTCAAAATAAAACAGGAAACTAGACATGACAACACTAAGCCTACAGACCTAAAAACACATGATAAACTAGACAAGAATCCAAACATGGAAACCAAGGAAACAATAAATAATGGCTGCCTTTAACCTAAACTAAATAGGAATATCACATGATCACAAAGCTAACATGAGAATAATGCAAAAATAAACTCAGAGCGCTGGGTCAGAGGCCCAGGCTGTGACAAGATGTTTCTCCTCATTTCCATTCTTCTCGTTAAACTAGATTGTCCTTGCAAAATATGAATTTCTTGTGATGCTTTTTAAAAATTATTATTGTCTCAGTTTGTATACAAGGATTTTTTTTCTTTTTTCTTGTTGTGGATATTTTGCTATCAGAATATATCTGTAGTCTGAATAAAGAAGACCAGTGAATGTATACATGTTTAAGCACATTTCTTTCTTTTGCAGTCTTCTCTGTCCTGCACTGACCTGGACGCACCGATAGTGGAGGTCAGGAAGGACAAGGAGCGAGTGAAGGACAATCATGAGTCTGTCTCCACCAGATCTGTAGATGCTTCCCTGAGGAAAGGAGTACCCACCATCTCTGTACGGCCATGGCAGTTCCTTGTGCTTCTCATTTAATCCATCAGGGGGCATTACACTACAGAATTTCATGTTTTTTGACTTGTAAAACTGTGTTTTGGTAATTTTACTCAAGGCTTCTGGCAAACGTTAGTGTTGGCAGATAAAAAATAAAAGATAATGCTTTATTTATTTACATGAAGTACATTAAGTTTCTTTTAAGGTTAAATATAACAAAAAAGGTCAAGTTTGACTCTTTCTTTTTAAGTTGAACATTATCAAGTTAGTGAAACATTCATTCAACTTTTCATTTTCTGTATATTTTAATCACCAAGGACGTTGTGTAGGAGGTTAGATCTTGTATGTGAGAGGAAGAAAATATTATAAATGCTAAATTCTTCAGTTCTTCTTGTTGATCTGTGTTTGGGATAGGCTCCTGACAGTAAAGTACCACTGCCCGCCAAGCCCTCTATCCTGAACCCGCCAAACTCCAGCCATCGATCCGCCTCACCGTCTTCCTCCTCGGGTCTGAGTCCTTCGCCCGAGCTCCGGCACTCACCACAAACACCCCTATCTCTGGAGGAACTCAGGAACCAGCTGAGAGACCTGAGGGCCTCCATAGACCTGCTGAAGAGCCAACATAGGTGAGTGTGTGCCTTTAAAACCAGCAAGTGTAGGTTGTTTCTTGTATATGTACAATCATGATTTGTTTGTGATGGGTTTGTTTCAGGCAGGAGATGAAGCAGCTGGCCACCGCACTAGATGAGGAGAGGACGATTCGTATTAATTTACAGGTGAGTGAAAGGTGGTGAAGAAATGAGAGGAAAGGAGATGGCTAAGAAATAATATTGATTATATTAAAACAGGCCCACAAATTAACAGCAACTAGTAAATATGTTATTAATGTAAAAAATATATAATGAATTCATCTAAAACTTTATTTTTTTATGTGTTTTGGAAAATTAAATGTGTTTCCTTCACATATGCTTTACTTGGGCAGGCTGCCAAGGTATATTAACAGTCACACAAGTATATTTATTACCTATCCCCCCATTTTTGATGCTTATCTGGGTCTGTGTATTGGGGGAGGAGATGCCCAGACTTCCCTTTTCCCAACCACCTCCTCCAGCTCTTCTGGGGAAATGCCAAGACATTTCCAAGAATAAGCTGAGAGATATAATCTCTGCAGCATTTTCCACCCTCCCAGTAATGTGTTGATATGTAGGTGGTCATGTAATGATAAGGTTTACCAGCAGGGGGCGCTGTATTTAAGAAAGCTCATGAATGCCTCCAGGGGAGCACATAAAAGAAGACTGGTCTGTGGTGTGACAGGATGAATGGTGTCAATAAAATGTTTGGAGCAATAGCTCGCAAGGCATAAGTGGATGCTGTGTTATTTTTAACGGGCGCTACGAAGACAACACAAGTAAGACATGTCCAAAACACCTCCCTAGAAAGAGCTGGGATGCATCAGGATCAGATGCCTGAACCACCTTAACTGGCTCCCTTCAATATGGAGGGGTACCAATTCTACTCAGAGTCCTGCTCGAATGACGAACTCTAGTAATATTTCTCTATTAGTTTTTCATCCATTGAAGAGCACAGCCTCTTTGGTCATGGAAAATGACCCCCCCCCCCAAAAAAAAAAAAAAAAACCCAACAACAAACAAACAAACAAAAAAAACTTCCCATACCTAAGTATGCTTTGTATTCTGGGATGGAGCCAGGAACTATAGACATGCTGTGAAATGAACATAAATTTTCCATGTTTTCCAACAGTCCAAAACATAGCCCCTTCTTCCTGTATTTACTTCCTGTATTGATACCTTGGTTTACTTGGACTTCACAGCTATAAGTTTACAAACTCATCAACAGATGAGTTCATCTAGTGTGTATGATGCATGCCACAAATACAATCTGTATTGATGGGCAACACGCTATGTAAACTCAAAATAGGAGTACAGGAAGTGTCAAGAATCTCTAATCAGAGATAAGAGTATTGGCAGTACCAATGTAGTTAACCATCTGTTTTGACATACCAGCATTAATTTGTACTTAACTATATCATTTACACTTTTCATAACCAAATTTCTGATACAAATTTTTATATTCATATCTTTGATTGTAAATATAGCTATTTCTAATTGCTATGAAACTAGCTGAGCTCACGGTTGTGTTTGCTTCACAGATGGAGGTAGAACACATTAAGAAGAGCCTTTCAAAATGAAGACTAAAGCATCCTTATTGTCACACTCTTATCACCACATTGGAGGCCATCCTTTGAAGACATTCTCACTGCTGGTCTGAGACACTTCAGCCAAAAGAAGTTTGTGCCAAATGATCATCACAATCAGCAACAGTTCAGCACCATGGAGTCAGCCACCTTCTCTCCCCGACGCCGCCTTATCCTGTGTTTACTTCTTTATTTTTCTTCTAAAGAGGCTTCTCTGTTCAGTTTACTGCTATTTTGTTGGAGCTTGCTGTACCACCGGTACTGACTGACTGCGCTGCAGTCTGTCGTTGCGTGTTGCCACGGTTACAGAACAATGACACAGAGCCGGGGCTGCCGTGGCAACCTCACTGGTACTTCATGTTTCTGTGTGAAAGAAACTTTGACCTCTGTAGCCCGGTCGGTTCAGACGACCCCTGTGCTGTTCTGCGTCCACTCTGCGGCCTTCGCCTCTTATCTGTGTGTGTGTATGTTTGTGCGCTTGTTTTCCTTCCATGTGAGGACTGTAGGCGTACATACTGAAAATGGGGACACTTTTGCAAATGTAAATTAGCCGCATTTGCCCTGCATTAACTTTTCTGAGATGTACTTACCAGGTTTTCAGTGGGTAAACAAGGAGATTCAGGGAGTCAGTCAGGGTCACAAAAAGAAAAGTGAGCTATTTCTGTGAGAAGTGATGTCACTAGTTCAAGATAGCCCTTGACTGGAAACAGATAAATTATCTAATGACTTGCAAAGTTTTTTTTCACTTATTAAAATTATTACGTGCCAGCGATACAATTCCCCAGGACAACATTCAGGTGTGGCAAACCACCTTGAGCATCAGGTCAAATAGGGCATTTTGCAGCTACCAGTTTTTAAAATGGGCCACACTGGTTTTTCTTAATTTCTTCATTCACATTTTTAAAGCATCAGCAGCTGCAGAACAAATCCCGAATCAGGGGTGCCAACAGTGATGTCCCTACAGCTAGTTCTCTACCAAGTTTCAACTAGGCTGGGTAACCATGAGACTTTAGTTCCCTTGAACGTTAGTAGTGTTTTTGGTGGAAATGCGGCTATTGTTGCATTTACAGGATCTTTACTTCTGTAAAGATCATATAAAGAAGATATATATCTACTTGTACATCTTTGCATGATTTACTTAAACTGTTTTTAGTCATGTTTGTAGTCATGGCCTCTTTTCCAGTGAGCCCACTCTGCTATGACTGGTCAGCCTCCAGAAGCTGCTAAGGAGCCTGAGACCGTTTTCCTTTTTCTTTGTTTGTTTGTTTTCTCTAAAACGGTTGGTAGCATTGTAAATGGTGAATAAAATACACCATCATAAAAAACAATATCTAAATAACAGTAAACCACACGTGTGCCCTTAAAGGTTATCATTTGGATTAAGAAATAAATTACGACAAAAATTAATGCTCAGGCCATCTAAGGTAGACTTCAGGTGGGTAAATCTGATGCCTCTGCCATTCTCAGCAGCAGCATTCTCCCTTAACCACAGATGTGACGTCTGTGTTTTCAATCTGCAGTTGAACCTTGAAGCACATCAGGATACTGAAAAGCTTAATCAAAGTAGCTGGCACAATAAGTGCTGATACTGTAGGTGCTATTTACAGGAGTTTCTGGATTTTTGGGGGGGAAACATATAAGCAGATGTCAGCAGCAGGTTAGCTTAACTTAGCATAAACACTAGAATTTAGAGGTTATGGAAGCACAGTAAAATTACAAACACTGAAAACTTCCAGACATTACATCTGTTTTAGCACATACTTAAACAACGTATGCCTAATTAGCTGTTAATATGCCTTATTTGCTATGCACCATTTATTTTATCCACAACTATCTATAATTTCCATGCCATCAAACATCACTTTCATTTCGAAGTCAATGCCATATGTGTTTTCACAAAATTGTGAAATAGTTTTTACACAACTATTATAAATACTGTCATCCTTCCTGTGGACAGCTGTTCACACACTTTTGGTGCCAGACTGAAGAATATTGGAAAAGATGATGGCATAGTGTAGCAAATTTTCTAATGTCCTCTTTACATCTCTAGCTTGTTGAAAAACTGAAATGGGCTGACTTTGCTTATGGTCAAAAACTAGCAAGTAAGCAACTTTGTTTTTGTTAGGAATCAGACCCACTATATGATAAATTATCATCCTGAAGAGTTGCGACATTTGTTATCTTTGGAAAGAGGCCAGCTTACCCCTTCATTTACAGTTTTTATGTTAATAGGCTAACTATCTTCTGCCTCCAGCTTTATTTTTACTGTACAGGCATGACCGTGGAAGGAATCTTTCCATCTTGCACTCATTCAAAATGCAACAAAAGCACATTAACCCCAGATGGAAAATTATTCCTGCAGTGTTTGGCTGCAAATTTCATTTTTATCTGAAGAGAAAAAACACACTGATCAACTTATTGTGATTTCTTTTCCAGGATGGTTGAGCATGCATCAAGACACATAGAGACACATCTGTGTGACATTTATCAAGTTAAACTCAATGCCTTCTCTACATAGACCTTACTATTTAATCTTTTTTTTCTTGTTTAGTTTCACTCACATCTCCAGAAAGCTGACAAAACTGTTGCGCCGTTGGAATCTCACTCCTAAAAACCAAACTGAGAGCCACGTGCTTCTCGTGTTTGTGGTGCTCTTTTGGCAGCAGGTTAAGAGTGACTTTAAAGACAGAGTTTGAGGAATGTAGGCAATGAAAGGTCCTCACATGTGTGTGCATGTGTATGTATGTGTGATATAGCATGTACGGCTGTTTGCCTCCTTTCCTTTTATGTGCACAGAATCTATGGCAACCCGTCACTGTGGCCTTCATGTTTTTGATTCCAAATCTTTATTTCTTTTTTTTTTTTTCTGTCTTTCGTATGACAAAGAGAAAACTGCTACAACTGAGGCAACAAGTTGTTTTCTTGACTTGGTCCTTTCTCTCCAGGATAGTGATAAATATATATACTTTTATATTTCAGTGTAATAAAGATGCTATTATGTACTGTGTGTGCACACTCTGTTTATACGTGACTGTCTGTAAAATGTGCATGCTTGTATAGTGTACATTCTGTTTCAAAGGCACATTTTGCCCATTGCACATTTACTGCTTATTCAAGTAGCTGGTGTTTCTGCACGAATGACTTTCATAGACAGCAGACATGCTCTCAGGTTGCCCAAGTTTAGACTGAACAAAAGGAGAAGTCATGGTGCAGTCATAACGGTCACTGAAATTGCTGCAGGATTTCTGCAACTGCATGTCAAAAAATATTTGACTATTGCAGAATGTAATGGTGTTTGGATGTTTAGGTTTTTACATTGAGCATCCTTTTTATTGCATAATTTTAGAAAATATTAAAGTCTCTTCTAATAAATGTGATAAAATGGCAGTAAAGCTCAAATGTAGAGCTAAGCATAAGGAAGTTTTTACCATTATAAAAATGCATCATAAGTGGAAAAAGAGGATGTTGTAATCAGATTTGAAAAAAAAAAGAGTAAAAATCTGTTCAGTGGAAAATGATATGCTGATTTTAGTCAGTAGTGTGGGAGGAAAAGTAAGAACAGTGGTCCCTCTTTTTTCACGGTTATGTTTAACTTTTAAGTTTAAAGTGATAAATCACAACAACAATCACCTCAGTGCACTTTAAACTGCAAGGTAAAGACATTTTACAGAATTAGGGAGACAACCACAACAATCAGACAGTTCCCGATGAGCAATCACTAGTGTGTTAGGCAGTGTTAGGAAGGAAAACCCAGCAGGACAAAATCTCTGACAACCTCAGAGAGGAGCAGTAATCTGCCATAACCGGTGGTGAGGTGAGCATAGAAAGACACACCCAAATCTTACAGCTTGAGCTTACAGTGGGGCAAAAAAGTATTTAGTCAGCCACCGATTGTGCAAGTTCCCCCACTTAAAATGATGACAGAGGTCAGTAATTTGCACCAGAGGTACACTTCAACTGTGAGAGACAGAATGTGAAAAAAAAAAATCCATGAATTCACATGGTAGGATTTGTAAAGAATTTATTCGTAAATCAGGGTGGAAAATAAGTATTTGGTCAATAACAAAAATACAACTCAATACTTTGTAACATAACCTTTGTTGGCAATAACAGAGGTCAAACGTTTACTATAGGTCTTTACCAGGTTTGCACACACAGTAGCTGGTATTTTGGCCCATTCCTCCATGCAGATCTTCTCAAGAGCAGTGATGTTTTGGGGCTGTCGCCGAGCAACACGGACTTTCAACTCCCGCCACAGATTTTCTATGGGGTTGAGGTCTGGAGACTGGCTAGGCCACTCCAGGACTTTCAAATGCTTCTTACGGAGCCACTCCTTTGTTGCCCAGGCGGTGTGTTTTGGATCATTGTCATGTTGGAAGACCCAGCCTCGTTTCATCTTCAAAGTTCTCACTGATGGAAGGAGGTTTTGGCTCAAAATCTCACGATACTTGGCCCCATTCATTCTGTCCTTAACACGGATCAGTCGTCCTGTCCCCTTGGCAGAAAAACAGCCCCATAGCATGATGTTTCCACCCCCATGCTTCACAGTAGGTATGGTGTTCTTGGGATGCAACTCAGTATTCTTCTTCCTCCAAACACGACGAGTTGAGTTTATACCAAAAAGTTCTACTTTGGTTTCATCTGACCACATGACATTCTCCCAATCCTCTGCTGTATCATCCATGTGCTCTCTGGCAAACTTCAGACGGGCCTGGACATGCACTGGCTTCAGCAGCGGAACACGTCTGGCACTGCGGGATTTGATTCCCTGCCGTTGTAGTGTGTTACTGATGGTGACCTTTGTTACTTTGGTCCCAGCTCTCTGCAGGTCATTCACCAGGTCCCCCCGTGTGGTTCTGGGATCTTTGCTCACCGTTCTCATGATCATTTTGACCCCACGGGATGAGATCTTGCGTGGAGCCCCAGATCGAGGGAGATTATCAGTGGTCTTGTATGTCTTCCATTTTCTGATGATTGCTCCCACAATTGATTTTTTCACACCAAGCTGCTTGCCTATTGTAGATTCACTCTTCCCAGTCTGGTGCAGGTCTACAATTCTTTTCCTGGTGTCCTTCGAAAGCTCTTTGGTCTTGGCCATGGCGGAGTTTGGAGTCTGACTGGTTGAGGCTGTGGACAGGTGTCTTTTATACAGATGATGAGGTCAAACAGGTGCCATTCATACAGGTAACGAGTGGGGGACAGAAAAGCTTCTTACAGAAGACGTTTCAGGTCTGTGAGAGCCAGGGATTTTCCTTGTTTGAGGTGACCAAATACTTATTTTCCACCCTGATTTACGAATAAATTCTTTACAAATCCTACCATGTGAATTCATGGATTTTTTTTTCACATTCTGTCTCTCACAGTTGAAGTGTACCTCTGGTGCAAATTACTGACCTCTGTCATCATTTTAAGTGGGGGAACTTGTACAATCGGTGGCTGACTAAATACTTTTTTGCCCCACTGTAGTTCACTGTCTTAAGCTTAAATCGGGATGACCTGCATGCATAACCTGCCAACCAGCAAAGCACAAAACTGCAGATGGCCCACTTAAGTCCCACTTTTAATCTAATTTAATTTTGTTTACAATATGATGGTGGAAATTTATCCGACAAGAGTACTCTTAAACAAGAATATGAACTGTGACAGATATGTGACAAGACTTGATGAAGTGGAACTATTTGTCAAAATTCAGTTTCAACATTTCCATAAATCCATTTTCTCAACCAATTCGGAATAATAATAAGGGGCAGGGTACACCCTAGACAGGTTGGCAGGCTATTGCAGGTCCTTCAATTCTGGAGCTCTTACTGTACTCCATCCATCTAACCATTTTCTTCCACTTATCCAATTGAGGGTCGTGGGGAGCTTGAGCATATCCCATCTGCTACTGGGCAAGAAGTGGGGTACACCCTCGACAGTAATTGATCTATCACAAGTAGTGATAGACGGATGCCTATCCTAGCTCCTGTGGCAGCTTGGATAGGCAAGGGGAATAGGACAAGTGGAAGCAATCACAGGCAGTTTATCCCAGGTGGATGGAAAATACTGGCAAATAGAGTATTCTTTCATCATGGGCATACTGTAAAAAGACCAAAACAGAGCTAAATACAACATATGAATTAATGTCAGTACTCCAGTATAAGCAGCATAATTTGCTGACCCCATGCAGTGAATAAATCATCTATAGTGGCTTTATAAAGAGACTTAACAGAGATAGCATGTATGCTTTTAGTCCAACTTAATAGAAATGAATACATTTATTACTACACATCAATCATAAGTATAGTTCTTTCTTTTGTTTCACCATGCATGCATCATCCAAGCCTGCGCTGCTCTACACAGGAGGACTGCACTAGATTCATGTATTACTTGTTTTAAACTTCAGGTTGCTACAACAGTCAAGGAGATCAAATCTTAATATGTACTGATCTCAAAGAGAAAAACAAAAGAAAAAAAAGGCATTGATTGTAACTCAATACTTACACCAAACAGAAGACGACTGCACCCAAGGAATTAAAAATTAAGATGTGGTGTTCTCCCTCTGACCTAAACAAACATCACTGCCTAACTAAACCTAGCAGAAATAAAATTGTGAAAATAAAACTACCAGACACATTTGAAACAAGAAAGAAAGAACAAAGAATCCTATTAACACGAACTACCAAGAGATGTCCTCCAGCTCATTAACTCAACCAGAGAAACTTGAAAGAAAAGAGATCTAATTATAAGTCAAACATCATAGAGGAGGCCAGCAGGGAGAGGACAGGAGACAGAACACCAGGACCGCTACTTCCCTCCTTAAGTAAGTAGGTCTGTTGATATTTAGATTATCAAAATAATTAATCTCTGTCTAAACTTTGTTAAACAACCCAATTGTTTGATCTTTGGGCTGAAGGAAGAACAACACTTGGTGTATAAAAATGCTCAATCAACAATCTCTTTATTCCATACAATTCTCATTATTCCATACAACACTTCGACCATAAACATCTAGACGGGAGATGTGGACAGGAGGGTGTCCACCAGATCTCGAAGTATCTGACCGTTTCTCACATGCTTATAGCTTCAGCACCCCTCCAAAGTCATAAAACCTAAACATCCACGTTCTTTCTCTCTTAGTGATCCTAAGTTATGACCTTGGCTTCCTGTGCAGTATGTTCTGTTCTTTCTAATCAGACAAATAAGGCCATGATTCTCTGAAAACGGTATTTCTTATAAATCAGCAGTATAATGCATCATAAAACAATGTAATTCATTCACAATAAATCAGCAACCTTCTTGTAAGTCAGGAGTAAAATGCAACCTAAAACTACATAATGATTTCACAATCTTTAATTAGAGGTATACGTGGCATAAGATAATATAATAATCTCACGACTTATAAAACACAGTAACTCTAACATTACACTTAATGTTACAGCAATTAGGATCCTTAAAGAAACATTCATACCCAATAGCCAGTTGTTATCTAATGATGCTAATTTGGGAAGACGTGTATCTGTTGCATCTGTCCTCCCCCTCATGTGATGAATGGCCTCTGACAGCCTCTGCGCTTAAACATTAAGACGGCACTAGTCCGTAATGGAGACTATCCAGGAGGCCGTGCACATATAATTCTCACAAAGTGCACAAAGTCCCCTCTAATTGGCCACTACTTAAATCTTGGGCATATATTTGGAAATCAAACAAACTTCTTCTCTGGAGAGAAACTTAGAAGGAGCCAGAAGGATAACTAAAGCTCAAAAAACAGTCACATCACACGATATTCTATGCTGTTTGAAATCATAACTGAGAATAACATGGCTTATTTACGCGGTGGGCAGAGAAGGTGACCAAAAGGACACGCTGTCATATATTTAGACTAACGGGAACACGCTGATAACGTTTCTTAAACTGACAGGACCAGAGTTTATTCGCCAGTGGAAAACTTCATACCAGAGTACAGCTTAGCCAAAAGGGAATATTCCAACTTCTGAGTGTATTTTTCTCACCACATTTCCTCCTCCTCCTTCTCTCTCTCCCTCGGGGATCCAGTCAGATCCAGTCTGGATGAAGTGGACGTCTTGGTGCGAGATAATCGTCAGATGATATGAGTTAATGAGGCGGAGATGCAAGGAGACAGACTCAGACGTGCTCTCATGCCAGGACAGGTGTGCCACCAGTGAGAGCGAGAGGAGGAGAAAACGAAAGGCGCAAAGAGAATAAAGAGGGTGGTTGGGTAGACATCACGCGGAGAAGAAGTCACTTTCCAGGTTATCGATATGGAAACCGGGCAGAGCGCACCGGCGTCGGACATGGGGGGAGACCACACAGCTGGGGTGTGTGTAGTGGAGCGGGACCGAGAGAGGGGCGACGTGTCCAGCCCCAGTCCACCGACTAAGCAGCGCTCTCTGCGGGTCGTCTACGTCCTGAACGATGGGCTTAAGTCGGTGATGGCGAGCAGCCCGGAGTCCGGAGCGCTGCAGTGTTTGCAGAGAGCCTGCGATTCGGAGAGCGCCCTGCTCACCACCGTCACCTTCGGAAGGTTGGACTTTGGAGAAACATCAGTACTGGACAGTTTCTATGATGCAGGTACTTCACAGGAAAGTTACACAAGAGGGAGGGCAGGTTTGCACAAGTCAGACTTCTAACTGCAAGTGTGCGAAAACTTTTTATTATTAAAACTAACTAAGCAGCTGATATAAAACTCTATCTATTTATCTATCATGCAGACTATTCTTCTTTTCCTTATTGCTGTCGGAAAAGCTTTTTTTTGTTCTTACTGTAATTCTGGTTGTGGTGGTCACATGATGAGACACGTACCTGTATTGGTGTTTGGGTAGCATGTAGTCTTGATGGTGGAAGAGGTACCAATACACAATGATAAAAATAAAATGGAATATAAACAAATATTCGAAGTAAATACACAAGTGGTAAATAAAAATGATACTACATAAGTGTCGAAATAAAAGCAAAAGTGAAAAAAGAGGTTAAACTGAACTTCTTCAATTTAACTTAAATTGAAATTACTCAAGATACTTTATCTCCACCACAGTGTGAACACACTGTAGAATAAACTAGTATAGACATAAAGTAAGAGCTGAACCTTAACATACACTGCAACATACTCCAGCAGGTAGGATAAATAAGACTCATGCTTGCAAGACTATGGTATGATCAGAGTACTTTTAGCTAAGTAATCTATGTTAATTCCTCATACACCATATGCTTTGATTCATTAGCACTAATAATATGTTTTTATTAAATCAGGGGTTAAGTTGCGTAATAGCTTGCGAGTGGTTCCTGACTGTTGTGTTACAACAGTTGTAAGTTTATTGTAAGCTATGCAGTGAGATCACTGTTATAGTGCAGCATGACTGTGCAGCATTACTACCCTGGATTGTGATTTTGCAACACTAGTAGGTTTTTTCAGTAGTCAGTAATTTGCTTGTAAACTTGTAGCCTCGTATTACATCATGATTTATCTTTTGCAAATAGGTTCATACAAATGATAGATATCTCAAAGTTATACTAAAGTACTAAAATTACAGCAGTTGGGTATATATGCTTAATTTTTTTTAATCAAATACATACCTGACTCTACTTCTGTACTTCAATAATATTTTGAATGCAGTAACTTTGTGTTTTGTAGAGGTACTACTTCCTTTTTGCACCCTTTATCCTAAGCTCTAATCTTTCCAGCAGTAGGAATGTACTAATAGAAAAAGTTAGCACTAAAAAAAGGTCTGTCATGGGCTGATATCATACCCAGTTTGCAGCACAATAGTGAAAGCTTTTCTGTATGTTCACACATATAATTCTGCACAACTAGTTGAGCTGCTTTCTTATTCAGATGAGATCTAAGTGTAGTAATAGTGCTACATGTTTGATTTTGGAGGTTTCTGAAATCTCCTGATACAATCCTAAAGAAATGGTACAGAATCTTGTTGGGCAAATATGTAAACCAATGAAATATGGAGCCACTCATGCTATTAACAAGCAAATGACCGAAAATATGCACTTGAACGCTCTTAGATTACTGGCTTTGGATTCTGACGGTTACAACATTTAAACTCATTCGTATGAATCCAAGACAGCACTTGGCAATAGTGATCTCAGTGAGCCTTGTGAGTTGACATTAATTCTTGTTTATTTATTTGCTAAGTCAGCTGACACCTGTTGTTGTTAATGGTTAAATATATTAAAATCTCACCATAAATCGGTCAATGTTCACCAAATAATTTTCAGTCACTTATTTCATAATTCTGTCTCCATTATGAAAAGATGACGCCTTTGAAAGCTCCTATTTTTAGGGGGAACGAAACCTGAGCTCTTCTTTAATTGCGAGCTATTTTTACTAGGCAGCACCACAACTCAGCTGAGGAAGAGCCAGGCACATGTATAAGTTTCAGTCCCCTCAGATGCACTGCAAGCATAGTAGGTAGGCCCGAGAGGACATAAAACTTGGCAGCAGATTGAGGGCATGTTGTTATTACCTCTGAGCTTCAGTAGAAGAAAATGTGGATTTTCAAGTCAGCATACTTGTCTGTACTTGCCTTTAACTGACTCATATACTGAGATTCTTCTATGCAGGAGGCTCTCATGGGTGAGTGGGTGTTGTTTCCTAGAAAAAAAAAAAAAAGATTTCTAGGAAAGGATAACATTCAATGAATACCAATGCCTTCCATCATGTATGTTCTTGTTCATGCTCATATCTTTCAATGGGGGAGCTCCCAACTGTGTCTCTTGTTGTTTCTTTTGTTTTCAACTCCACTCAAAACATTTCCCACATTTAATGAGGCCAAAGATCACGGGGCAGATGCCGCACAAAACTCAAAGGCAGATGTATTTCAAACTCAGCTCATTTGTCACCTTTGCAAATTGCATCAATGTTAAAGAGCTATGCTCTTATGTTGTTGCCTCCATCACCTCCTCCTTACAGACATTGCAGTCGTGGATATGAGCGATGTGTGTCGGCAGCCCTCCTTGTTTTACCACCTGGGCGTGAGGGAGAGCTTTGACATGGCCAACAATGTCATCCTATACCATGACACTGACCCCGACACTGCCCAGTCACTGAAGGTACACATGCACACTCTCACATCAGTGGAACTAGTGTTCATGGACACCTTTCTTTTACGTCTCCTTGGAACAAAATGATCTGCTGTGTTATTTACAGACTAACATGTCGTACAGTCAGTCCTACCAGCTGTTTAAAATAGCAATTCAGGAATAATACACTATGTCACTGTCCCAAAGTCTGGAAACATATTCTCACGTGCTCTTTATCTCCGCACAGGACATGGTGGCACAGAAAAACACAGTAAGTTTCTTATGTGTGCATGTTTTGTAAAGATTTCTGTGTGCACGCCATCTGTTTCTATTTCTAGAGGAATATTCCTGGCAGATACCGTTCACCCCCATGCAGAAATGCAGACAGGAATGCATATATATACACACACGCTCTCACACACAAGTACACACATGTTAAATCATGAATGGCCGGCTCGAGAACGAGAGTCATATTACTTGTTAGTTTTCCTAGAAACTGACCTTCACTGTATGTACGCTGTCTTCTTTGTGTATATGTGTGTTTGTGTGTGGAGTAGGCTGCTCGTCCTCCACCGTTAGGTTTTCCCTGGGTTCAGTTGCCTCCAGAATACAGAGGCTCTGGTCTGAGAAATAAAGTAGGTATCAGGCCTGCATCAAGGCATGCTGGGATATTCCCTAGTCGACTGATAATACTAACAGACAAGGAAGTGAGGCTGGAAAACAATGACCTCACCCTGGGATGTTGTGTGGATAACAGATTAAAGCCCCTAACAACACAAAGGAAGCAATGGATAATCAGCTATAGCATGCATTAAGAGTGCTGGATGCATTTGCGTTTTTGCACCAAATTAAATTTGCATCATCTCAGAAAGTATCATGGGATTGCATTTAATCCCACTGTGGGGAATTTACCTAAAAAGTGTTTGTGAAACAATCCTCACTGAATGTAACTGAACAGAGTTTAACAGCAGAAACTTACATGTGTAAATCAGAAGCAGCTAGATGTTGTGGCCTAAAGTGCTGTCATTCGATGCATGAAATCATGATGGTGACTGCTTTAAAATGATGTGTGGTGCTGTGACGACCATACTATATAACTACAAATTTAGTGATATAGTTGTTAAATAAAAGATGTAGAAATATATGTTTTAAGAATGAACACAACAAAAAGACAGTCAGCAGTGCGTGTAAAATTTGTCAGTCCTGAAATGCTTTACCTGCAAAGCTTATCATTTCAATTTCAGATTTAAAGGTTATCACATTTGTTCATATGCAAAGCTGGAAGAAGAGACAGAAGTTAGAGAGTGTTAGGTGGTTCTTGGTACATGAGGCTTATTACTTCTCAAAACCTTCACTGATGTAGTATGATGCTACCAAACAGTCTCAGTGGTGCACTGATCCTCTCATTAATCACTCTAATCCCTACTCTCACCTCCTTATCTCTCTCCACCTGGACTTCTTTTATACCTGGCATCTGCACAAAGCTGTCAAAGTGCTTTTCTTTCTGTAAACAACTTGTAATTAAACCTTCTCTCCTCTCTTTCTAGGCATCCAGTGGTAACTACTACTTCATCCCCTACATAGTCACCCCTAACCACGAGTATATGTGCTGTGAAAGCGATGCCCAACGGAGGGCAAGCGAGTACATGCAGCCCAACTGGGATAACCTGCTGGGCCCACTGTGCGATCCCCTGACCGACCGCTTCACCAGCCTGCTGAAGGACATCCACGTAACATCCTGGTGAGATACAAGTGAAAACAAGGGGCTGCTGTAATCCCACTATCATGGTTTCCCAGTACAGACGCAGATGTAGACTGTAAAGTGCAACTATGTTTATTTTTGCTGTACTCACACAACCAAACGTAACAGCTATGTGTGCTTAAAAATCAAACCCTTCTTGTCTTTAGCTCAAAACACAGCCTCTCTCTGTGTGTGTGTGTGTGTGTGTGTGTGTGTGTGTGTGTGTGTGTGTGTGTGTGTGTTGCATCAAGTTCCCATTTCATAGGAAATCAGAGGTTGATTAGTCAATACTGTGTCAGTCAACCACCTAACAGTGCTTCATGTCTGCCCCACCTTCCCTTCTGGAGCTTGGCAGAAACAGCACCTCACAGTCATTTACAAGAAAAGAACCCCCACCCCCCCACCCCCCCACCCCAAAAAACAAACAAACAAACCACTAAGTAAGGAGTAATATAGGCTTTCAGCTAAATGTGGTGCCATACTTAGTTATGAAATGTAGTAAAACGGAAGTGTAAAGTAATAACGTAAGACAGAATTTACAAAACACCATCTGAATAACATACTTAAGTATAGTATGTTATTAGAGTACAGTAAAAGTGCTTTATTTGGTGTGTTCTGGAAAGATAAATGTTAAATATATTGCAAAGTGTTGGAACATCAGATTTATCTCAAATTAACTTAATATTTACTTTTAAAATGAGTCATTTGCTGTGTCAACACTGGTTAAATGAGTTGTCAGTGGCAAATGTATCATCTTAAAGCATGAACAAAAATAGCCTGTTCACAAGAAATATTAGGTTATAACAGAAATCTGTGTCAAAATTTCCACCTCCAATGTCGTGTGTAAGGACACTGGTGTTATCTGCACACTCTGCACTGAAAATCAAGCAGATTTCATCCCTTCTGTATTACTGTGATTCATTCTTTGCTTGTTTAAGCAAAACCTGCTATGACGCCTCACACAATGTCTTCCGAGTACTCACGTCACACCCTTGCTGACTCAGCAGCACTGTCTCCCCATTAACTTCAGAGTCCATCAAGCACCAGCTTACATCAGTGAACTTTTACATCCTTTTGTCTCCAGCACGTCCCTGAGGTCATCTGAGCAGGGCCTGCTAGCTGTGCATCATACAAGGCTAAAAGCTGAAGGACACAGAGCTTTTCCAACAGTAACCCCCAGACTCTGAAAAGCTCCTTCTGAGCTTGTGATAGGTAGACTCGGTGTTTTCTATCACAAAACAGCTAAAAACGAATCTTTTTAGACTTGTGTTTGGCTACCTTTTGTTTTTATCTTCTGGTATTTTGTCGTGAAGCATTTTGTGATGTTAGGTGCTTTAGAAATAAAATTAAAAAGGAGTTGGAGGTAATTATTCTAGGGATGTTCCATGCATTTGTTTTGCACAATGCAGTATTCCGACTGTAGGAGTCTATAGTAAGGATCATTGTTCATAGCTTTTTGTTAGTACTACTAACTGACCATTAGCACTCACTGTTTTGATGAGATTACTATTAAGTAATGTCTGTTTCCTGCAAAATAAGGGGTGGTCCACTAAAGTTTCAGGTCAAAAACTGTGCTTTAGATCAACATTAAAATGAAAGCTTCTTTTCCTCCTCTGTTCCTTGTCTGTGTACATATAGTGCTTCCTTTAAGGACACCCTGCTCAACGATATCAGGAAGGCTAGGGAGAAGTACCAGGGAGAGGAGCTGGCTAAGGAGCTTTCACGCATTAAACTCCGAATTGATAACACAGAGGTCCTAACACAGGACATTGTCATGAACCTGCTGTTTTCCTACAGAGATATACAGGTACAAACACATCAAACATGACCTTCATTTCTTTCTATCAGCTGGGAACTTCTTAAAAGTTATTATAGACTGAAGTTCAGAATGACATTTATATTCTAAATGCATTATCATTAGGTTCAAATTTAATGCCCCTTTTGTGGCTTCTCTGACAACCAGGACTATGATGCCATGGTGAAACTGGTGCAGACTCTGGAGATGCTGCCAACATGTGATCTGGCTACCCAGCCCATGATCCAGTTTCATTACTCCTTTGCCCTGAACAGGTACGCAGCAGCTGAATGAAACTTAACATTTTAATGCCCAAACCCTGTGGTAAAGCAGATTTATCTTCTTAAATTATTTTTAGGGATCCCACATTTTTGTTTTTTGTGCCTTTATTTCACCGAGGACATTCATGCTAACATATCATATAAAATGCACCATAAAATATGTAGTGTGGTGATATCAGGAACTAAAAATGTAGCAACTGCATGTCAAAAATGCAACAGACCACAAGTCTAGCATTCTGTGAAAGATACATTTTTGTTGTTCAGGGAAAATTAAGTATACTGTATGATTTAACAACTTTAGCAGCAATAACTTGAAGTACTCATTTTCTGTATGACTTTTTAGCCTTTCACAGCATTGTAGAGGGATTTTGGCTCAGCCTTCTTTTACATTTTCTTTAATGTTGCTTTTGTTTATTGAGGTTTACAGGCACTTGTTTATACACAGATCTCTTAAGGTTCCCCCACAGTATTTCAGTCAGATTGGAGTCTGGACTTTTGCAACACCTCGATTCTTTTCTTTTTCAGCCATGCTGTTGTAAATTTTTTGCTGTGTTCAGGATTATTGTTCTGTTGCATAATCCTGCATGAGCCAAGCTTTAGCTGTTGGAAGGTTACCTCACACTTACTCTAGAGTGATTTGGTATATAGAGAAGTTTATGGTCAAGTCAATGACTGCAAGGTGTCCAGGTCTTGAGGCTGCAAAGCAAGCCCACATCATCACCCCTCCACAACCATGCTGACAGTTGATATAAAGTCTTTATGCTGATATGCTGTGATTGGTTTCAACCAAACGTGGTGATGTCAAGTATGACCACATATCTACACTTTGCTTTTGTCTGTCTAAAGGAAAATGTTCTGGTGGTCTTGCGGTTTGTTCAGATGGAACTTTCCAAACTTAAGCTGCCCTGCAGAGATACTTTCTCCAGGCAGCTTGTTTGGGCTTTCTCTCATTGTACTGTGATTAACTTTAACATTTAACATGCTAACTGAGGTGTTTAAAGTCTGTAGCTCTTGTTTGTTTGTTATAGTTTCTGTAAACATTACAAGATCTGATTGTAGGGTGAATTTGCTAGAATAGCCACTCCTGTGTTAACACACACCCAAATACTCCAGGCCAGTAAACTGCCCAAACTGCTTTTGAGCAGGTAGCTAGGCTGATGATCAGTTATCAAGTGCATTTAATTAGCAACACCTGGCTGGTACTTGCACTTTTAATTCCCATGGAAGTAATAAAGGTGTACTTCTCAGTCTCATGAAAACATTTTCCTTCATGTGCCTGTAATATCAAATTCCCCCTGTCATTAAGAACCACTATTGCACATGAATTTTTGCATGTGCAGGAGGAATGCTCCTGGAGACAGGGAGCAGGCTCTCAGAGTGATGCTGCAGGTGTTGCAGTCTTGCGAACATCCTGCACCAGACATGTTCTGCCTCTGTGGACGAATCTACAAGGACATTTTTCTCGACTCTGACTGCAAAGACACTAAAAACAGGGACAACGCCATTCAGTGGTGAGAACACGCAGAAATAAATGCATCTTATTCACATCTTATTGTTTCCTTGTGTGTATTCATCTGTATCTCCTCTTCCACCTATCAGGTACAGAAAGGGCTTTGAGCTGCAGCCCACTCTGTACTCGGGTATTAACCTAGCTGTCCTCCTCATAGTTGCTGGCCAGCAATTCGAGAGCTCCATGGAACTCAGAAAAATAGGTAAACCTAATTCCCCCTTTGATTTGTTCTCAGCGGACTCTCAAGTCAATGTGAAACACCTAAGTTGTGTATTTTCAGCATTCAGTTTGCGTTCAGTAGCTCCTTTCCTTGATATTTCTGTGGTACAAAAGTCAGCTGAGACCATGCCACTTCAGTTTCAATCAGACTGCAATTACAATGTTCACTTTTTGTCTTCTTATAATCAGGGGTGAGGTTGAACAGCCTGCTGGGGCGCAAGGGTTCCTTGGAAAAGATGAATAACTACTGGGACGTCGGCCAATTCTTCACCGTTAGCATGCTAGCGAGTGACATTCCTAAAGCTACTCAGGCTGCAGAAAAGCTCTTCAAGCTGAAGCCACCTGTTTGGTAAGAGAGAAGATCTTGTAAATATATAAAAGTTGCAATGTCAATGCATGTTTTTCATAATAAAGATTAGTTTTAAATTTTGGTCACATTCATAGTTGTAGTGAAGTATCAGGACATTCATCTTACAAAAGTACATTAGTTTTTATAATGTAACTCTTTTATTTAAGTAAGCCCAAACATGCTACAAAAAAAAAACAGTTCACGAAAACAAAATTTCAAGGAATTGTAAGTGTGATGCTTTTTATTTTAATGATTATAATCGGTTGTATTTTCTTCCAGGTATTTGCGTTCAGTAGTGCAGAACTTACAGCTGATCCAAAGGTTTAAAAAGCAAAATTTGGAGCATTCACCTCAGAGAGAGAAACTCAACTTCTGGATGGACATCATCGTCGAGGCCACACAGTGCACCACCAACAGACTGCGGTTTCCAGTATGTAAACATATACATGCATTCGTGCTGAAAAATGATGACTGAGGGGTTCAAAATCAAATGTTTTGGTGTTTGTGTTTACAGGTGCTGATTCTGGAGCCGACCAAAGTTTACCAGCCGTCCTATGTATCTATCAACAATGAGGCTGAAGAGAAGAACGTCTCCATCTGGCATGTTTCTCCTGCTGAAACGGTCAGAGCACTGCCCATCGAATCATCTTCCTGTTAGGAATATTGTCCTCTGCTCGGAAAAATTCAAAATATTAAATAAAAATTAATTAAAAATGGTGAATCACTTAAACTAAATCAGACAACTTGTATGCAAACAGAAGGAACTTTGATGTGAAATCTTCCATCACATATTGTGACTGAATAACACGTAATTACACAAACTCATTGCAACCAGTATTTTAATTGCACCCGAGTATACCAGGGTGAAGTACCACCAGTATTACCAGTAAATAACAAAAACCACCAAAATGCTATATCAGCATTTAAATTAGCTTACTTCTTGCCTTTTGTTTAACATGCAGTGCTACACAGATCACTGATCAAACACATTATAGTGAAACCAAGTTTGATAACACTTCACATTAATTGTAGTCAAACATCTCAAGACAGGTTAACATAATGCTGCTTCATTGATTTTTAATTTTTTTTGTAAGGGGTACATGGAGGTTTGGGCTCAGATAGTTCTGGGATTCAAGTTTTATTTTGCATCCATGTGGAGTAGTCTGTTTAAAGATTGTTGACTCATCATTGTAGAAAATGATGAGTAAAAGGGTGTTGCAGACACTTAAAGCTGAGCCAGCATGAATTTATTTGCTTCACCTATGCTAATTTAGAAATGCTAGAGGGCTGGAGCCGTCCAACTAAGTAGACACAAACATATACATATATGCATATTTGTTCATTTACCTGCTAGAACCTACTGGAACAAAATGTTAGAGCTGAAACACTTTATTTGTTGATTGATTAACTTCTGTTTTTTGTTACAGAAAGGTATTCATGAGTGGAACTTCACTGCAATGTCCATCAAAGGCATTAGGTATACAAGAGACATGTTTGGGATTAGGCAATAGAAACAAATAGAAATAAATAGAAAACGTACATTTTTGTTCAATTCAAATTTCTCTTGTGGTTTTATGGGCCTGTGCTGCAATTGTAGTAACTCAGGGAACTTAGGAGTAGTGCAAACAAGCATATAAATTGTGGCTCCCTGCAGCTGTATCCATAATACATGAAGTAAACAGAAGAATTAGCTGCCGGGAACATCATTAGGGATCTCCAGCTGACCTGTTCAGCCTCAATATTCAAAACAGTGACGTATTGTGCAAAGCTGCAATTACTCAGTGCAACCGGAGGAGGAAGAAAGAAAAAAAATGCAAATATCAGTATGGACATTCCTCATGGTTAATGGCCAGTGCTTACTGTGAAAAACCCCATCACCCTTGCTCTTAAATACAATTTGAAGATCCAGGTAAAAGTCTGGCTTTTTTTTTCGTGTTAGAATACAATCCCTCAACAAAATTTGATTGTCTGCTCTCCTGCTTACCAATCTAAATTATTCATTTATATCCATGTATTATTATTATACTGTGAGCAAATGTACGTTTTTTGCACGCTAATGAGATTTACTTTCATCTGTGAAAAGGACTGTGTTATAAAATACAGCATAAGGAAGAGTTAAATAAATTAAAGAACAGTGCCCAGCCTAATGCAGCCCTTCTGTCTGCAGTATCAGTAAGTTCGATGAGCGTTGCTGCTTCCTCTACGTCCACGATAACTCGGATGACTTCCAGATCTATTTCTCTACTGAGGAGCAGTGCGGTCGGTGAGGACAAACACCTCTAGATGTGTTTGTGTAGGTGTGTGTTTGTCATGTGTCCGTCCGTGTTTGTGTTTGTACACTCCATACTATATGCGCAGATGTGATCTGAAGGCCTAGAACTGTAAATAACTGTAATAATGTCTGTGTCTGGTTATGTGTTTCAGGTTCTGCTCCATGGTGAAAGAGATGATATCTGATGGTACTGGGAATGCTGTGGAGCTGGAGGGGGAGGGTGATGGAGATACGCTAGAGGTCAGTGTGAGCTTGAAAGTGTGCTAACACACACACACACACACACACGTGTGTGAGATATTTAATGTAAAATATGGCAAATATGTAATTTCTATGCCTGTTTTTCTGTGCTACAGTATGAATATGACACCGATGAGACAGGGGAAAGGGTAGTGTTGGGTCGTGGCACCTACGGAGTGGTGTATGCTGGGAGAGATCTCAGCAACCAAGTCCGAATTGCCATCAAAGAGATCCCTGAAAGAGACAGCAGGTAGGTTGACCTACCAACCCACATTCATGGTTCCAAGTCTTTTTGGCATAGCTGACAAAACAAAAGAAATGCATAAAATTTGCTTAATATATATAATAATTAAAATATTTTAATTTTACTGAAAGGAGAACTCATGGCAAATTCAGTTTTTTTCTTCCACATAAATAAAAGTAAATGCAGTAATTGCATTTAGTATATAAGAGTTTATTATGTTGTAATAACACAAAGAGCAAACAGTCTTTATCTTACAGTTGAACTTAAATCACACAAAAACAAATAGGACCTTGCAGCAATGTTTTACCAGTATTTAATTTTTAATGATTTACTTTGCAGCAAATGTGTCTGGATTATTGGACAATGAACAGATAATGTTATTTCCAGTGTTAATACCAATGTGAATGTAGTTAATGATAAAACAGAACCTATACAAATACCACACAAAGCAAGGGTACGAAATGCAATTTGTCTTTTCTGATGTCTGTTTTCTTTTCCATGGACAGGTACTCTCAGCCCCTTCATGAAGAGATCGCTCTTCACAAGTACCTGAAGCACAGGAACATTGTTCAGTATTTGGGTTCCATTTCTGAGAATGGATACATTAAGATCTTCATGGAACAAGTGCCTGGAGGTATGTTTGTACAAACAACAGAAAGAGACACAGTTCTGTGTAATAGAAGCTGTCTTGTGTTACCTCCTATTAGGTAGCCTTACTGCAGTATACATCTAGTTTAGCCTCAGTGAAAAGGCAAAAAAAATGTCTTAAGCAGAAAAACAACATATAAGATGTTGTGTCTAAATGATGTTTTCTCTAAAGCTCATCTAAAGCTTGCAATGCACAAATAATCTACTTTAGAGAGTTATGCTTATGACCACCGAGTTGGTAATTAGTCTAACTAGCTGGGTGTTTTTCCACCTTTAAGATAGGCTTTGGACACGCCTTCTTTCTTTTCTCCAGGAAGTCTGTCTGCATTGTTACGGTCGAAATGGGGTCCTCTGAAGGAGGCAACAATTATCTTCTACACCAGACAGATTCTGGAAGGTCTCCGATACCTGCATGAGAACCAGATCGTCCACCGAGACATCAAGGTAGAAGGAACCCCGCCTGCCATGATACATCTTTGAGGAAGACAGCTGTTAGCTCTATAGAGTGAAATGTCATTATGAGTGAATTTCAAGTTAAAATTATTTTTTAAAGACATTTACAAGTAGTCTTAGACTGCTGACTGAGACATATATGGTCGAGTATTGTGGTCCTCAAGTCCAACCTAAAACCATTCATTTGTGTACCATCGTGTGGGATCTCAGGCCAAAGTCTGATGCACAAAGGCGACCACATACTGGACACTCATGTTGGTTCTCGCCCTCAAAGCTGCACACTTTTCCACTTGGCTACTTTGTCTCTTATTCTCATAAGCTTGCAACCTGTTAGCGGCCATGATTTCCTATTGTTTTACATCAATGTCACATTTCTGGAGGGATTTTTTTCAGGGTGTCTTTAGTTAGCTTTGGTCATTCTTAGCTGAGACTGTGTTAGTTGGCATCTGAGCCTGCAAAAGTACATTCATGTTAAGATACATCAGTCAGTTTGACGTGCCTGAGACATAGGTGTTCTGAATTGGTCGAGAGTGAGCAAGCAGATAAATCAGAAGTAGGTTTATGGGTGAATGACTTTAGAAATTAGGCTAAGAGACTGCTGACAGCTGACACACAAGAGGGACCTGAGACAGTGAGAGCCATAAATGTGTACAAATAGCAAAACTGAAGAGCTGGTCCTCGTACTGCAGGCAAGAAATTAGTAGACGAGGAACCAAAAGATCCAATGAGAATGGGTTAGTGGGCATGCCCCTCAGAAAATCTCAGAACTCCAGGGAAACCTATCAAATCACACACATATGCATATCACATAGGTGGACAGAAAAAAAAAAAAGAACAACTAGAAAGAAACAGCACTGAAGATCAGTGGGAACAATGACAGGGCCAATAATAGAGCCTTGTGGAACCCCATTACTGATGGGGAAGTACTTGGTGATAATTGGTGATAATTCTGTAGGCTTCAGTTTAAATAATAATGACCCACATAGTTCAATGCATTTAAATCTCTCATTTGTTTCATTTGTTTATTTTTAGGGTGATAATGTGCTAGTTAACACCTACAGTGGTGTCTTGAAGATCTCTGACTTTGGTACCTCAAAGCGGTTGGCAGGAGTCAATCCCTGTACAGAAACATTCACAGGTAACCTTTTCGATCATCTTGCAGAATTTGAATTTCACAACAGGTTTTAAAATACATATAAACACCCATCAAAACCCATAAAAACATAAAAAAACCCAACAAAAAACAACTAGAAACAAATGCTGAAATATACCTAAAATCTAAACAATGAGATTACAAAGGCATTAAATAAAAGAAACAGCCTTTCAATATTACAATATCTATAAAAAACAATTAATATTATATTTCCTGTGTCAGTTTTGCTCTGTGAGAAGAGTCATTATTGCTAGAATATAGTTTAACACGGTGGTTTCATCTGATGTACCCCGAGAGCCATGTGCAATGTACACAAACACACAAGTCTTCAAACTGTTCAAAAGTATTACTATTAAAATCATTCATGCCCTACTTTTAGCTGCTACTCCATGTAACAGCTAATGGTGACTAATTTCACCTGTTTTTGTGTAGCTAACAGCCCAAAGCTGTTAGCTGGGCTAACAGCCCAAAGCTGTTAGCTCATGTACCTTTTGTTTATGCTGTTAGCTAACCATTTAAACTGTTCATTGTCTATTTTCAGCTACTTGTTCATTTTAGGAACCTGTTAGTGTTCTGTTCAAAGTTGTTGAGATCTGCTCAGTTATTTAACTTTAATTGTTTAACTAATCTTTCCATACTATCTCTACTTGTTCCCCAGTTATCCCCAGAGATATTTTGTTTCTAACTTCTCTCAACTGTTGAGCGTACAAAGACTGTTCATTTTGGCACAGATGTGGAGCTGTGACTCACAGAAATTTCAAACAATAGCCCAGAGATTAAGTTGAAGTTTGTAATAACAGTAATCCCACGAAATTCTCAGACGTGAAAAAACTTAAAAACGTTCTGCTTGGAAGAAAAATGCACAATGAGCAATTTAATTTCTCTTTAACTCCAGTGTCACAAAAAGATACACGAGCCCTGACCTGTCATACATAGACTAATTCAGTCTGAGATGCATAAATGGAGTCTGAGATATGCTCACTCTCAGACTATGAGTGTATATATCAAATGACCTTCAAAATGTCAAGAGCCACAATCAGCCTCTATGGAAACAGAGAGACACATGAGTGCATGCGAATGTACTGACATACACATTTATTGGCCATCTGGCCTTCTCCAGCAGCCAGCAAGGTGTGTAATTAGATTAGCTAATCAAGCAGAGGCAGAAGGGTGTTTACCTTTCATTAGGAGCTGTCTCTGTGTGTGTTTCCTTATCTGTTTCTTCTCTGGAGCATCACTTGCTCTTGTCTCACTCTCCTTTTTTATAGCTCTTGCTGGCTCTCTATTTACATCAAGCATTTGGAGCAAATGCCAATCTGCACAGAATTTCTGAGCAGACTGGGAGACAAAATAAAATTCTTCTGAAATCTATCTATCTTTAATCTTCGCCTCAGATTGCACTTTGTGTGCAAGGCCATGCAATAAAATGTCCAGTCAGGGTATACACTGTTAAAATAAAAAAATTAGCTAACAGAAGCAGCCTTTTGCTACTTCATAGTTTTGGTTTGCAAGTAAACATGGATTTGTTGACTCTCTTGCATCTCTTTCTGTGTTGCAAATGCTTACACGATATACTTCTCTACTTGAAGGTACCTTGCAGTACATGGCTCCAGAAATAATTGACAAGGGCCCTCGAGGCTATGGGGCACCAGCTGACATTTGGTCCCTGGGATGTACCATTATAGAAATGGCCACTGGGAAACCTCCCTTTCATGAGCTGGGGGAACCACAGGCAGCCATGTTTAAGGTAGACACTGAGCTTATTTGTGTTAGGTTGCGTATTTACTTATGAACCTTCGAATATAGAGTTTCCAGCCTTCAGCGGTCCAGTTATTTGCAAAACACATGTTTATTTTCTTCTAACACTAAATCTCTGTGGTCTCTCACTTCAGGTTGGCATGTTTAAAATTCACCCAGAGATTCCGGAGTCTTTGTCACAGGAGGCCAAGTCATTTATTCTACGTTGTTTTGAGCCCGACCCTCACAAGAGGGCCATCGCCTTGGACCTGCTCAGAGACACTTTCGTCAGGCACAACACCAAGGGCAAGAAGAGTAAGATCGCCTTCAAATCACCAGGTAAATACAAACAGACATTACTACAATGCCACTAAAATATCATCACATTTCCAAATGGGTTTTACTGCATGGTTTTTGTGATGCTCATGTAAATAGTAGTGCTATTTGATTAAAAAATACAGGTGAGAAACCATGTTAAGTAATATCCAAACTGCTTTTTCTTCCCTTTGTGAGGTTATAAAACCACATAAATTTCTCACTGTCACAGCTGAGCAGCCGGTGCTTTTCAGATGTGAACCCAAATGCAGACCCAGTAGAGCAGAACTTGAATTCAAACAAAGAGCGAGCCTTTATTTGGCTGATGGCGGGTGGAAACATGAAAACTAAGGAAACTATGATAGACTATGATACACGATGACTCGAATAACAGACTGACTATGATTAACTATGATGTGGATAACAGACAACGCAACACTGACAAAGAGAAACACGAGGGATAACGAGGGGGATGAGACACAGAAGGAGAGCACTGCTGGGAGTAATCTGACATGGCAAGACCAAGATGAAGCAAAACTCAATACATTGACATAGGACACAGACTTTCAAAGTAAAACAGGAAACATCACAGACGCAGACTTGACTAGGGGATACAGTTGACTGTGGGTCACAGAAACAGAGCCCAAAAGACTAGAAAAGATAAATGATGACAAAATCAAAATTCAGTAATGATACAAAAGTTAAAACACTGGGTCACTGACCCTGGACTGTGACAGTGAAGGTCACACTATGTCACAGAAAATGACATTATTGCATTTAGGCTTCCTTACCCTAACCCTCAACATTTGACCAACCACCACAGTGGATTAAAAAAAAAATCATGTGATTAAAGCTTTAATTCAAGGGGTTTGACAAAAGCATCACATTAACTGTTTAAGATTTACAGTCAATTATAGATAGTCCCTCATTCTCAGAGCTAAAAAAGTAATTGGAGAGTTGACGGGGAGTCCAGGTGAGGACTGTTCCCTCATTATTTCATGACAAATTACACAAATAAAAGAGCTGGAGTTAAAGTGTTGAACGTGCATTTGGCAGATTTTTACTGAGAATTTCAACATGAAGTTCAAAGAGAGTCCAATGAATGTGAGGGAGACCATCATTAGCCTGTAAAATCCAAAGAAACCTGTCAAATTTGTATGTTTTTTTCTAATAAAGCCCAACTAACAAAGTCAAGACTGCTCTTGAGAAGATATGTGTGTTATTGTCAAATTCTACAATCAGGTGACACTTTTGTGAATTGAAATACAGACGAAGCAAGACGCAAACACCTGGTTACACATTTAAAATAAAACAAGAACGCCTGATTAGACTTTGCAGAATTTTATAAACAAAAATAGAGCCAGTACAGTTTTGGAAAAAAATGTTTTGACATGACCTGTCTCCCCAATGTACAGTCGGCAAGGTCAGTCTCTTAATTGCGCCTTGGGGATAAATAAAGTCTTCTGAATCTGAATCTGAAAACTAACATTAACTTGTACCAGAATGATGGGAAGATAAATATGTAGAGAAGGAGAGAAACAGCATTATCCAAAGCCTATCTGGCAAATATCGTAGAGGCAGTGTTATGGTAGTAGGCATGTATCGCTGCCAGTGGAGCTGGGTCACTAGGTTTTATTGATGGTGTGATACAAGTAGCAGGATGAAATGCAATGGTGAATGGCCATAAAAAGTCATATAATAAAGTTGAGTATGGGTAAAGGACAAAATGTCCTTATGTGTGAGTGTATTAAGTTTTAATTGTCTTGCCCATGTCTTATTTCCATTCTTCTTTTTGTGTATTCTTCAGACTATATCCCTAACATCTCCCTGCCAGTGCAGGTGCAAGGCGAGGCCGCTGGCAGTAGCAGCAGTGAGCACGGCTCTGTGAGTCCCGACTGCGACGCAAAACACGACATATTCTTTGACAAGAGGAAAAGCTCTGGCTCCAAGAATCTGCTCAAACCTCCCAGTTCTACCTACCTGAGGTGTGTCTGAAACCACATACTGAGATTTTGCATCAGACTGAGATCGGATGGCATTAAGAAAACTGTTTCCTTTTAAAATATTGTTTTACAAATTATTAGAGCAATGAAACAATGTGTTTCTGCAAAGAAATCCTGCTGCTGGTGCTGAAGCTCAGATCATGTGAAACGATGTAAATGAACGAGTGCATCCGTGTGTGCAGATAGCAGGTGGCCTTATTGCACTCACACCGTCCTCCGCTGCCTTTTACAATACTAATTTAACGAGTCCTGATAATTTTACAAGCTTCAGCTGGTGGCTCTGCACACATCAGTCGAGCACCAATGTGCACGCATGCATGCACGTCACGCAGCGCTGACTCATGCTACTTCTGCACTTTCCTTTGCACACAGAGTAGCCAGGAGAGGCTTGTATCTGTAAATAAATTAAAGAGCACACTGCTGTAAATCATCTGTTCACTTCATGTCTTGTTTTATGTGCTTCTCAGGTAACTTTGTGTGTGTGTGTGTATGTGTGTTGCAGTGTGCCTGATGAGGGTTCAGTATCAGAGGACCGCTCTGTTCCCCCATCTCCTGAGGACAGGGACAGTGGTTTGTTCATGCTAAAGAAGGACAGCGAGAGACGGGCCATTCTGTACAAGGTCCTCAATGAAGACCAGGAAAAGGTCATCTCCAACCTCAGGGAAAATCACATGCAGGTGTGTGTGTGTCTACTTGTGTTATATAAAGAGTGGAGATATAAGTCTGGTTCCACAAGCACACTCGGGGGACATGTATTGTTGTGGAGAGAAAGGTCTGTTCACCTGGGCAAACATAATGACTCAGCTTTCCTGGAAGACCCAGTTTAACGTTTTGGTTATAAAAGTAGTGGCTTTGTCTCCATGAAACAAGGGCAGATCTGGCGATTTTCAAAATCATAAGCCACATTTTACAGGTAACTTCTGCTATTTACAACCTGCTTTGGAGCAGTTTATGTTGAGAATTTAATATAGGCTGGAAATCACTGATTCTTTTATTTACAGTACTGCATAATAGTGGTGTAGATGTTCTGCTGAAGGAATATATTTTATGTATATAACCTACAGAGCCATACATACTAACACAAATTGCAGTTTTTAACTAGAAATTTTTGCTACCTGCTCATCTGTTAATGACTCTGGAGTAGACGGTGTCCCATTGATCCATTTTGTGCAGAAGAGTCAAGTGATACATCAAATCAAGTGCACACAGAGCTCTAAGCATAAAGCTGGGGTTAATGGGAAGAGTTGATAACCACCGTCATGAAATCTGGATCATGATACCCCAGCTGGGGTTTCAGATTTGACCAAACCAAAGAAAGCCTGGCTATGTTAGACTTGCTTCATATTATACCCCTATGATCTATGTCTGAACAATTTGCAACACAGATTGTCATTACTGTTTCACTACCATGAATCCAGTGCAGTCGCAGGGAGCCTAATTGCAATCTAAAATAACTGTTGTTCCTGATTCTTCCATTGGGGGGCGTAATTGGTCTTTCAGAATACTAATATCCTTTCCTAGTGCTTGATAAAGAAATGTACTTTATTGCACAGGGTAAAATCCTATCCTAAAAGATAAAGATAAAACCCAACCAGGAACAAAAATCTACAAAATCACTAATAATTTTTAAAGTTTTTAGAATAATCGTAATAATATGGGCTTGTAATGCTACAGTTATTGATCACTAGGCTTAAATTGCACACTCTGCTAAAACTGTGTATAGGGTAGCGAGGATCTCCAGCTGTCCATCGATCACATCAAGCAGATCATCTGCATCCTTCGAGACTTCATCCATTCCCCGGAGCGGCGCGTCATGGCGGCCACCATCTCCAAGCTCAAGCTGGACCTCGACTTTGACTCCACATCCATCAACCAGATTCAGCTGGTGCTGTTTGGTTTCCAGGACTCGGTCAGCACTAACCCACACACACACACACATACACACGCACGTATGGTTTCATTCCAATGGTGTCATTAGAGAGCAATTTGGGGTTCATCTTCTCGCCTAAGGATACTTTGGCATGCAGACTGGAGCAGCCAGGGATCAAATCACCAACCTTTGATTTGTAGATGATGAGTGCTACCTCCTCTGCCCTCCCCAGAAAGAAGACTTCAGTTCAGTTTACTTTCTGTACCTTTCGTCTCTGACAATAATGACAGTTGGTTTTTTAATTGGTGTCCTTAACTGCCAATTAAAAAGGCCCTAAAAAGTATTTCCACATTTTCCACTGGACATCTTGCCAAAAACAATCGAATAAATGTGCAACCAGCTATAGTGAGTGTGGACTCTTGTGAGTGTTGAAAAGAAACTACAAATAAAAGTGGTCTATACTGTAAATGTCTGTGCTGACCTTCTCAGGTGAACAAGGTCCTGAGAAATCACCACATTAAACCCCACTGGATGTTTGCCATGGATAACATCATCCGACGAGCTGTGCAGGCTGCAATAACCATCCTTATACCAGGTGGGCATCTCTGGCAGCTGCAGCCTGTCATAAGCTTTTTACTCCATCTAGTGGACATTAACATCCATGCTATTTTACTTTTCCGATTTATGGTTTAGTCGTTTAAGTAGTAGAGTGCTCGCAGAAAGCCAACAACATAACATCAATTACCTTGACCTATGACTTTTTTACTAACACAATAGAGCTGCAGACCCACTTTGGCCCGGCGTCAGAGTGCGAGGGAGCAGAGAAGGAAGACGAGGTCGATGAGGAGGAAGCAGAGTTTGGACCCATTTTAGTGCAGCAAACTGACGAGACGGGGACAACGTCCGATCCCACGCACTCTGCGGTCAGCACTGTGAACTCCTCCCACTCCCACGAACATCTACGCTCACAACATCATCTAGGCGCCCAGCTGGGCAGGCTCAAACACGAAACCAACAGGTACCCACTTAATTAAATGTTTTGTTTACCACGGTTAAGGTCAGGTGGAAACCTTCACAGGCTCATGTGGAATTTTTTCTCCAGGCCTGCATGCACAGGTTTCCACTTGTAACTGAAGCAGGAAGTGGAAAACAAGGACAGAGCGTGAGGTTACAAGCATACCCATGTACACTGTCACGATCTCTTCAGGGCTGTTTATGATAGGTGGCTGACATACCCACAGGGGCATGAAATGGAGCAAATTTCTGCACAGTCCTAATACACAAAACATTAAAAATAACAGCATGGTGCCAGTAATCACCTTATTACTTATTATTATTATTATTGGTAATTACTGGCACCATGCTTATATAATACAGAGAGGGGTTTTCCTCAGCTCTAACATTTGCATTTCAAGTTGTTTTGTTTTTCCTTACTGGCTCACAAATGCGGTCATGTGAGTGGCATCTATCAAATGTAATAATGTCATCATTCATACCATCAAGAGACATGTGATCAGTGATTTCATCATCACCTTTTTTTAGCTTTTCCCTGTGTAGTAGTAACTTCAACTTTAAGACGCTTTAGTTCATTACTTTAGATTTAATCTTTTTCAACCATTCATTCAGATTTTGGTATTTGTTCTCAGCATTTCTGCTTCATTTTTGCCTCTCAAACACTCTCAAACAACACACCTGCAGCTGACTCTCTGCAGACATTTGAATTTTTAATTGAGATAGCCTTGTGGAAACTTTATTAATAAGTACCACAGTGGAAATGGGACTGCAAAGAACAGTCTGATACTCATGTTGACTTTGTAAAAACTGCATGTGCACTTTAGCCCTGTCCTTGTATATGTCGATTTAGTCATAATGTAAAAATCGACTTTTAGCTGCTTACTGCATATTTGATTTGGCGTGGTTTTTACACTAGAGATAATCCCAAAGGCATTTATGTCTCCTCCTGAAATAGAACTGGGGATTTTCGCTTGTTTGACAATTGTGTAACGTGCTATAATGCGGTTCTTGTATTTAGCCGTTGTACTGTGTAGCTATAGCTCCTACCAATAATGGACATTAATGCGTGTGTCCAAATCAGTTCCACTATGGAATTTCAAAGCAGGAAGTTTCAGTAATAAAATAGTTTGTCCAAACATCTTTACACCGTGTATACCAGGGGGAACTATAGAAATTAACTTAACCAATATTGTTGTTGTTGCAGGCTGCTGGATGAGCTGCTACAAAAGGAGAAGGAGTACCAGCAGGTCTTGAAAGCCACCCTGCAGCAGAGAACACATGATTTAGAGTTGGTCCGAGTCAGACACAGACCCCCAGGTAAACTGAATCACTCACACATTTCCATCCCTGCTAAGAAAAAGTGCCATGTTTAAATATGCTTAACTTTTACAATCTGACTTCTAAACTGGTTCCACAAAAGACGTATTTCTCCAGGGAAGAAGGCTAGGAACATTTTGAAGGTATTTGCATGTTTAAGATGAGATCAGATAATAGAGATTTAAGTAAGAGTTAATGTTATTTAATGTTGTTAATTTGTTGCAATTTCTGAAAAAGAAGTAATGTAAATCAGAGACCACAGTCTATAAAATTAGTGACCCTGTATCCATATCCATAAGGAGTTAGATCAGGAAGAAAATACTGGATAATAATGTTAGGGTTCAGTTGTGGTAACACTATATGGAAAAAATAAATATATTGATTACAAATGTATGATAATATTCCACAGATAATATTGTAAATAATTCAGCACTGCTGACATGTGCTTGACACTTAGTAGGTTGTGTTTTTACATCTGAAACGTGATTCCCACCCAAAATAAAAAGGAATGTAAACTCGTAACCAGATATGTAGGTACTACGACTGCTAGCGTGAGGCTTCTAATCTCAAACAAATGAATGCCAGATAGCCAAGAGCAATAAACTCTACCAGCATCTGAACAAAGTTTAGTCATGGGAAGATTTCTGGGCTCCGTGGAATAGATAAGGTAGTGAATGACCACACAGTCTGCAGGAAGAGCTGAACAAGACTAGAGCCATTGTGAGAGTGAAGGCTTCAGGCCAGAGCCATAAAATGTGATTTCCATGAGTCAGGGTGCAGATGGAGATGGGTGTGGGTGTGATCCTGTGTTGCGTAGCAATTCCAAAATCTAATGTTTACATAGGAGTACAGAGGAAACATGACAAAAATTGGAAACCTGTTGCTCTCAGTGGTAATGCTTATGGTATTTTTTTGTGGAAATCTGAAAACCAAGAATTCCTCAAATCCTGTTTCAGGTTTTGAATTAAATCTTCTGCAGATGGGAACAGAAATTGTAATTGAGAGTTAGTTACTCTATACTCCACCAGTATAAACAGTGAAAAAATACAAAATGCTATAGCATTTTTAGCAGCTTCTATTGCACATTTCTATTTCTATTAGTAAGTTAATGATATAAGGCTTATGTTCAGAACTGCTTGATCGTGACACAAAAACACTTTTTTCTTCTTCTGTTATAAAAAAGAGGAAGTAGGGGGAAATAGATTGTACAGCTTAATCCAACAGGAAGGTTTTAAATCTAAACAAATGCCTTTCCCTTGAATCTTTCTCAAAGACATTATAGTCTCCTTACCCAAGACTCTATTCTTTAGTGTAATTAATCTCCAATCCAGCTGGTTTAAAACCCTCCTGAGAGCCTAATAGAAATTTGAAAGTGCAGTCTCTCAATCACTCTAATTTCTTTAGAGTGCTGCACCCAATGATAATGATAGGTATCGATTTTATGTCCTCTACTGATGATCCATATATTGTGAGAAAAGACTTCTTCCACTTCCACATATTGCAGTTCAAATATTTGGGTGGGGGGGGGGCGGGGGTCCAGACAGTTGGAGCAGCAGAACTTCAAGTGGTAATGTGTATATATTTCAGATTATCCTGTGAATTTAAGATAGAGCTGTGCATTAATCAGTGGTTTGAGTTTGGCTCTTTGCCGGGGACTTTTTCTCGTTGCGGCTATTTTTAAAGCCCCTGGCATTATTTTGAAGTCCTTGTCAAGTTTAGTGTACATCTCTTTGAAGTTGCACGTCAGCCTGTAATTAGCTTGTGCAGCTAGTTTGACATGTATAGGTGCCAAAGTGATGATCCAACATTCTTGTGCTGCCGTCATGGAGAAGAGATCTTTAACCCTGTCATGCATGAATTATGACAACCTCAATCAGGATTTTTTTCTTAAGTATCTTATTTATCTTTAGGCATAAAAGGATGAATAATGTACTTAAAAGAAAAATCCTGACTGAAGTTGTCATAATTTATGCACGACAGGGTTAAATAACAGTAATTACAATGAAACACGTCATACAAGTATATTAACATTAAACAACCATTGGGTGGCAGCGTATGGAGTGACACATCAGTGTCCAATATAGTGTTTTATGTGCAAGTATACCATCAACACTGACACAAATACAAGAAAACAGCCTTTGACTAGCTGCTCACTGTAGTGACCACTGTGCGTGAAAGGGATAATACTGAAGATCAACATGTACTTTGAGCAAAGTGTTCCTATACCTGCCGTTTCAGACATTTCACCTCCATCCATCCACCACATCCCAGCAGACCATGAGCCGGACAAGCAGCTCATCGACTGGCTGAAAGAGCAGGGCGCAGACCCCGACACCATAGACAAGGTTGAGTATCTTTATATAGGCCATTAGTGTGCAGCTTATCATTCTAGTGCACCGTGGCAGTGAAGTGTCAATATAAAGTAAGAGTGCTTCTGTTTTTGTCCTAGTTTGTTCTTGAGGAATATACACTGACGGACATTCTTCGTGACGTTACCAAAGAGGACCTCCGGTGCCTACATCTACGGTATCTGCACATATGTCATAAAAAGCTACTCCTGCAGTCTGAGAAATAAACACATTTCATAAAAGTCAGACATTTCTTTTCAAGTACATGAAGAGTAAATCTTCATCATTGCCTCCTTGACATTTACCTTTTATAGGTCACTGACTTTCCAAACTCTTCTGATGTTCCAGAAAACATTAGAATGGTTAAATCACACCATTTTTCTTCCACAAGGTTTAATGGTATCTCACTGTATGAATAGCCTCTTCTGAAGTGGTCTGATGTCATTTTACCGTTTATAACTGCAAAAGTCTTTTAGAAACTAGGGATGCTGCTGACCTTGGTTATCTCCTATCTCCAGAGTAATAGGTCAGAGTTAAAGAAAGTCAGACTTTTGCAAACATACAACAAAAGTTTGTTTTGCAGCTATAAAATACTTCAGAACTGTTGACCCATTGCCATTAGCTTCTCCCATGGTCTATAGTACTGCATACCAACTTAATAGATCAGCCCCACAGATTACCACTTATCACAAATATATGATTTAGCATTTTGACTCAAGTTCATTTTAGTAAAACAGCAACATTTTAACCAAAAACAATGACAGATTGAATGATTTTGCTTTGTGACAAACCATTATTTCATATGCTCTTGCAGGATTCCCCACACAAGACTGCTGTACTGATGTGTTTGATTAGACTTTATCATCCTTTTTTTTTTTACCTCAAAGGACATAAGCGATAAGAGAGTTAACCTTACAGCCTTTTTTTTACTGCCTTTTTCAAGTTAGCTAATAATTAACATGCACATGTAGCTGTGATGTGCTGTAACAACATCTATGCTTCCTTTCAGGGGCGGAATCCTCTGCCGGATCTGGCGAGCCATCCAGCGGCACAGAGAACGAGACAGGCTGGCAAACGACAAGCGCTCAGAAAACAATGCATGATGGAGTAGAATTCTGTTGTGGGGAAAAACACGCACATGTTCACACATTACCATGATCTCTCCTTTTTCTCTGCCTCTACAGTGCCTTTTTTAAAAAAATGTTGTTTTTGTGTTGTATGTACAGGACTCACTGAATCCACGTAGAGTCCGATTTGACCAGACCAAAGTGCTTTAGTGCAGGCACTACTGTGTGTACCTTTGTCTTTGTGCTTGATATTTATGAAACATGCTCCCCTAATGTTCCTTCAGAGCATTGATTCTCAAGCTTTTTTGAAATGTTCACTTTCAGGAGTGCCACAATTTTTTGTATTTAAACAAGCACTACAGCCCTGAACTTTTTAGGCACTTTTCAGAAGTCACATGTGACCTCTTTAACTTGACTGCTCCCTAGTACAAGCATGTCATGTGGCATTAACAGGTGTCATGTTTACTGCCTTCACCTTCAGCCAAGCTCCAAATATGCAAATGTTTCTGGAGTTTGTTTCTGAAATTGTGCAAAGTTCAAGAATGACAATAGGTTTAATTTCACATTGTGTCTTTGGCCATCCTAATGTCAAGGCTCTGTTTCTCCCAGAAGGACATGGCTTGAGAACCACTGCTTTAGGATGTTAAAATCTGCTGTATATTGGTACAGTCAGCTGTGCTGTCTATGATGAAAAGAGTCCTCGGCATTAAATGAATTTAGGTATCTGCTGTATTGCGCGCTGCATCTTTTAGACTTGCATTCTTCTAAGCAAACTGTTCTGCTTACCTTAAAATGTTGTGTGTCTCTAAATATACAAATATACATTTCAGCCTAAAGCCTTAAATTAAACATAATGTAGCATGCACATATATCACTGCTGCTGATCACTGCCTTTAGATTTTTATGCATGTTATTTATTAGTCGTAACTACTCTCTTGTATTCTCTATCTGTATTTAATTTATTTTTTATTCCAACTGTCATATTATATGTTCTTTACAATTCCAATAAACCTGTAAAAAGCAAAATTTTTGGCTGATTTGCTTCAGCATCACCTCTTGGTTTTCAGGTATTTGTGCGAGGAAGAAAGGAGTCCGGTCATTTTCCCTGTTTCTGCCAAATCATTAATGTTTGAATTTTCTGGCCGTTTCGTTTTAAATGTTTTAACTGGCAGCGCGGTTTAATGGGTATCACAGTTTCACGGGTAGTGTGTTTTCATAGGCAGCGCGGTGTCACGAGTAGCACGGTTTCACGGGTAGCGTGGTTTAATGGGCAGCGCGGTTTCATGGGTAGCACGGTTTGTCACTCCCGTCAAACTGTGCTGTCTATGAAGGGGTATGTTGTTCGTGTGAACTGACCATGTGAGATCCTCCGCCAGATGCACAGCTAGGAAACGGAAGCTGTTCACTCTTTCCACAGCAGCGCCATTGATGGTGATTGGGGTACACCTCCAGAAGTCCACTATCATTTCTTCTGGTTTTGTAATATTGAGAGTGAGATGGTTCTCTTAGCAATAAAGTTTAAAGGCACTGAGATCCTCCTTCACAATGAAATAAGAGATACCAGTGGCCATGCAGTCGTAGGTGTAGAGTGAGGACAGGAGAGAGCGCAGTATACACCCCTGACGCTACACCTACCTGCCGTCTGCGATGGTTGTATAACATGGTTGTATGGTTGTATGTTGTATGTTGGATGGTTGTATGTGTAACAACGCACTGCCCTCTGCAAAGGCTGCGTAACGTCACACCAGTGACATCGGATACACAGGTCACACCTCGCTGCGGTCATACCCGTCACACTGCGCTGCGTGACATAACACTGTGCTGTCTATGAAGGTGTATGCTGTTTGTGTGAACTTACCATGTGAGATCCTCCGCCAGACGTACAGCTAGGAAACGAAAACTGTTCACTCTTTCCACAGCAGCGCCGTTGATGGTGATTGGGGTACACCTCCAGAAGTCCACTATCATTTCTTCTGGTTTTGTAATATTGAGGGTGAGTGGTAGTCTTAGCACTGGAGTAAAAAGGCACTGACATCCTCCTTGTAAACTGTCACGCACCATTGTTGTGTCATCTGCAAACTTGAGAATGAAATTGGAGATTCTAGTGGCCGTGCAGGCGTAGGTGTAGAGTGAGGACAGGAGAGAGTTTAGTATACGCCCCTGACGTAACACCGCGCTGCCCTCTGCTAAAGCTGCATGACTTCACACCCGTCACACCGCGCTGCGGGACGTATACAAGTTCAGTATACACCTTTGACGTAACACCACTCTGCCGTCTGCGAAGGCAGCATGATGTTACACCGCAACACAGCATTCACACCGGTCACCCAGTTCACACTGTGCTGCCGTCACACCCGTCACACCAGTTGCACCTTGCTGCTGTCTGCGAAGGTTGTATGACGTCACATCAGTCACACAGTTTAGAAACGCGCTGCCGTCACACCCGTCACACTGCCCGTCACACTGCCCGTCACATCTGTCACACCGTGCTGCCTGCGCGTTTTAACTGGCAGTGCGTTTTAACTGGCAGCGCGGTTTAACGGGTATCACAGTTTCACGGGTAGCGCGGTTTAACGGGTAGCGCGGTTTCACGGGTAGCGCGGTTTCTCGGGTAGCGCGGTTTCTCGGGTAGCGCGGTTTAACGGGTAGCGCGGTTTCTCGGGTAGCGCGGTTTCTCGGGTAGCGCGGTTTAACGGGTAGCGCGGTTTCTCGGGTAGCGCGGTTTAACGGGTAGCGCGGTTTCACGGGTAGCGCGGTTTCACGGGTAGCGCGGTTTCACGGGCAGCGCGGTTTCACGGGCAGCGCGGTTTGTCACTCCCGTCAAACTGTGCTGTCTATGAAGGGGTATGTTGTTCGTGTGAACTGACCATGTGAGATCCTCCGCCAGATGTACAGCTAGGAAACGGAAGCTGTTCACTCTTTCCACAGCATTGATGGTGATCGGGGTATGTGCTTTACAACACCTCTAGAAGTCCACTATCATCTCTTCTGTTTTTGTGACATTGAGGGTGAGATGGTACACCCCTGACGTAACACCACACTGCCGTCTGCTAAGACTTAATGACTTAACACCGCACCACTTTCTGTGAAGGCTGCGTGACTTCGCAACAGTCACACCGCACTGCCGTCACACCGGTCACACCCGTCATACCACCCAGCGTGACGTAACAAGGTGCTGCTGTCTGCGAAGGTTGCATGACGTCACATCGGTCATACAGATTAGAAACACCCTGCCGTCACACCCATCACACTGTCCCTCACACCCATCACACCGTGCTGCCTGGCAGCGCGGTTTAAGGGAGAACAGACGCTTTTTGAGGAAAACAAATTTCTAATGCTTGTGTTCACAATCTACATACAACATACAAATTTGACTCGTGCTTCGCTCGAGGCATGTTGGCATATGACAGGAGGGGCAAACAGTTGCTACCTTCTTGTATTAGTTCCCATAGCAAAGGTAACACCTTTTTCAAGTAGGTGTTGGACAGTCACATCAGCCGGTGGGGTTTTCCTCACTCTTGGAAGTCTCATTGCTGCTCAGTTTGGGGCTTTCACTGTAGTATAAGCTCTCTCTTTTACGTGTAGCATAACTCCAGAGGCCTCAGGTAGATCTAGTGAAGTCTCCAAAGTTTGGATAACTTCCAGGCTGGGAAGCTTCCCATCGACATGACAAATAGAATCTTTTTTCTTAAAGATGACTGACAGTGGCCCTACTCCCTTTGATGCTGTATGATGTATGAGCGCGTTTTCATGGGTAGCGTGGTTTCATGGGCAGCATGGTTTCACCGGCAGCGCGGTTTCACGGGCTGCACAGTTTCGTGGGCAGCATGGTTTCGCTGTTACCGCAGTGTCACCGGTAGCGCGGTTTGTCACTCCCGTGAAACTGCACTGTCTATGAAGGGGTATGTTGTTCGTGTGAACTGACCATGTCAGATCCTCTGCCAGATGTACAGCTAGGAAACGGAAGCTTTTCTCTCTTTCCACAGCACATCGGGGTATGTGCTTTACAACACCTCTAGAAGTCCACGATCATCTCTTCTGTTTTTGTGATATTGAGGGTGAGATGGTTCTCTTAGCAATAAAGTTTCAAGGCACTGAGATCCTCCTTGTAACCGTCACCAACCACTGTTGTGTCATCCGCAAACTTCACAATGAATTAGGAGATATTAGTGGTCGTGCAGTCGTAGGTGTAGAGTGAGTACATGAGAGTTCAGTATCCACCCCTGACGTAACACCAAGCTACCGTCTGTGAAGGGTGCATGACATTACACCGGTCAAACCGCGCTGCTGTCACACCAGTCACATCCGGGATTAACCTTTGGTGATAAGACCCACCATTGTTTTATGGTCCGCAAACTTGACAATGAAATTGGAGATACTAGTGGTCGTGCAGTCGTAGGTGTAGAGTGAGGACAGGAGAGAGCGCAGTATACACCCCTGACGCTACACCTACCTGCCGTCTGCGATGGTTGTATGACGTAACAACGCACTGCCCTCTGCGAAGGGTGGATGACGTCATACTGGTCACAACCGTCACACCGCGCTGCCATTACCCCAGTTACACCCGTCACACCGTGCTGCGGTCATACCCGTCACACTGCGCTGCGTGACGTAACACTGTGCTGTCTATGAAGGCGTATGCTATTTGTGTGAACTGACCATGTGTTCACACCATTCACACCAGTGACCCAGTTCACACCGCGCTGCCGTCACACCCGTCACATCTGTCGCACCTTGATGCCGTCTGCGAAAATTGTATGACATCACATCAGTCACACAGATTAGAAATGCGCTGCCGTCACACCGGTCACACTGCCCGTCATGCAGTGCTGCCTGCGTGGTTTAGTTGGCAGCGCGGCTTAACGGGTATCACGGTTTCACGGGTAGAGCGTTTTCATGGGCAGCATGGTTTCACGGGTACCGCAGTGTCACGGGTAGCGCAGTTTGTCACTCCCGTGAAAATGCACTGTCTATGAAGGGGTATGTTGTTCGTCTGAACTGACTATGTGAGATCCTCCGCCAGATGTACAGCTAGGAAACGAAAACTGTTCACTCTTTCCACAGCAGCGCCGTTGATGGTGATTGGGGTACACCTCCAGAAGTCCACTATCATTTCTTCTGGTTTTGTAATATTGAGGGTGAGTGGTAGTCTTAGCACTGGAGTAAAAAGGCACTGACATCCTCCTTGTAAACTGTCACGCACCATTGTTGTGTCATCTGCAAACTTGAGAATGAAATTGTAGATTCTAGTGGCCGTGCAGGCGTAGGTGTAGAGTGAGGACAGGAGAGAGTTTAGTATACGCCCCTGACGTAACACCGCGCTGCCCTCTGCTAAAGCTGCATGACTTCGCACCCGTCACACCGCGCTGCGGGACGTATAGAAGTTCAGTATACACCTTTGACGTAACACCACTCTGCCGTCTGCGAAGGCAGCATGATGTTACACCGCAACACAGCATTCACACCGGTCACCCAGTTCACACTGTGCTGCCGTCACACCCGTCACACCAGTTGCACCTTGCTGCTGTCTGCGAAGGTTGTATGACGTCACATCAGTCACACAGTTTAGAAACGCGCTGCCGTCACACTGCCCGTCACACTGCCCGTCACATCTGTCACACCGTGCTGCCTGCGCGTTTTAACTGGCAGTGCGTTTTAACTGGCAGCGCGGTTTAACGGGTATCACAGTTTCACGGGTAGCGCGGTTTCACGGGTAGCGCGGTTTCTCGGGTAGCGCGGTTTCTCGGGTAGCGCGGTTTAACGGGTAGCGCGATTTCACGGGTAGCGCGGTTTCACGGGTAGCGCGGTTTCACGGGTAGCGCGGTTTCTCGGGTAGCGCGGTTTCTCGGGTAGCGCGGTTTCACGGGTAGCGCGGTTTCTCGGGTAGCGCGGTTTAACGGGTAGCGCGGTTTCACGGGTAGCGCGGTTTCACGGGCAGCGCGGTTTGTCACTCCCGTCAAACTGTGCTGTCTATGAAGGGGTATGTTGTTCGTGTGAACTGACCATGTGAGATCCTCCGCCAGATGTACAGCTAGGAAACGGAAGCTGTTCACTCTTTCCACAGCATTGATGGTGATCGGGGTATGCGCTTTACAACACCTCTAGAAGTCCACTATCATCTCTTCTGTTTTTGTGACATTGAGGGTGAGATGGTACACCCCTGACGTAACACCACACTGCCGTCTGCTAAGGCTTAATGACTTAACACCGCACCACTTTCTGTGAAGGCTGCGTGACTTCGCAACAGTCACACCGCACTGCCGTCACACCCGTCATACCACTCAGCGTGACGTAACAAGGTGCTGCTGTCTGCGAAGGTTGCATGACGTCACATCGGTCATACAGATTAGAAACACCCTGCCGTCACACCCATCACACTGTCCCTCACACCCATCACACCGTGCTGCCTGGCAGCGCGGTTTAAGGGAGAACAGACGCTTTTTGAGGAAAACAAATTTCTAATGCTTGTGTTCACAATCTACATACAACATACAAATTTGACTCGTGCTTCGCTCGAGGCATGTTGGCATATGACAGGAGGGGCAAACAGTTGCTACCTTCTTGTATTAGTTCCCATAGCAAAGGTAACACCTTTTTCAAGTAGGTGTTGGACAGTCACATCAGCCGGTGGGGTTTTCCTCACTCTTGGAAGTCTCATTGCTGCTCAGTTTGGGGCTTTCACTGTAGTATAAGCTCTCTCTTTTACGTGTAGCATAACTCCAGAGGCCTCAGGTAGATCTAGTGAAGTCTCCAAAGTTTGGATAACTTCCAGGCTGGGAAGCTTCCCATCGACATGACAAATAGAATCTTTTTTCTTAAAGATGACTGACAGTGGCCCTACTCCCTTTGATGCTGTATGATGTATGAGCGCGTTTTCATGGGTAGCGTGGTTTCATGGGCAGCATGGTTTCACCGGCAGCGCGGTTTCACGGGCTGCACAGTTTCGTGGGCAGCATGGTTTCGCTGTTACCGCAGTGTCACCGGTAGCGCGGTTTGTCACTCCCGTGAAACTGCACTGTCTATGAAGGGGTATGTTGTTCGTGTGAACTGACCATGTCAGATCCTCTGCCAGATGTACAGCTAGGAAACGGAAGCTTTTCTCTCTTTCCACAGCACATCGGGGTATGTGCTTTACAACACCTCTAGAAGTCCACGATCATCTCTTCTGTTTTTGTGATATTGAGGGTGAGATGGTTCTCTTAGCAATAAAGTTTCAAGGCACTGAGATCCTCCTTGTAACCGTCACCAACCACTGTTGTGTCATCCGCAAACTTCACAATGAATTAGGAGATATTAGTGGTCGTGCAGTCGTAGGTGTAGAGTGAGTACATGAGAGTTCAGTATCCACCCCTGACGTAACACCAAGCTACCGTCTGTGAAGGGTGCATGACATTACACCGGTCAAACCGCGCTGCTGTCACACCAGTCACATCCGGGATTAACCTTTGGTGATAAGACCCACCATTGTTTTATGGTCCGCAAACTTGACAATGAAATTGGAGATACTAGTGGTCGTGCAGTCGTAGGTGTAGAGTGAGGACAGGAGAGAGCGCAGTATACACCCCTGACGCTACACCTACCTGCCGTCTGCGATGGTTGTATGACGTAACAACGCACAGCCCTCTGCGAAGGGTGGATGACGTCATACTGGTCACACCCGTCACACCGCGCTGCCATTACCCCGGTTACACCCGTCACACCGCGCTGCGGTCATACCCGTCACACTGCGCTCTGTGACGTAACACTGTGCTGTCTATGAAGGCGTATGCTATTTGTGTGAACTTACCATGTGTGAACTGAACATGTGTTCACACCGTTCACACCAGTGACCCAGTTCACACCAGTGACCCAGTTCACACCGCGCTGCCGTTACACCCGTCACACTGCCCGTCATGCAGTGCTGCCTGCGTGGTTTAGTTGGCAGCGCGGCTTAATGGGTATCACGGTTTCACGGGTAGAGCGTTTTCATGGGCAGCATGGTTTCACGGGTACCGCAGTGTCACGGGTAGCGCAGTTTGTCACTCCCGTTAAACTGTGCTGTCTATGAAGGGGTATGTTGTTCGTGTGAACTGACCATGTGAGATCCTCCGCCAGATGTACAGCTAGGAAACGGAAGCTGTTCACTCTTTCCACAGCAGCGCCATTGATGGTGATCGGGGTATGTGCTTTACAACACCTCTAGAAGTCCACTATCATCTCTTCTGTTTTTGTGACATTGAGGGTGAGATGGTTCTCTTAGCAATAAAGTTTAAAGGCACTGAGATCCTCCTTCACAATGAAATAAGAGATACCAGTGGCCATGCAGTCGTAGGTGTAGAGTGAGGACAGGAGAGAGCTCAGTATACGCCCCTCACGTAACACCGCGCTGCCATCTGCAAAGGCTGCGTAACGTCACACCAGTGACATCGGATACACAGGTCACACCTCGCTGCGGTCATACCCGTCACACTGCGCTGCGTGACGTAACACTGTGCTGTCTATGAAGGTGTATGCTGTTTGTGTGAACTTACCATGTGAGATCCTCCACCAGATGTACAGCTAGGAAACGAAAACTGTTCACTCTTTCCACATCAGCGCCGTTGATGGTGATTGAGGTACACCTCCAGAAGTCCACTATCATTTCTTCTGGTTTTGTAATATTGAGGGTGAGTGGTAGTCTTAGCACTGGAGTAAAAAGGCACTGACATCCTCCTTGTAAACTGTCACGCACCATTGTTGTGTCATCTGCAAACTTGAGAATGAAATTGGAGATTCTAGTGGCCGTGCAGGCGTAGGTGTCGAGTGAGGAAAGGAGAGAGTTTAGTATACGCCCCTGACGTAACACCGCGCTGCCCTCTGCTAAAGCTGCATGACTTCGCACCCGTCACACCGCGCTGCGGGACGTATACAAGTTCAGTATACACCTTTGACGTAACACCACTCTGCCGTCTGCGAAGGCAGCATGACGTTACACCGCAACACAGCATTCACACCGGTCACCCAGTTCACACTGTGCTGCCGTCACACCAGTTGCACCTTGCTGCTGTCTGCGAAGGTTGTATGACGTCACATCAGTCACACAGTTTAGAAACGCGCTGCCGTCACACCCGTCACACTGCCCGTCACATCTGTCACACAGTGCTGCCTGCGCGTTTTAACTGGCAGCGCGGTTTCACGGGTAGCGCGGTTTCACGGGTAGCGCGGTTTCTCGGGTAGCGCGGTTTCTCGGGTAGTGCGGTTTAACGGGTAGCGTGGTTTAACGGGTAGCGCGGTTTAATGGGTAGCGCGGTTTGTCACTCCCGTCAAACTGTGCTGTCTATGAAGGGGTATGTTGTTCGTGTGAACTGACCATGTCAGATCCTCTGCCAGATGTACAGCTAGGAAACGGAAGCTTTTCTCTCTTTCCACAGCACATCGGGGTATGTGCTTTACAACACCTCTAGAAGTCCACGATCATCTCTTCTGTTTTTGTGATATTGAGGGTGAGATGGTTCTCTTAGCAATAAAGTTTAAAGGCACTGAGATCCTCCTTGTAACCGTCACCAACCACTGTTGTGTCATCTGCAAACTTCACAATGAATTAGGAGATATTAGTGGCCGTGCAGTCGTAGGTGTAGAGTGAGTACATGAGAGTTCAGTATCCACCCCTGACGTAACACCAAGCTACCGTCTGCGAAGGGTGCATGACATTACACCGGTCAAACCGCGCTGCTGTCACACCAGTCACATCCGGGATTAACCTTTGGTGATAAGACCCACCATTGTTGTACGGTCCGCAAACTTGACAATGAAATTGGAGATACTAGTGGCCGTGCAGTCGTAGGTGTAGAGTGAGGACAGGAGAGAGCTCAGTATACACCCCTGACGCTACACCTACCTGCCGTCTGCGATGGTTGTATGACGTAACAACGCACAGCCCTCTGCGAAGGCTGCATGACGTCACACCCGTCACACCGCGCTGCTGTCACACCCAAGACACCGCGCTGCCATTACCCCGGTTACACCAGGCACACTGTGCTCCGTGACGTAACACTGTGCTGTCTTTGAAGGCGTATGCTATTTGTGTGAACTGACCATGTGTTCACACCGTTCACACCAGTGACCCAGTTCACACCGCGCTGCCGTTACACCCGTCACACCAGTCGCACCTTGATGCCGTCTGCGAAAATTGTATGACATCACATCAGTCACACAGATTAGAAATGCGCTGCCGTCACACCGGTCACACTGCCTGTCATGCAGTGCTGCCTGCGCGGTTTAGTTGGCAGCACGGCTTAACGGGTATCACAGTTTCACGGGTAGAGCGTTTTCATGGGCAGCATGGTTTCACGGGTACCGCAGTGTCACGGGTAGCGCAGTTTGTCACTCCCGTTAAACTGTGCTGTCTATGAAGGGGTATGTTGTTCGTGTGAACTGACCATTTGAGATCCTCCGCCAGATGTACAGCTAGGAAACGGAAGCTGTTCACTCTTTCCACAGCAGCGCCATTGATGGTGATCGGGGTATGTGCTTTACAACACCTCTAGAAGTCCACGATCATCTCTTCTGTTTTTGTGACATTGAGGGTGAGATGGTTCTCTTAGCAATAAAGTTTAAAGGCACTGAGATCCTCCTTCACAATGAAATAAGAGATACCAGTGGCCATGCAGTCGTAGGTGTAGAGTGAGGACAGGAGAGAGCTCAGTATACGCCCCTCACGTAACACCGCGCTGCCATCTGCAAAGGCTGCGTAACGTCACACCAGTGACATCGGATACACAGGTCACACCTCACCGCGGTCATACCCGTCACACTGCACTGCGTGACGTAACACTGTGCTTTCTTTAAAGGTGTATGCTGTTTGTGTGAACTTACCATGTGAGATCCTCCGCCAGATGTACAGCTAGGAAACGAAAACTGTTCACTCTTTCCACAGCAGCGCCGTTGATGGTGATTGGGGTACACCTCCAGAAGTCCACTATCATCTCTTCTGTTTTTGTGACATTGAGGGTGAGATTGTACACCCCTGACGTAACACCACACTGCCGTCTGCTAAGGCTGAATGACTTAACACCGCACCACTTTCTGTGAAGGCTGCGTGACTTCGCAACAGTCACACCGCACTGCCGTCACACCGGTCACACCCGTCATACCACTCAGCGTGACGTAACAAGGTGCTGCTGTCTGCGAAGGTTGCATGACGTCACATCGGTCATGCAGATTTATTGTTTTACGGTAGGATTAACGTAGTTATATCTGTTTTAGTCTAAGTGCTTCCAGTCTTCCAGTCTTCCAGTCCAGCAGGTTTAGGGAAGTCATTTATGGGGTCACACTCTGACCACACACACACACACACACACACACACACACACACACACACACACACACACACACACACACACACACAAACACACACACACACACACACGTACACCTCCACATTCCAATGTAATGAACAAACGCTCACTGAAGTGTATAAATAAAGGACCAGGGCAAGTCCTCAGGGCGAGTCTCTGGGCCTCACTCTTGGTGTGTGACCTCAGGAGGCTGTCCTTGCTAGCAAGAAAATCTGTGTGTTTCTCTTCTCTGATTCTCTACTGAAGAAGTGTTTTAGAATATATCTCTTTACATTTACATAAGACTCTTCTTTAGCAGTGTGCATGTTTCTGCTGATTCTGCATGTCTGTCGTCTTTTCACCAGCCTGAAACCGGTTTAACAGCCCACAGATGACCTTTTACCTACTTTGTAGGTACTTGTTTGAAACTATTTTTTTGGGATTGTGTCACCTTACTCACTGCACACTGTAAACCTATCTTTTAATGTACATTCTCTAAGTAAATTGTGATCTGTTTAGTTAAATATAAACCAAGGGTTGCCTGTTATCTATAAGAGTTACCTTCCAGATAGCACGTTATTGTATTTTGATGAATAGATCTGAAGAATTATATTGTATTGACATGTATGATTTATTTTTTAGGGCAAAATAGTGAGAAGAAAGAGAAGAGCGCAAAGGGAGGAAGAATGGAGAGAGAGTTCAATCATTATTAATGATTAAATGCATTAAAATCACATGGAAGTGAAAAAGGCTGAGAAAAGAAATGCTCAGTGCACTATGAGATCTTTAAGATATAATGGGGCCTGATTATTTGAGACCCTTTACATGAGGGGAATGATTTTCAATTTTATATTTAACAGTCAGCCAATTAAGAGCGAATATAGGAGCAATATGGCTTCTTCTTCATCCTAACATTAAGAAATAACCAGAAGTATTCCAAATGTAGCAAAAACAATGGTCAGTGCAATAGTTGTCTACAAATCCCAAGTACAGTGCTCAGCATAAATGAGTACACCCCACTACATTTGTCAGAAAACCTTTAGTTTCCTTTGAGAGTCAACATTTTCTATGAGATACTATACTACAAAATACTCTCACAAATGTGGGGCATTGATTGCAAACAAGATTTGTGAATTTGCACACGCAAAATTTTTTTTTTAACAAATTCATTCACGCCCATGTCACAAAAATGAGTACACCCCAATTATAGTCTTAGGAGAAAAGCCACAGTTTAAGACTACAAAATTCAAATTAAAAGGAATTCAACAACAGGGGGTCTAATGATTAATTTAAGAGGTGTCCAGCAGACAGGTGACTTAACAAAGAAAAGCTCTTCCCATTTCATGCTGTCAGCAATGGCTCCACATGGAAGAGAAATGTCACAAAATCTGAGAAAGGAAATCATTTCTTTACACAAAAAAGAAGACCAGCAAAGGTTTACATATCAGTCAAAATATTGTAGCAAAAGTGATCCAGAAATTTAAGAAAGATGGAAGTGCAACCATCTTACAGAGACGTCCAGGCCATCCACGGAAGTTAACCTCTCGACAGGAGTGTCTCCTGATGAGAAGGGTTGAAGAAAATCACCATGGAAGTTCACTGCAGTTAGCTAAAGCAGTAGAAAGCCAAACCAGAGTGACCGTTTCCTGTGACACCATACAGTGCACACTGGAGAGGAATGGCATGCATGGGTAATGTCCACGAAGGAAGCCTCTCCTAAAGCCCATGCACAAAAAAGCATGGCTAGAATTTGCTAGGGCCCATGCTGAAAAAGATGAAGACTACAGGGACTATATACTCTGGTGTGATGAGACAAAGATCACTGTTTTTGGAACTAATGGTTTCAAAACTGTATGGCGTCGTAAAGGTGAGAATTTCAAAGAGAAATGCATGGTGCCTACAGTGAAACATGGTGGTGGCAGTCCTTATGTGGGGCTAAGTGAGTACTGCTGGTGCTGGGGAGCTGCATTTCATTGATGGTATCATGAGCTCAACAAAGTTCTGCTCTATTCTGAAGAAGAAGATGCTGCCATCACTCCGTGCACTTGGTCGTTGTGCACTTTTCCAAAAAAAGGCAATGATCCAAAACACACATCTAAAACTGTTGCATTTCTGAAGAAGAACAGGGTGGAGGTGAATGAATGGCCAAGTATGTTTTTTGATCTGAACCCAATCGAACACCTGTGGGGAATTCTGAAGCGACAAAAAATTAAAACTGAAGATTTTGTGATCTAAGTTATATTATTAACCTTAATTTCCTGTTATGGAGTTAAACAAATGTTCAATAAAACTCAACCTTGTGAAAAGTTTGGAAATAGTTCTTTTGTTCATTGAGCAGCTCATTAAATTTGTACTTTTTAAAGCGGGTGTACTCATTTATGCTGAGCACTGTATATATTATATAAAGAAGGATGTGCAAGTTCTCACCATGTGTGAGCTATGCCATGCTATGTCAGGGCTAGCTTAGCTTAATAAAACACCAAAATGTAAGATCTTAATGCACTGTATCATTAACAAGTTATAAAAATGGGTCAATTGAAGTCAAAAGCCATCAATTTGACCATCAAATATTCGAGTTCAGCCTCTTAGTCATGTTCTGTGACAGGATGCAGTTAGCTAATGATGAGTATTTCCTTGAAACCTTACTCTTTATATCACTATTCTGGCATTCATTGGTTTGTGCAACCTAAATATGCCAGTATAGAGTCTTAGTGCAAAGACGTATGAAGGAGAACATTTTACAGAAGCCGTCTAGACTGTAATACTGCTGCTGCTGTGTTAGCACATTAAAGGTGATTTTTAAACCCATTAATACAAGGCTAGCCTCGCATTGACTTTGTCTACAAACATTAAAAGCCAACTAGAAGGCTAACATCAGGGAAGTCCCAGCCAACTGTTGAGGCACTAGTTTTTAAACAGGGAATGCCCATATTCAAATCAGGCAAGGTTTTTTTTCTTTCATCAACCCACTCCTGGAACTTTTTGTTCAAATATAGTGCAACGGCAAAACTAACATGCAAATGTTAAGCAAGTCTATGTTCACCACCTTTAGCTTTACTGTCGTTTTTTTTTTTTTTTAGCTTGATAGATTATAAAAAAATTCAATCATTTCCAGTAAACACCAAATTATATTAGTAGGCTTACAGATCTAGTATTTATGAAGTGAACCTTTGTTGAACATCATGACATCGTCCTTTATGCATTTATACAGCAAACGACATGCTAAAAAAATTATATTTGTATATTTTATATTATGTTTTATAACTTACATTTTATATTCATTATATTTGTAGTGATGTTTTGAGTTTGCATGGCTGCAACCTTAGTTAAATAAAGACTTTCTGGTTAAATGATAATAATAGGGTCACCAAAATAACCTTCAACTGCATAGTGTTGCCCTGAGGCAACAAACCACATTTTCATGCCTTACACTGGCCCTTCAAAAAATTTTTTTTTTTTTTTCAAATAATGCTACCAGGCACATCTCTTTCCAATAAAATGATGAGTTGAAGGTGGTGGGACTTTCATTTGGGGGGGGGGACCCCTTTCTGCAAGCTGCACTACATGCGAGACATCTCCATTAGGAGGCAAGATAAAGATCACCATTTTACATGTTTATAGTGAAATAAATGTATATTAAAAAATACTTGTATGTGCATGAATATGTTAAGAAGCATATTTGATTGTTTGTTCCACTTTTTTAAATTTATTTATACAGTAAAACTGTTAATTTTCATTTGTTGCCTCAAGGCAACACTGCGCAGTTAGACCAGTTTTTTTCCAGGCAATATAATTCATTTGCATATGTGTGTAGAGATGTGTTTGTGTGCATTTATATGATCATAGTCAATGTTTTTACTTTACAATCTGCTCATAATTACAGGACATAGATATAAAAACCTTTTATGGAAGGAAACCAAGGGAATGTGCTCTCTCTGTCCTCAGAAAGTGAGGACAGTGAGCTTTCAAGGAGTGACAGTGAAGTAGAGGAGTGGATCCCTGAATGAGGTTTGAAGGACACTTAGGAGCTCAGGGGTCAGGGGTCAGTTGGTAAAGTAACTGTGTCTCTGTGTGTGTTAGTGCCCACATAGCAAGCAGGTCTGGCCAGGATCTGGTATCAAGTTGGCACTGCTGGCTGACTTCTGACATGATAAGACATATGTCATCCAGATATGGGCCAGGCCTGGCATAGATGGCACTGTCTATGTGATGGCATGCCACATCTGGCTTGATTGGGGCTTGGTTTATGTGGCCCAGGCCTACAGAAAACAGGTCTGGCCCAGATCTGGCATCAAGCTGGCACTTCTGACTGACTGGTGTTTTGGCAGAGTGTATGTCAACCAGATGTGTGCCAGGTCTGGCAATAAGGCCACCGTTTAGTCAAATTTTATGATTGATATATTATTAGGGACCCTAAAGCTCCCCCAAAATAGGGAGAAATATTTTTTTCCCCAAAAATTAAAAAGTCATGCAGTAGAGAGAGACTAAAGATTTACTAGAAATGAATCTTGATCCATTTAATTGTCACTGAAATATTTCCAAAGTGGTGGACCAACCAGCCAAATGACCAGCATTCATATCCAATCCCCTCTGCTTTGTTTTCCATTAGCCTGTCCTACAGAGTGCATGATTTCTTTGTCAATGACTATTAATTATGCACTGCTATAAATCATTTTGCCAACTAATAAAACAGTGTGTTTTTGAAATTCAGACAAACCGACCCTCACATGTGTATGGGTTCATAGCATTGTCTTGCCAGCTAAAGAGGTCATATTTAAATAACTGAATTGACATTAAAACAGTCATAAAGGTGGAATAGGAAATAATCTCTTTACAATAGCTAAGCTTTTTGTCCGTTACCTTAAAGCTGCAATTAAAATATGCATCATTATTTCTATTAGGTACTGGAAAATAGATCAGTCTTGTTAGCTATTTGGAGCAAAGCACAACATGCAACATGCATATTTACCAACCCAATAGGTTTCTCATACCAAATACATTCCACACGTACACGGAAAAAGTAGATTTGTTTTGGCACTTGCTTTCAAAACAGAATAACTGACAGGTATTTATTCAAGGAAGCTGAATGAACGGATCAGTTTTTGTTCTTGTTTTCTAACTATTTGGGGTCTCCAAAAAGATCCTGCTTCAAATACCGCATGTACCAAGTCTAAACATATAGCTCCATCAGCTGTGGTTACCCCTTGAGAAATTTGACACATACACATAAATCTAATAACCAAATTTGAATTTTAGCAGCTTGGAAAGAACCAGGAAACACTGGATTTGTTTTTATTTTCACTGTGGTTAACTATCAGAGGTGTTTTTTTCCATACTGATGCATGGTCTTGGTGCCAACAGGGTGCATGTGACTTAATCATGCACCAACATCTTATCGAGAGGTAAATGTTAGTGCATAAATGTTAATGACAGGATGTTGGCATGTTTATCACTGAGTCCCTTTGACCATTAGTATCTTGAGTGCTTGTTTCTGGAATTCTAGGAATCTGTTTTTGCTCTTGAGCTGTTAAAGTTCACATGACTTTTCACACCAAATCCTCAACTTCCCTAATTTCTGTGCTGTCTGAGCTACTTACCTTTGTCTGTCCCTTTTCTTCTTCCACACTTTGCCTTGGGGACCTACATTTTCATGCTATCCCTATCACAATTGCCCCTTTGCTGCAGAATTATTCCCACTGCTAGGCTACTTCAACATCACTAAGCATGCTAAAACCCCCAATGATCCCAGAGGTGACACGCTGGAGTGTTTCTTTGGTATAACTCCTTTAGATCGTCAGTATCTCAGATCCCCTCTGTAATCTCCCGCCGCCCTGCACATGCAGTGTCGCAAGCATAAAATCTCATACAGGAACATCAAGCCTGTTATCGTGTCAGACCTAGCTGACAACACTGAACCTGCTTGACTCCTGACCACAGACCACACAGTAGATGGCTTAGCTGTGTGTTACTATAATGTCTTGGCTCACTGCTTTGATCCACCACAGATACTCTTTCCTAACATAAAACTGGTTATTTTTGCACCCTTGAAGCTCCTCACCACACTCCCCTACCCTGACGCCCCTGTCCTTCATTTCAAGTTTCTGGACTTTTACCCGGCTCAATCCACCAGCGGCTATTACAACATCCCACCTCCCTCACACTCCCATTCCATCCTCACAATTTCTTACTGTCTGCTCCATTCCTGCCTCAGTCCTGCCTTTCCTTCTGCTCTACACTGGATGGTGTTAATATTACTGAGTTGGTTATCAAAGCTACTTCATCAAATCATCCATCACGATGGGCTCGGTTATAACTGCTAAGATAGTCATACACACTTATATCACAGCACAACACCCTCCAATCAGCTCTGTCATATGTCACTTGTCAAATGCCTGGAAGATATCAAAATCTGGATGTCAACCAATTTTTTTTTTAATTGAACAACAATACAAAATATAAAAACATAAAATATAAAAACATAAAAGTCATTACCATGCCCTAACCTTCATTTCACCGTCTCTGGAGGTTGTCCTGGGTTTCATCCTAGCATATCAAATCTAATTAAATCTCTAATTGTGTCTTCTACCACTACCACCAGACTCTGGCCTTAACCCAGCAGCTCAAAGCCCCATTCATGTTTTTATGATCACTTTCCGGTTTAGTGCAATGGTTTTCTGTTTGGTCTGCCTAACAAAGCTGTGGACAAACTCCAATATGTTCAGAACTCAGCTGTCAGAGCTCTTACCTGAACTAAGTCCAGGCAACACATCATTTTCACCCTCATGCATATCCACTGCCACCCAGTCAACTCCCATATTTCCTATAAAATCATTCTGTTCACCTACAAGTCCCTACATGCTCATACTCAAGTGTCTATTGCACATTCTCTTTCTACACCCCATCTCAGACTCTCATGTATTCCTCAGTTAAAGGTCTAGTCCCATGTAGCTTATCATGTGTCCTTTGTTGCTTAAAGCTTTTTTTTACTTGTGCAACCATTTTGGGGATCGGCCAGAGTTTTGCCTTAATCTTGTGTCGTGCATCGTGTAGTATACATGGGGTAATGAGAAGCGATTGACAACTCACGACCAGCTCCCAATCAGCAATCGTATGGTCACAAGAAAATCAAACCTGTTTGAAATCCTGATCGCCCCTCGTGAGGGTATCACACTGTTGAAGCAGTGCCACGAGCCGATTTAACGCAACCTCTCAAACTGTGCATGTGCAAACACAGAAATGGACATGAAAAAGATGGAGCAGCATGGCAGTGCAGCGTGTGTGTGCAGTTGTGTATGAACGCACAGTGTGAGCACTCAGGTCATATCTGATATCGGACCGTGTAGTGTGAGAACATGCATTGTGACCTACAAACTTCTAACCCCTGCAATTCAGTCGTACAGTTTGAGCAGGAGCTGAAAAAATTGCACAGTGTATGCCCAAACACCAGTTTCTCTGAAATCTACAATCTAGGGTCAAACCAGATTCATACTGTAGCTCACTACAGTCTCGGAGTTACCATACAGATTTTCAGTTTGAGATACTGTCCATTATTTTGTGATTTCTGCAGTTTTAAAAATATAAACATCAAATCAGAGGTTAATCCACTCAGTCAACAACAGGAAAAGTAATTTAATAAACATACAAACAATGCTTTTTAATGCAGTCTGCCTCAAAAACAGAAATAGTAAATTAAATAAACATGCTTGAGTATATGCAGCAAGTAACTGATATGCTTATGTAAACATTGCAGACTTCAGTGAAAATAAAATACACACATTTTCATACCTTACAAAACAAAAAGATTATTGCAGTCTCTTGCTGAAGCAGCAACTACTCTTTTTCTGCTTAGGCTTGTGTACTCCTTTCAAAGCTTTATTTATAAATAATTAATGAACTGGTGGATGTTGGAATTTTTAACAAAATATCTGTTAACCCAATTTTCAGTCTTCTTTGGTGGAATGGACTTCTCATTAATGCCAATCACGTTGAATCTGCATTGCTTTTTGCAACTTACAGTTTTTTGCTCTTCTGGTAATTCTTTTGCATTAACCTTAACATTAACTTTGTGTTTTCTGCAGCTAAAATGAACACTGTGACATAATACACAGTCCTATTTGTGTGATAAGATCAGCTCACTGAAATCTTACCCTACATTTCTCTAGGCCATTGAGATGGCAGAGATATCCCTCTGTCTTCTCTTTGCCAATAACTCTCTCAGTTTCCACAATATGAAGCCATATAATGCCTGAAGACATGTAGTTATTGAGTAAGAAATAGTTTTGTGAAGGCTTATCCTTTTTCTGTTGATGTGTGTATCACAGTCCTCTTTGTTCTCACATCTGTGTGTCAAAAGTGAAATATGAAGTCAAAGCAATTGCAGTTGGAGATTATGACAACACGACTTGGACACTGGAGCCAGTTCTAAGAATGACATTGTAACACTACCATTGCTGTTGTTCATGTCTGAAAGGCAAATAAGATATATGGTATAAAATTACTCTCTTTGCTTATCGTTTTTGTGATCTTTTGAGTCTCTGAAGGTTACTAGTTTATAAATGACTGAGTATAACAGGAATGAGAGAAAGGAGTGTCACAATGTCATGCTAGCATAACATATTTGTGGACATTTTTTCCCAGTTTTTAGCTATGCAGTTTGTTTGAAACCATCAAAATGACATCAGTTCATCACTTCATCATTTACACGTTCAAAGCACCAAACAAAGAGCAACTAGTCATCTTGATCTGGCCTCAGCCCTCAGATATTGTTATTATAATATAAATAAAACTTTGTTTCGTTTGTTTAGCTAAAACATGTACAAAACACATTTTGAGAATAAGTGCTATATAGGCATGCTAATTGTAGCAAGGATATATTAATTAATTTTTGTGCAGATATTCAGATACTGTTCTTCTTCCTGGGAAGTTAGCCATTCTTTCTCCTGTTGCTGCATAGATAGAAAACAATCACAATTAAATTTTTATCTTTAGGTCCTTGTTCAGCATACAATGTTCTTGTTCAAGAAGCAATTAAAATGTGTTTTGTTTTAGACTTGTGATATTATAATGATCTGTATTTCTGAAAAGCTCTATTTTCAGTGACTGTGAATACATTTGAATGAAGTCCCAATACAAAGAAAAATCTCCTCCTTTTGGTTTCTTATTATTATATCTTATATCAGTTGCGGAAGTAGCTGTAAGTAATTTGGACGCTACAGCTTTAAGCAGCTGCGCGCGCTCCCGCAGACGGTAACCACGATCACTGTCTAGCACAACACCTGGAGGGGGCAAAACAATCGCATGAGTGCTGCTGTTTGACTGAAGAAGAATAAAGTAGTCGTGGTAAGCCAATCACACGACCACTTAAAGACAAAGCAACAAGGTGATACCAGTTTATAAATTGGTATATCACCTCTCTGCTTTTTTTTTTTTTGGTCATAAGCAGAGAGTGCTTGCTAGCGCTGTCCTTAGACAGTATACGCAGCATTTTTTCTTCAATAGTTTCATCACGTTTACTGTCTAAGGACAGCGCAGCAAGCACTCTCTGCTTATGAGCAAAAAAAAAAAAAAGGAAAAAAGGGGAAGTTTTAGGAGTGAGAGAGAGAGAGAGAGAGAGAGAGATGGCAGAAAAAGAGAGAGATCAAGTTTTGAGATGTGAGAGATTTGGGACGTTTAGCGTGTTTGGAGTGTGTAGTTAATGTGTTGTCTTGTGTACTTAGTGCGTAGTGTTGTGGATAGTTTTGTGTTGTGTGTCAGAACAATGAGGCGACTGCTGTCTCCAGGTAGAAACAGGAGTGACACACCTGCTGCTGTCAGGCCTGCAGGTATCAGGCTGTGATGTTCTCCTTTATAGTGGACAGAAATTATTTTTTTGGAGTGGCACAAATAATTTGTGTGGCATCTTATTGAATGCAGAACAGCTGATTGTTCTGTAAATAGTTTGAAATGGTTATTTAAAAAATCAACGTAAAAGTTAAATGGATGCAAATAACTTTGTTTGCAAAACTTGTGCATAGGATTTTAAAATTGACAATTTATATTTGCATTTAAAGTTATGAAATATGATTCATTAAACATGTTTGTGGTTGTTACAGTAAAAAATATAACTTTTTCTACTCGGATTTTATGTTTTTTGTCTGATTTTAGATCAATTGTGTTAATACATTATGTCAAAATGAAAACAGTAAATTCAGACACGTGAGGTTGTGCTGAAAAGGATGATACCAAATAAGGCAAAGTAAATCGTTTTTAAAGGTAAAATGTGGAGGAAAAATCAAAAGTAGTTAAAAATGGCCAATTATACCCTGGACCCCAGAGGATTAAACATTTTTTTTAAAGTAACACAATAGTTACTTTTCAAGTAATTAATTACTTTTAGAATATTGTAACTCAGTTACTAACTCAGTTATGTTTGAAGAAGTAACTAGTAACTATAATTAATTACTTTTTCAAAGTAACTTGCCCAACACTGGTTACAGGCCACTCAAGAGGTTTGTGCATCTTGTGTGTGTGTGTGTGTGTGTGTGTGTGTGTGTGTCCACATTACCACAAACGTTCAACGAGTTTGTGCATCTTGCGAGGTTTAGGATCCACACATATGTACCGGTGTCTCCACTTAAGCACACTTGAGGAAAAACGGACAGAACATAAAATTGTTAACATTACAACTTCAGTTATAAGGCTGAAGGATTGGAAATGTGAAACACTTGGGAATAAGGTCATCTTGAAAGGAAACCAAGGACATGGAGGGGAAATGATATAAAGAACTCTAGTTCAGCATCAAAGCCAGAAAAGCACAAAAGAGTTTTATCTTACATGGCTTCAATGTTACACCATTCGGTAATACCCTGCTTCCAGCAAAGCTCCACCTTTTGTCTATGTCTCAGAATAATGTTCACAGCACGGGGTTTGGTGTATGATGTACAGCAGCCCTGTTGCCCTGTACAAACATAAACATGCACACATGGGTTAAAAGGTCAGCTTATATTTGAATCAACATGTGTTGTCGCACATGCTCTGTTTGGACAAAATAGTAGTATAGGAGGTTCTTTATGACCTTTGCAATCAGCATTAGTCTAGCAAAGATAAGAAACAAAAGAATTATGCAATCAGAAAGCCTAAACTGGGTGATAATAAAATATAAATGGAGCATTTTTTTAGAGTCAAAATTGCACAAAAATTGCTTTTGTCAGTAAATGTCTAACTTTAAGATCTTATAACACCCATAAAGACTTTGTTATGGACATCTGTGATACTGAATGAACTCAGTGGAGTATTTTGTCTGGTGTTCTGGCAAGTGTGAGTATATTTAAATGGTAAATGGCCTGCATTTGTATAGCGCTTTATTTAGTCCCTAAGGACCCCAAAGCACTTTACACTACACTCAGTCATTCACCCATTCACACACACATTCACACACTGGTGATGGCAAGCTCTTCTTTTAGCTCTGTTTGACTCTTATCAGATAGTAGCTGACATGTCGGCCTGCTCTTTTTTGTTTGGCATTTTTTGTGCTTGTTTGCACCAAATCTGGTGAATTGCATTAATGTTTTGAGCAATAGTGCAAATTCATGTGCTACAAATCAATTTCTGACCTTACATCTGATTTGTCACATGTATGTGTCTCTGTATGTTTTTACTAACTTGTGTGTAACACCAACCTGCCAGAGGGTCTGCAGATGGAAATTAGCCCAAGGCTATAATCAGGCATATTTACATTTGTTAAAATGTTCATTAATATGTATTGCCCCTCTTTCTAAATAAAATAAATAAATAATAAATGAATAATTATCATGTAATGACCATGGTGATATGTTATTTATGAGCAGTAACCCTGATAACAACAAAGGTACAGTAATGATATACTCCAAACGTGCAACAAGCATTAACAACACATAATAAATATCACATCATATTAAAAGCAACCTAAAGGCATAAGAAACTAAGCCAAACCTACTGCACAATTTTAGTAGTCTGACCAACCAAAGAGGATATGAGCCAAAGGTCTGTGGCGCTGTCACCACAAGCAGCTTTTCTCATCATATATACATCTATTGCATCCATATTTTAACTTAGATTTAAACAAATAGTTTCTCAAGGCATTCTGCTGATTTAAATGAGGATAATAGAATTTACATAGCTCACTAAGCTGGGAAAAAACATTAGTCTTATCATTATAATCTAAGAATGTTTCAAAAAAAGCTTACCTGCACCTTGACATATATGTTTTCTCGTCATGATGATGGCAAGGGAATAAAATCCCAGCATAAGATTACAAAGTAGCGTCATTTTTTAACTGAACGCAGGAAGTTGTGGGTCTTGTTGAAGTCCGGGAATGTGTGTGAAGCTGCCACAAGTATTATTTAGAATACTCAGAGAATTTAGAGGGAGGGCTTAGAATCACCTTTTTGTGTGTTATTCAGTGACATTATTACACAAGGACAATATTTAACACGGCATAAATGCGGAACACACTTTTTTTCTGTAAACTCACTAGGTTAAGTTTCCCTGAAAACGTCCCCTAAAGAAATTTAATCTTGATGCATATACAATTACAGTCATTTGGATTTGCTTTAGAAAATAAATCTTGGCTTTTGTTAAAGTCCAGGAATAGGAGTGAAGATTGAGCTTTAGTAAGTATTGTTCAGGTAAGAAAACTTAGGAGATTTGGAGGGAGGGCTTAGAATTAGCTTTTTTTCTGTGGTATTCAGTAACTTATTACTTAAGGACAATATTTAACCGTGCATAAATGTTGATCATTCTGTTTTGGGTCAACTTCCTCTTAAAATTTTAATTTCCCTTAATATTCTCCTTGGTGCATGTACAAGTGTATTTGCTTCCTTCACACAGACTGACGCAACCTTTGTTCTTTGTCGACACAGCAAATAATTTAAATTAAGATCAAAGTGCATTTTCCTAACCTTGGCACCTGATGTAATCTCCAAACCCCTGAAACCTTTGAGGTCTAGATTAGAGCTCTAGAGTAGAAATTCTGCCATGAAAAACTCTTCGCCGCTTTTCTGATGTGTTATTTTTGTACGTATTTTGCACACTTACATGTTTTACAGTTGGGTCCATAAATATTTGGACATAGGCAACTTTTTCCAGTTTTGGTTTTGTACATAACCACAATTAATTTTAAATGAAACAACTCAGATGCAGTCAAGGCACACATTTTTAGCTTTAATTCAGCAGACTGAACAAAAAGGAGAGGAACTAAAGCATTTTTAACACAATCCCTGTATTTCGAGGGCACAACGGTAATTGGATAAATTAATTAACTGAAATTAAATGTTCTTTTCTAATACTTGGTTTAAAACCCTTTGATGACAATAACAACCTGAAGTCTTGAATTCATGGTCATCACCATATGCTGGTTTTCCTCCTTTTTAATGCTCTGCCAGGCCTTTTTGCAGTTAGTGAGTGGCATGCACCTTACAGTGAACCCTCTGTATTTACTTTCACAAAATCTTCTCTTTGTGGTCGACTTGGATATCAACATGCCTACCTCCCGAAGAGTGTTGTTCACTTGGTTGGCTGTTGTGAAGGGATTTCTCTTCACCATGAAAATGGTTTTGCGATCATTCACCACTGATGTCTTCCATGGATGTCCAGGTCTTTTTCCATTGCTGAGTTCACCATTGCTTTCTTTCTTACTCAACCTGTACCTGTACCAACCTGTAGATTTCGCCACGCCTACTATTATAGCAATTTCTCTGATGTTTTTTTCCCCGTTTTTGCAACTTAAGGATGGCTTGTTTTACCTGCATGTAGACCGCACGGTGTCTGTTCACAGCAAAATCTTCCACATGCAAGCACTACAACTCAAATCCGCTCCAGGCCTTTTACCTTCCTAATTTATAATGACATAATAATAATAATAATAATAATAATAAAGTTTATTCATAAAGCATACTGAAAAACTAAGGCTATACCAAGGTGCTTGACAAAATATGATAGGAAAAGGGAGATGGGAGAGGGAAAAGAGAAAGAGAAAGGACCCGGCACGTATTAAATATAAAACCATGACAATAATAATAAATAAAAGTAATTAACAAAGCATAATAGATAAAAATGTGTCAACACACACAAAATATTAGCTAGATGGAAAAGCAAGATTTAACTGTGATTTAAACAATGGCATAGAGTCAGACAAATAAGAAGGAATTGCTCACCTCTTCCCAGGAAATAGCCTGTGAGTCAATTTTCAAATTACTTTCGGTCCCTTTGAAAAGAGGGTGGCCCATGTTAAGGAGCAGAAACTCCTAAACTCTTCATCCAATTTGAATCCGGATACCCTCAAATGAAAGCCGGGAGTGTACACATTATGTTCATGTCTATTGTATAACAATAACTGGAACATTTTGGAACACTTTCAGTATACGGATAAAAAGACAAAACTTTTTCAGTGTGCAAATATGTAAGGACCTAACTGTGTATCATCAGACAAATTTCCATGTCAGTCTTGGACAGATTGAACAGGTATACCAGAGAGAAAGAACCCAGGAGAATAAACCAGAATTCCTCCACTAAACTAAAGGTGTACTAAAGGTGTACTCTCAGTGGAGGAATATGAGAACAGCTGGAGATAGCAATAATGGAAGAACAGAAAGATGCAACTCATAACAACAATGCTCGATGGCTGGTAGAGCTTAGAGTAGACCAGAGCAACCTACCTGAACAGGATCCAGTAACCATGACAGTGGAAGATATCCAAGACAGAGTCTCAAGCACGAAGAGCTGGACAGCACCAAGCCTTGTTATGATTCATGCCTACTGGCTAAAAAAGATAACTCCACTCCATGAGCATCTGGCAGCACAAATGAACCAGCAGCTAATGGATGAGATACACCTGGAATGGCTAACTGAAGGCTGGATAGTCCTCATCCCCAAGGAGACTGTAAGACCAGACTGACCAACCTGTGCACCGCCTGGATTGATTACAATAAAGCCTATTACTAAATGACTCTCACATGAATCGTGGAATGCCTAGAACTGTACAAGAATCAAGGATCAACAGGATCATAAGAGCATTCATCAGGAATTGAACGGGGATGTGGCAAACAACACTAGAGCCCATCTTCAAACCAACAGCACAAGCTGCCAGTGCAGGATTTACCAAGGAGATGCTGTATCTCCACTGCTTTTCTGCATGTGCCTGAATCCCCTCAGCCAGATCATTATCAAGACTGGCTAAGGATACCCGCTAGGGAATGCCACAATCATTAGCCACCTCCTCTACGTGGATGACATTAAGGTGTATGTCATGAGTGAATAAGACATTGATTCACTGAACCATACCACTAAGATCTACAGCAATGCCACTCAGACTGAAGAAGTGCAGTTGGATGATAACCAGCACACTGAAACTGTATTTTAAGGAGAAAGAGGGAAGTCGAAGACTAGTGAATGTCAGAACCCACTTTTCATGATAAAACAACAAAGATCCATTAGTACCTCAGGAAAACGGCCACAACGTCATGTTGTCCAATACAACAAGAACTAGACAATTGACTGTTGACAGCTGAAAATTAGTCAGTACAATAACTTGGAAACACAACAAGAAATTATGAGTCTCCTTCCTAAAAAGACCTCAGTTTTCTCAGTCAGTGTTAATTTTACTCTCTGGGATCCCCCCTCATTATGTCATTTTCTTTGGAAAAGATCCTCGTCCTAGTCATTGTTTTCCCTGACATGGACTTCCATCCATCCATTCGCGTCCACTTATTATTTGTTTCAGGGTTGCGGGGGGCGCTGGAGCCTATCCCAGCTGCCATAGGGCGAGAGGCGGGGTATACCCTGGACAGGTCGACAGTCTGTTGCAGGGCCCCTGACATGGACTTTTTGTGTGAAACTGTAAAATGAGAAGCGTTCATGAGTACATGTGTGCATGTGTATACAAAGAGAGAGAATGTTATCCCATTTCCTTCAAACTTGAACATGTTGTGTGTTCATATATGGGATATATATTCATTAGCTATAATAGTTATTTGAGTTACTGTTTTCTTTCTATCAGCTTGAAGAAGACTGACCATGGTTGATTTCTCTTTCAAACTATTCTCTGCAATGGTTGTGGTAAAAATGATAAAGCGTGGGAAATGTGCCAAAGTCATTTAAATCTTCTTTGTTGTCAATTCTGATGCTTAGTTTCAAACTTCAGCACGTAATCTTGACCCTGTCTACACTAGTGATGGGTCGTTCGCGAACGAAATGGCTCTTAGAGCCGACTCTTTGACGTGAACGACGCGAGCCGGCTCCTTATCGCGAGCCGTCACGTGGGTTTTTTTTTTCTTTCTCTCAGCCTCTCTCTCTCTCTCTCTCTCTCTCGCACTTTTTTTCTGCTTTACGCTGGGCAGAGGGGGGAGGGGCGGTAGTTACACTCAGTAGCACAGGAACAGAGCCGGAGGGAGAGAGAGAGAAAGAGAGCCAGGGACAACAACGTCACATTAGAAAGGTATAGTAATCATCCACAACTATTTTCGGTTGCAGATGATAAAGGATTCAGAAAGTTTATTCATGCAGGCCCATATGACAGAGAATATACATCTTCTTTTTGTTTTCATATTTTAATTTATATTTAATTGTGTTGTGGTTTGTAGTGTTTTGTGTTTTTTCACTTTCAATTTGTAAAAGGAAAAAGCTGAAAATTTAAATAGTTAAAAGTTGAAATGTGAATAGTTGATTTTTGTATTATATGATTTATTTATTACATTTTATGTGGAGTGAATAAATAAAAGTATATTTACGGTGGCCCCTAGAGACAAAGCACATACAAACTTCAAATCACGTAAAAACTCCAAAGCACGTAAAAACTCAGAAGCACGTACAAAAGACAACAGAAGTGCTCCAGGATGCTAGGCGCAATGTTGAGCTTTTGTTACCTAGTGGCTACACAAGCCAGCAAGTACCAACGACCGGATTTGGTGTGTGGTAATAACAGGTAAATGAACTTTTTTTAAAATTATTTGAATATATATGAGTGCCTGTGTATAAATACACAAACAATACACACATGCTTTCATGCTTTCAATTGTGTAATTTAAGTGATCTAGTAGCTCTGCTTTGGAAGTTCAGTTCATGCTAGAAATGTGTTTTGGAGTTTGTACGTGTTTTGTCTCTAGGGGCCACCGCATATATTTATATATAAACATATATAAATAAAACCACTTTTTTTACGTTAGTAATTCTTTTTGTGTATAATTTTATATTATTGTTAATAATAAATTAATTAAAGCAACAAAACAACCTGAAGAGCCGGTTCGGAGCCGAAAGAGCCAGCTCTTCTTAGTGAGCCGAACCAAAAGAGCCGGATCTCTAAAAAGAGCCGGAAATCCCATCATTAGTCTACATGGCTAAATTCACAAAGTTACTGCCATGTGATTAGCTGAGTAGATATTAGGATTAACAAGCTTAAGTTTTGAACAAGTGTTTCTAAGTATCACACAGCCTGCCGTCATGCCAACCTGCACCATTAATGGCTTAGTTGACACTTTTCTGCAAAACCAAGTTACAAATCTTATTTGAAGTATGTCATTTAAATTATTGACTGTATTAACCATTTCCATTTGTTTAAAGAGAAAATTAACAAGCAATCTGCCTACCATATTAATATATTAACAACAAAAAAACTGTTAATGTAGAAGACATGTACAGTACAAAGACATGTTCAGTCTAAACAATCAATTAACCTTTTGGTTTCTGATATATGTTCAGATTTATGGGTGCTGTAGCTGTGTAAGTGTAACATACAAAAATAAAAGAACTCAAAATTTCTCTTATTAATACAAGACAAAACAATATGGCACATATACACACACTCTTTGCTGCACTGTTAAATTAAATACTGTACCTTTTATGACTTATTTTTTTAAATGTTACCATGAATTGCATATTTTTATGTGTGTGTTGGATCAACAGAAGCCGCCTGTCATATTTATGTGTGCAAAATTATTGCCTGAAAACATTTTTCCAAGGGGAAACCTCAAAAGTATAGATTGCAACCACTGTTGAATGAATACTTTCACTTAGCTAAGTGTGATCTTTCTAGAAAATTTTAAAAAAATGCCTTTTTTTTAAAGGGCAGCTTTTGAATTTGTCAACATATAAAAGCATGTTTAAACTTCCAAATGACCTCAAAGTACATGCAAACTCTGACGGATTTGTTTTCACCTGCACTTTAATCTCTGTTATGTTTTTCCCCATGTGGTTGCATCACCAACAAGGAAATAGTAGACTGGCATATTGTTGCATGTGATCAAAATGTACTGTCTTCAGCAGTTGCTATTTTTAGCTCCTCCAGTCTGTGCTAAAAATAGAACATACATTTTATTTAGGAATAGTTGAACTGTCGGTCACAGTGTTCTCTGGATTCCATGAGATCTAATGGAAAGTATTTAAACTATTTACTTATTGTTGAAATGAGGCCCAAACCCTGGAATAACTAGCAATTAAGATTAAGATTTGATGTCTGACATAAGGCCTTTGATTAACATGAGTTTCAGACATTTTTACATTTTGCTCTACAAAACAAAACACACGTTAAGAAGTTGTAAAGACTGATTTGAAAATAAGAGGGGAGGACAGATGAAGGAACATTAGTTACTCAGGAAGTGCAGAGGCTTAGGAAGGAGGATGTGAGGGCAGCTATGAAAAGGGTGAAGACGCAAAAGCGTCTCTTCCTGTTAACATATCTGTGGCTTAAGGCCAGCAGATGTTTGGATGAGAGAATGGACATGAGAGAATGCCTGAGGAATGGAGAAGAAGGGCACTGTTACTATTACTGTTCAAGAACAGGTGTGATTTTAAGAGCTTTCGTAAGTACGTAGGGTTAAAGGAGATGAGTCGTATCATGAAGCTATGGGAAAAAGTTACAGAAACTAGGTTAAGAAGAGAGGTGATCAGTGAACAGCAGTATGGATTCATACTGAGAAAGATCTTTACATATGTGGTGCTTGCTTTGATTTCATCATAACGTACAGAGAAGGTCAAAAAGAGTTTCACTGTGTCTTTTCTGGTTGTAGAGAAAACAAAGTCCTCAGCCAGTCGCAGCAGATGGCCCCTGAACCTGGTTCTGCCGGAGATTTCTTCCCGTTAAAAGGGAGTTTTTCCTTCCCACTGTCACTGTCACTGGGAGTGCTTGCTCATAGGCGCTCACCTGATTGTTGCGGTCTTCTCTATATAACTGAAAGATCTTTACCTTACAATATAAATCACATATAGGTGACTGTTGTTGTGATATTGCACATTATTAATAAAATTTAATTGAATTTATTTGAATTCGATATGGGTGCCGAGAGAGGAACTATGGTACTGCATGGGGAAATCAGGAACAGGGAGGGTGGTGCAGGACATGTATGGGGATAGTTAGAAAGTGGCGAGATGGGTAGCAGCAGTGACAGATGGGTTTAGGGTGGGCTAGATTACATCAGGTATTGGCTTTGGGCACCTTCTTGTTTGCAGTGGAAATGCACAGGTTAACAGATGAGTAAAAGCAGGCGTCTCAAGGGACTATGATGTTTGCAGACAGTATTGCACTGTAGGGAGGGTAGGGTGAAGGTGGAAGAGAGCTTGAAGAGGTGGAGGTATGTACTGGAGAGAAGAGGAATGAAAGTCAATCCAAGCATGTGTGTAAATGACAACACAGGCGTAACAGGAAGGTGTAGAAGATAGTAGTAAGACCTGCACCACCATATCCAGTTTGAAGATAGTGGTGCAGAAAAAAAAAAAGAAACCTGGAGGTGGTAGAGTTGAAGACATTAACTGGTAAGTTTAGAAATGATCAGATCAGAGGGACAGCTCAGTTTGAGTGAGACATGCACAGAGGAGGAATAGTGGACATATTGGACAAAGGGTGTTCAGCATGGGGCTGCCAGGCAAATGAAAAAGAGGTAGACTACAGAAGAGAATTGATGGATGCAATGTAGGATGAGATGAAGAGGGTTCCTGTGACAGAATAGGGGTGTTAGGGTTAGGAATACCTGAGCCAAGAAGATCTAAATTTTGACATGTGCATGAAAATGTGTCACAAAGGTTGCTGCACATCACCCTTCTGATGACTCATAAAAGGAAATGCAACCAGTCAGTGTAACAAACAAAAAAGACTTTCTCAAGGAAGAAATTATAAAATGTATTTCATAAGGCTATCACATTCTGAGGGTTATCTACTACATTCTTTTGAAGATATTAAGTCCAAAGTCAAACGAGTATCACCTCAAAGCTTTGCTTTGCCTCTCATTGCTCACTGACTTTAAATATATTATCTCCCACTGCTGGAAATGCAACTTCCGCATGCATGACCTTTGTCAAAGTAACAAAACTGTATGCCATTTAAAAGTCTGTTGTGGAGTTGCATCACCGAGTGCTGTAACACTAGTAGTTCAAAATGTCACACCTTTTTGGTATGGCATATAAAACAAAATAGTCAGTGAAAGGGTTTTTATTTGCTTGTTTTTTATCATCAAGCTGAGTGCCAAAAGCAGTTTAAAATTACTTAAACTACAAAGAGAAAGTTGTTACAGTTTACTTAAAGGCTTCATAGCCCCTAACATCAGCTCACAGTTTGCCTGAATTCATGATTTGTATGCAAAGTATGTTAAATTTGTTTCTGTTACTTTTTAAGCTTGACTGTTATGTTTGCTATTGTAGCCAAAAACCTAACATTTGGGGACATATTTATTTATGGTCAATGCATTCAAAGAACTTTTATGATGTTAAAAAGCTACTGTCATCGTCAATTTTGACACTGAAAAGCAAGGAAACAGGTATGTTGCTACTGGCTAATTGCACATATTTTTAGTTTATCTTTCAGAGTGCACAATTTTGGGACATGAGTATTTAAGAGAACAAGATCGACCACTGTTTGCAGCCTGCAATTTACTGCCCATTGCCCTGAAATTTAAGAAGAAAAATAAAGGATGCTTGTTGTGTTATTGATAGTCTTCACTTTATATATATACAGGACAAAAATAATTGTTTATTGATGATGTGACACAGGACAGAAGCAGCTGAATGAATTCTGAGGTGTTTAGAGACATAGTGTCTGCTCCAATCCAGCTAAATGCAGTCAAATTGATCGGGCAGCATTTCATAATACAGATGGACAAGGACCCAAAACACAGCAACCTAGGAGTTTATTAAATCAAAGAAGTGGAATATTCTTGAATGGTTAAGTCAGTCATCTGATCTTAACCCAATTGAATATACATTCCACCTGTTGAAGACGAAACTTCCGACAGAAAGGCCCCCAAACAACAAACAGCAATTGAAAGCCGCTGCAGGTTGGTACATCTTGAGAAATAAAAAAAGCACGGAAGACAGCAGTGGATGATCGCAGAATCATTTCCATGGTGAAGAGAAACCCCTTCACATCAGCAAACCAAGTGAACAACACTCTTCAGGAGGTAGGCATGTTGATATCCAAGTTAACCATAAGGTGCATGTCACTCAGCATGAATTTCAAGACTTCAGACTGTCATCGCAAAGCAAAGGGTTTTTAACCAAGTATTAGAAATGAACATTTTATTTTCAGTTATTTAATTCGTCCAATTACTTTTGAGCCTCTGATGCTTTAGTTCCTCACATTTTTAGGTAATTTTTTGTTCAACCCACTGAATTAAAACTTGGTCATTTTCTCACAGTTTACCCATTCGGTGTGGTGAAGTACGGGACTTTTTACAAAAGAGTTAATGTTTAACATTCTAATATCTGATAAAACAACAGAATCTAAAATGGGTGCCAGTAAGATAAGCTTCCTTGAGCTGAACTATTTCTTCTAGGGACTTTTTAAATATGCTGCGTAAGAAAAACACATGGTGAAGTTGAGCCATGTTGGGGATTTTGACTTTCCCCATCCTCTGGTTATTTTTGTTACACTTGTACAAGGTAGATGTGCGTGTCATAGAAGAAGGATACACAAACAAAACCTCCCCACATTCCTTTCACATGCCTTCCTTTCACAAGTGAGTGAGAGCAAGTCACTAATTAACTTGTCAGCAAAAATGAGGAAAACGAACTACAGCTCAAAGCGCTTAAGTTGCATTAATTCATACAGTTCATACAATTTGAGTGCAGACTTAAGTCAACGTTAAGTTGAGCAATTTGTTGTCATAATTAATCGTTTCCAGCTCAGTCTTAATAAAAAGACAGACTATAGCCTACTTAAAGTCTTTCAGATGTTAAATAAAGCTTACAATGAGCAACAATAGCACCCTTGTTCCTGACCACAAAAACCTAGGCGGAGGCTTCATGTTTGGATTTTGGGTGTGGCTATATATATTTTTAGACAAAGGGGTAGATATGGGAAACAATGACCTAATGCAAGTGTGCTAACTTGTTAACAAGGTTTAATTAACTGTGATTATAGATGTTCTAAATTTGGCTAGCAGCAATCTAACAAAATATACTAAGTGGAAAAACCCAACAGCTGGCTGATACTTGCTCTTGACACTAACCTCAAGTGGCCACTAGAGGAACTGTAGTTTTGGTCATTTAGCTGAATTTTATTCAACCCCAGCAGTAGCATTCTACTAGTGCCACAAAAAAGCATTGTTGTCTTTAGATAGCAAGATGCTAATATTCACTGATAAACTACTAATCGTTTGCTTGCAGTTAAATGGCATTGCAAGCTGGCCTTATCAGCATTTTGCTCAGAATAGCTGGTAATGAGGTCAAGAGGCTTAAAGGATTCAAAGTCGCCTTTTTGCCTAAATGGTAAATGGCAAATAGTAAATGGCCTGTATTTGTATAGCGCTTTTACTAGTCCCCCCTAGGGACCCTAAAGCGCTTTACACACCCAGTCATCCACCCATTCACACACACATTCACACACTGTTGGAGGCAAGCGAAAGTTGTAGCCACAGCTGCCCTGGGGCAGACTGGCCTAGCTTTAATATTGTTTAATAGCTGGTCGAAAGTAGTTAGACTTCATAAAACATTCAAGCCATATTCTTAGTTGTGAGGGAAGTTTTGATCTTACCGTTAAAAAATTAACAAAGGCAGTGTAAGGACGTTGGATTTCCACTTCGCCTGAGACATGAGGCCTAGTGACCAGTGACCTGTGACTGAGACTACATGACTGCCCGGCAACCACTGATTTCATGGGAAAGTATCCCTGGAACGGTTCCAAGTAGTTACTGGAGATTGCTCTCAGACACCATTTTGGTAATCCCCAATCATGCAGGTCTATTGACCAGACAGTGACCACATAGTCCAGTTGATGAGTGGCTGCAATTTTTTTTACGTTTTACAACCACTTGGTGGTAAGTTAGTGAATAATTGCATGACAAGATATCTGTTTTCACTGGGTTCCATGCAAACTACTGCGGCAGTGTATTAGCAACCACGAGCAATCGCAAGGACGTTTTTGGTCTAGCACCCTTTTTACGACCAATTTCACCTAGTGACTATTAACAACCTCCAGCAAGTTTTCACCACCCAATAGGCCTGTCTAACTGAGGCCTAATAAATGACTTGTTATAACACCCTCCAAATTGTTCAAAATCCAATTGCTTGTAGTAGGTTTCCCAGCAAATTCTCTGTCATTTTGTACAAAACTTACAAGACTGCTATTCTCTTCAGGTCTCCCTTGAATGAAATAAGAGTTAAGCTGCTTGACTTATTATAGACCACTCCAGATCCAGCAGTGCTATAGGCTTTAAGCAGGAACAGGTAAGAAACAAAACAACAAAAATGCAAATGTTTATTTGCATTATTAATGATGGCTACCAGGTGGTAACTCATTTGGTTTCAAAAACTAATTCCAATTGTATAGAATATGACATATATTCACATAATACTTCTTTAAAAATGTACTTTCCTGATATCTGTTTTCACTTAGGAATTCATTCTTCAGGGAATCAGTTTGCACATGAGTCCATGTGCAAACTGCTCATAGTTCAGGCTGCCAATGTTTAACTTTTTTTTAACTTTATTTCCTCCCATGTCAGGGTCAGTTGGAATTTTTTCTATTTCCTGCTCTGTTTCTAGTGTTAACAATGCCACAAAGGATTACACAATCCTGCCTGATGGGAAATTCCGAGAGGCGGCCTACTTAAAGGAGTGATCACCAAGTGGCGCTTGTCACACTCTCTCTGATTGCCTTCAGGTGTTACACCTTTTCAGCGTCAGACACAGAAAGGCAGAGTGAACGCTCTGAGTCGGCTCATCAACCATGGCAAGCAGGAAAACGTGTCTCACGGTAGCTCTGTGCTCCCTCGTCATTATCATCAACTTTTTTGACAGCGCACAATCAGGTATTTCATACTAGTTAATATTTTAATGCACTTTCACTAATATTGCCAGTAGTAAGTTAAAAGTGTTATTTATAGCGGATTCTTTGTGTGTGTGCTTAAAGCGAGCTGCTGCCTGAGGTACTCCAACCGTCAGCCTCCTTGCAAACGGATTCTGGGTTACACCATTCAGAACATCAATAACGCCTGTGACATAAACGCCATCATGTAAGTTATAACGGTTTATATGGAAGTGTAGCATGATAAAAGCAGGTAGATTCATGAGGAAATAAGACATCTAACAAACTGAAACGCTAAGAACTAGTCAAGTTGTGCATTTTTGTAGTTATTGTGTTTACTCTGTACAAAGATTGTAGATTATGGAAAAGTTTATATATCTTTTTTTTTTTTTTCTTTTTTTTTTTTTTCTTCTTTTTTTTCCTGGGAAGAGCACATAAAATTTATATATCAAATGTATTATTATTATTACATAAAAAGAGAAATGCTCACATTTAAGAAGTTTAGGGAATGAATTAAGACTGCTCATAAATATCTGTTCAATCAGTTTATGTGGGCCAGCTTAAGTAGTGGTATTCTCAAGGAAAGACTATAGATAGGAAACTTAACCAGTTATATGATACGCCTGTAGTGCAAATGTGAAAAAATGTACAAAAACAGCAAGAGCTAATGCCAATCTTTCATCCTGGTGTCTGGTTATAAATTCTGTGTAACATATCTTATCTGCACATTTCACCTTGTGGTGAAAAGATAATGGCTGTGTGTGCTTGGCATTTGCGCTCTCTCGGGCGGACTAAACCTTGTGTATCTAAATAGCAAAACAGCATTTAATCTGTGACTAAAAAGCAATCGCGACAAGTTCAGCACACTCTGCAGTTAATAATCAAGCTAACACACTGGAATGAAACTCCATCGAGAGAGACTGTATCTTGAGGGTAAATGACTGCTTTCATCCTCTTTCCCAACAGTTTTCATGCTCCGGGAAGGTTTGTGTGTGCCGACCCATCAAAGCCGTTGACCCAGAAAGTGATGAAGTGTCTTGAGTAAGTATAAATGCCCCTGTGGTGTATTGTTTGGCTGAGCGTTATATTCACTCTCAGCTGCTCAGTGAGTCAAACTGATCTTATTTCATTGATTTTGTTTTTGCAGTGAAAAGAAGCGGAAGGCCAACAAAGAAAATTCCAACAACAATGCATCTTAAACTCTCTTTAAGTGTTCTTATCTGCATTAATATTATCATAATAGTAAATCTACACATAAATATAATTTGTTGTGTGAACTTTCCTTATATTTATTCTGTTTTATAAACAGGGAAGAGTAGTATTCTTAATACATGTGTGAGCTATAAGCTTTAGTGCTTCAACAACAAAAAAACTTGTGCTTTTTTTTAAAGTAATGTAAAATATTATTATTTTGTTATATGTGTTATTGTTTGATTTATTTTCTGAAGAAGATGAAATATAAAACCCTGTATTTAAGTGTGAGATATTCATTGTATTTAATATTTGTCAGAGAATTTATTAAAAGAGTTACTTGATAAAAACACGTCTGTCTGTATGGACTCCACAAGCAACCACACGCTGTCAAATTTTTGTCCTTATTGTACATCGGGGAAAAACAAAAGAATTAATCACGCTGCAAAAGGATCCTAAATAAAAAGAAATTAGCTGACAGTGATTAGCAAACAGTGATAAATATGTACAATACCATATTTATATAAGGTATACATCTCTGTTTAAAAAGGTTTAAATCCTAGTGTTAAACATTGGAAAAAGAACATCAATGTTTTTTCCTGTTGTATAACTGTAATACAAATTAAAGATGTTCTTTATTTAATGTAATTATTCATAGAACAAAATATTCAGAATGGAAGGAATATGATCACAAATGAAGGGATATGTTTAAGTTCAGTTCATTCACATAGACTGTGAAGTCTGAAAAATTGAGCCACTGTAGAAGAGTTATAAACCTGCTTTCTTTCTAATGGCCAGCAAGGGGTGATGCCTTTTGTTGCATAGACATGGGAAATAGCCTTTTAGTTGCCTCTATGATCTCAGTGAACACTTTTCTGATGACTGTATCCTGTCAGTCACTAGTTTGTGTCTTACTACCCATATGGTTTTAATTTAATAAACTTAGTTTCTTAATAACTGTGGGGAGGCACTTATAGATGGACAAAATGTGTTACCTATTAGAGAAATAGTGGTTTAATTGGATAATTCCAGTGTATCTCAGCTTGGTACATCTGTTGCAGGATGGTTTTATGGGTTATCTTAACTTTAACTACCTAACTCTTCAATAAACAAACTTGTAGGTGAACCACCTATCTAATAACGCTGGCATAAGTAGAGGGTGCAAAGTTCACACAAGTCAAAGAACAACAGACATGTTAATGAGGAAGGCTGAAATAAAGTTGGAAAAGAACTGAAATTACTTTTACAGTGCAATGAAACGTGATTTTCCATTGTTATCTATCAGCAGTGACTAAACAAGCTTAGTAATTAAACCAAGAGAGATATTATACTTTAGACTTGTTTAAAAGGCTTTGTTTGCATTTATTATACATATAATGTGTCCTTTATCTACAATAGATATAGTAAGATATTCTTATATATTCATTATGATTCTCAGTCATTTATTATGTAAGTTATATTCAATTGACAATCATTGTCTCTTACTTCTTGCAGAACTTCTTGGTTTCAGTAATGCAAAAAGACGAAGATGAAGATGTATGATTGAATGAATTATGTGCAGCATTTTAATCGACCAAAATGCTGACTCTGTAATACTTTGATTAACAAGAAATTGCAGTGAAGTTATCATAGACATTTGTTTCATCTTTTCTTGCTTCACTGGTTCTGTTTAAAACCAACATTTCTGTAAGTAAGTAAAACTTCAAATATTTGCTGGAGAAACACTCAAAACTTAATAATGAAACATCAGAACACTGTAAACTATTATCATGAAATTAAAAAATAAAAATAGAAATCTATAACCTTTAAAAAAGAGAAAAAAAATAGAGAAAAAAATTGTTTTATATATATATATATATATATATATATATAGAAAAAAATATATATATATATATATATATATATATATATATATATATTTTTTTTTTTTTTTTTTTTTTTTTTTTTCTCTACTCATGGCACAGTTGACACAGTGAGAAGTAACATATTTGCTTCTGGATCTTCTCTGGTCTCCAGAGCCTGGCAAAGTTTCTCCCAGAACAGCTCGGTGTGCGCTCCAGCTCGCGGCCAGCTCAGGTAGGTTTTCCTCTTTAGCATCTTTCTCATGCGGTGGTAAGGAGACAACAGATAGCTGGGAATCTCCTCCATGAATACCAGGATTAGAACATCTGTCTGCTCATCAAACAGACGGAAACTAAAGATAAGAGGGAGAAAAGGGATGCATAAGTACTTTCTTTGAAAGAGTAAAGTAATGAAGATAATACAAAATAAATGAAATAAACATGTTTTAAGAGAATAAAATAAAACACCTGTGAACATGGCAGATTAAAGAGGAAATTAAAAGCTAGCAAAAAAAAAAAAATCGATGAAATTTTAAGCATGCCGGTGTACCATAACTGTACAGTACTGCACAGATCAGAAAATCACATAGTGGAACACAGTCATGTCAAGTCCTCTTCTTTCAGTTGTTCCCTTTAGGGGTCACCACAGGGGATCATCTGCCTCCATCTCAACCTATCCTCTTCTGCCACATATAGCAGATGCAGTTAAGCACGTCCTGCTTCACATCCATGAACCTCCTATGTGACCTCCTAAGCCATCTTAACCTTGCCTCTCAAACTTTGTCTCCAAACAGGTCAACCTGAGCTGTCTCTCTGATATTCTCATTTCTAATTTTGTAACTCCCAATAAAAAGTGTTTTGTGGATAATGGCTCCCACCATGGTTCGCTGGAGTCCCAAAGTCTTTATAACCCCGTCCAGACTGACAGGTGTCAATGACTTTCTTATCTTTCTTGAGCTTCTTTAGATCTTTGCATGGTGAATTGCTGTTTGAGATGTTTTACCTTGTCAGGCAGCTTCTGTTTAAGTAAATATGGATTTAACAGGTCTGGGAGTATCAGGCCTGGGTATGGTTAGTGAATTTGAACTCAACGTTGAACTCAACCATGTAGGTTTGAAAGCTTTTTTTCCCCCTTGATAAATTAAACCAACTTTTAAAAAATACATTTTGTATTTGCTTTGGTTACATTTGTCCAATATTAAATGTTGTTTGATAATCTGAAACATGTAAGTGTAACAAATATGCAAAAAAAAAAAAAAAAAAAAAAAAAAAGGGGCAGAGGCTTTTTCATGGCACTGTATTTGCAGTAACTTTGGTTGTGCCATCGCCACTGTTGACATTAGCATAAAAGCACTGTTAACACCTTTCAATTTCAATTTTATATTTTAATGTTATTGCTACAGTCTTGTGGTGCACCAACAGGTTACCTGGCTGCCTGGATCTCTCTGGAGCACCATTCACTCTCGAGGTATTTGCGACTGATCACACAAATGGTCTTCCTGCTTCCATAAATAGCATCTGTAATGTTATCTATGATGGGTCTCCCTAATGAAGAGAAGGGGGAAAAAAACACAGCCAGTAATAAAACCATGAGGTTTGTATCCTCAGCTTTTTAGTAAAGTAGTATAGAGACACCCTCTGGAGTACATATGAAAGTACACATTTGACTGCAAAAGCTTCTAACACTATGCCCTCATTATCTCCAGATAATTGTTAGATAGTCTCTCTTTTGATTATATAAATAACTGCCACTTCAAATATAACTGCATAAGTCAAATGATGTTACATTTTTCTAAAAACATTCTAGAAAATGTCCTGAATCTAATAATTTAGTTGGGATTAAACAGAGATACCGACAAACACACAATTTTAAGAGACATCCCACTTGTCGAACCATTAATATTTAACTTTAATTCAAACTTCCATCTCACCTGGTTCAAAGTCTCGATGGTGTAGGCACAGTCTCCAGCCCTGTTCTCCTTCCAGTTTTGGCAAGAGCTTGTCAATGACCCAAGGCTCATCGTGGGTGTTATAGGAGATAAAGGCGTCGTACTGATGAGGAGTTTTCTTGTTTTTGTGCTTTTTGTCAAAGAGCCAAGCTATGAACAGGTAATAGGCATAGACCAGCTGCAACCCCATGAAATGGTAAGTGAAGGACACCACCATCAAGCATAGGATTGTACACGTGCAGAGAACAAAGCAAATAAAGTCAGTGTTGTCTAAGCAGGAGCTGGTATCCAAGTCCAAAAGCTTCTTACTTTTGAATTCTTGTGGGTAGTTGCACGTAAAGTTATATGCATCATAAACTTGAGTTTTGCTGTCATTTATTGCCCACGAGAGAAACCAGCTGTTATCACAGTTGCAGGTGAATCCATTGCCCTGAAGGTCCAGATAAGTCAGAGCTGGTAGGGATTTTATATCTTCTTCGCGGATAACTGAATATAAATTCTGTCTTGCCTGTAGAAACTCCAGCTTTGTGAGGTTGGCATCTATAAGGAACTCTAGAGAGTAAAGAGCTGTCCTGGATATGTAAAGGCTTTTAAGGTTTGGAATTGGGAAAAACAGATCTGGAGGGAGTTCTTTAAGTTCATTTGAAGAAAGTTCAAGTAATTGCAGCTGTGGCGTGTAAACAAAGGTGTCTTTGTCCAGAGACGCAATACGGATATTTCTGGCTTTGAAACTCAAAAGGCTGGTCAAACCTTGCAAAAAGTTCCCAGGCAGATAACTATGCAACCTGTGGTGTTGTGAAAAAACAAGCAGTTCCTCTAGATGGGACAGCTGAGAAAATGGAGGATCAGGCAAATTTCTACTTTTCTTGTAATTGATGTGATTTTCACTCAAATCAAGTCTTCTTAAATTAATCAGAGGATTGAAAACATCTTTGTTTAGTTCATCTTGTGAAATATCATTGTTTTGTAGATTAATTTGGGTCAGATTTGTCAGTCCACTGAAACTCTTACTTTCAAGTACTTTTATTTTGTTTTGGTGTAATGACAGGTTCTGGAGGGAGTGCAAGCCTTTAAATGCATCCTTTTTGATAGCAGTGAGTTTGTTTCCATTCAAATGCAGCTGTGTGAGGTTTGTCAAATGTTCTTTGAAAGCACCGTTCAATTTAGTTATTTGGTTTGTCTGTAATTTTAGAGTTTGTAATCCTTTTAAATCCTTGAAAAGACATGGTTTCAGAGCTGTGATTGAATTCTGATAAAGATAAAGCTTTCTGAGCTTTGTCTGATTGGTGAAATCATGGCAGTCCAGTGTGCTGATGTTATTGGTGCTGAGATCCAGCTCTGAAAGAGTTGGTAGATTCCTTGTTGCAGCTGGAACTAGTGGAAGCCTGTTTTTACTCAGCGTTAAAATCCTTAAGTTTTTAAGGGATCTGAAAGCATCATCATGGATGTATTTTATTTTGTTGTCTGTCAAAACTAACTCAGTTACATTAATACACAACTTAAACAAGTATGCATTAACAAAGCTGAGCTTATTGCTTCGAAGCTGCAGAGTCCTCATTGTTGGGATGGTGCAGGAAATGTTGATCAGTGTGGTCAGGTTATGTGTCATTGCATTCATTCTCAGAATAGTTAATGATGAGTTCACTGACTCTAACAACCTTTCCATGTCCCCAAGACCCAAATGAAGCTCACTAATGTCAAGAGTAGTAACACGACTAAGAAATGTCTTGTTTTGCACGTCCCATATCATTTGTTTCTTTCTGGCTTGGCTCCCAATTTTAAACCAGGTGAGATTTGGAAAAACATCGGCAGTGATCCTGAAGACTGCGAGGGGATTTTTCGACAAATCAAGGTACTGAATTTCTAATGATTTGTTTGTCAATTCAAATGACTGAAAAGTGGTTAAATCATTGTTGCTTATTACCAGCTCCTGTAGATGTGGCAGATGTTGCAATATCAATTGAACTTTTGTAATGTGGTGCAGTTTGTTATGAGAAATGTCCAGAAGTTTTAAACTTGTCATGGACTTAAAAGATGTGGATGCCACTTGTTTAATGCGATTTTGATTAATTCTTAGCTCAATGAGGCAACTCAAGCCATCAAAAACATTCTCTCCCAGTGTAACAAGTTTGTTATTATTTAGATTTAATGTCTCAAGAGAACTTAGACTGGCAAACGCACCACATGCTATCTGTGAAATGTTGTTGATATTAAGGTCTAACTTAGTCAAATTTAGTAGATCTTTGAAGTCTGATGCATGTATTGTTGAAATTCTGTTAGAAGTTAAATCGAGGCCTGTCACAGTTGAGGGAATATCTCCAGGAACAGCTCTGAGTTTACTTCCGACACATATGGCTGTACTGTAGCTGATTCTGCAAGTCTTCAGGGAAAATCCATCAACCGGTGCAATGAAATTGATGATGCACAGCATGTAAAAAATAATCCGCGATTTGCAACATTTTGTTCCTCTTTCTAATTTGATTTGTTCCTCTTCCAATTCAGGATCCATTATTAATCTTTGTAACAAACAGGAAAGCCCAACGCAGACAACCAGAAAACAAACTATAGTCCACTGTCCATAGTCCACTGAATTTAACTGCCACAGACAATCCTGGGAAGCCAAAAACAAAAAACATAAAGAAACGAAAATTAAGGAATCAACAAGAAAACAAATTGCAAAGAGTCCAAAATATCTTATTCATCTTACAACCAATACAAAAATGCATCAAGACCTCTATATTCCAAATTTATGACATGTGCTGTGTCACATTAGGATGGAAATATCCAGAAATCTTTGAGTTGTACTTGACACTTTCCACCAACTTCTGTTATTTCTGTCCTTTTACTATTTTAATATTTAAAGGAAATAAATAGTGAAAGTAGCCAAGAGAAGATTTGGAGAAGTTTAGACATCTTCAAAATATGGTGTGTATGCAGGCTTGAAGTGTTTAATGGAGTAAGATGTATCTTGATTTTATGACAAATGCAGTGGCTTGCAAAAGTATTCGGCCCCCTTGAACTTTTCCACATTTTGTCACATTACTGCCACAAACATGAATCAACTTTATTGGAATTCCACGTGAAAGACCAAAGTGGTGTACACGTGAGAAGTGGAACGAAAATCATATATTCCAAACATGATTCCAAACATTTTTTACAAATAAATAACTGAAAAGTGGGGTGTGCATAATTACTCAGCCCCCTGAATCAATACTTTGTAGAACCACCTCTTGCTGCAATTACAGTTGCCAGTCAAGGTCAAATTTATTTATATAGCACATTTCAAACAGCCGATGCTGCACAAAGTGCTTAACAATATAAAAATGGTATTAAAAGCAACAATGTAATACAATAATAGGACAATAAAAGAATTAAAACAATAACTAAACTAATTCAAATAAGACCAAAATGCTTGGGTCATAATGTGTTAAAAACCAGGGCATAGAAATGTGTCTTTAGTAATGATTTAAATTGCACAAGTGTTTGTGCAGATCTAATATTTAAGGGGAGACTATTCCAAAGTCTGGGACCTGCCACAGAGAAGGATCTATCACCACGGGATTTGAAATTAGTCCATGGGATGGACAGCATTAATTCTGAGCTAGACCTCGTGGTTTTTCCTGGAGCATAGGCAGAGAGGAGCTCAGACAGGTAAGGAGGGGCTCGGGCATTAAGTGACTTAAAAACAAAAAGTAAAAGTTTAAATTGGATCCTGTAGGAGACAGGAAGCCAGTGTAAAGAAGCTAAAACTGGGGTTATATGCTCTCTCCGTTTGGTACCAGTTAGTAGGCGAGCAGCTGCATTTTGAATCATCTGAAGATGATGGATGGTGGCCTGATCTAGACCATAATACAATGAATTGCAGTAGTCTAATCTGCAAGTAAGAAAAAGGTGAATAACACGCTCAAAGATGTTAGCCGGGAGGTATGGCTTTACCTTTTAGTCTTTTAGGGTCTGTCTCTACCAGCTTTGCACATCTAGAGACTGAAATCCATGCCCATTCTTCTTTGCAAAACAGCTCCAGCTCAGTCAGATTAGATGGACAGCGTTTCTGAACAGCAGTTTTCAGATCTTGCCACAGATTCTCGATTGGATTTAGATCTGGACTTTGACTGGGCCATTCTAACACGTGGATATGTTTTGTTTTAAACCATTCCACTGTTGCCCTGACCTGTCTGGTGTGTTCTTTGGACTTCATGGTGTTGTTGCTCCCAATATTCTCTTAGACAACCTCTGAGGGCGTCACAGAGCAGCTGTATTTGTACTGACATTAGATTACACACAGGTGCACTCTATTTAGTCATTAGCACTCATCAGGCAATGTCTATGGGCAACTGACTGCACTCAGACCAAAGGGGGCTGAATAATTACACAATAATTTTGGCTGTAATGTGACAAAATGTGGGAAAGTTCAAGGGGGCCAAATACTTTTGCAAGCACTGTATCTTATAATGCAGTGTGCAGTCTTGAGTCACTCCTCAGTTCTTTATATTTAACCAGAAAAATGGAACTAGGTGCACCTAATTATTGAAAGTTGATGTTTGGTCAGACCACCTTTATACTTCAACACAGGCCAATCTCTTTTAGGCAAGCTTTTTTATAACTTATGTAAGTAGCCTTCAAAAACGATTTTGAGGCTCTGGAAAGGCCAGTGCATGACTGTACTGTTCCACTCTGTGTGTTTTTCTCCATTCTGCTTTACTGCTTTACTCCACTGGCAGTGGATTTTGGATCACTGTCATGCTGAAAAATGAAATGTTCCAAATAACATGTTTCTGTATGGTACTACAGGACGGATCAAATTCTTGAGGTACCCAAATCATAACAGAACCTTTACTCTGTTTTACAGATGGCTGTAGACACTCATTGTTGTATCTCTCCTGACCTCCTCTGTATATACTGACAATGTGAACCACATTTTTTAAATCTGCAGTCATCATTTCATAAGACCTGTAGCAACTGATTTTCAGTCCAGTTCTTCAGTTCTTGTGTAATTTGTCAGCCAGTCTCGCGCTTTCTCTTCCTCAAGAATTGGTTCTTCACATCAACCCTTTTTTTTCAGTTTCTTACAGACATGACTTTTAGATACTGTTCATAGGATGTACATAGTTTTACTAACTTTTTAAAGACATGCTGCACAGCAGGCTGAGATATGTCAAGTATTCAGCTAGTAGCTCTTTGGGAGTCTGCTTACTGATGCAAAAAAAAAACAAAAAACATTTGTGCCAGTCAAACTGTTTTCCTTGATTCAACTAAAGAAATGGGAACAAACTGTGTTTTTTGGTAACAGCTAGTAACAGAGAACCAATTTAAAATGAGTCCTTTGCTCAGTTGTCTGTTTTGTGTAGACAGAACTAGGTGCCCTTTTCTTCCTTGAATGAGTCATAGGTCAGTGTTAAGTGAGTTAACCATAAAACATAAGCAAAAAACTCTGAAAAAGTCTGTTACAAAGACTGGGAGGAAAATGAGTAAAAAAAAAGCTGTTAATGTCCAAAGAAGAACATTTAAAGACCTTCAGAAAGCACAAAAAACTGCTGCTCAAGACCATTTAAAAATGAAATTACAAGAAGGTCTTTGTCCTTAAAAGCACCATAATAAAGAAACGAGGCGTGGGTAAGACTTTGTTGCCAATTTTTTGCAAACGATTTTGACAAATATTACTCATTCTGAGACTATTACCAGTCCCTCCTATTTTCATTGCACCTTCCAGTTTTATTAAAAGAGAAATACATTTTACGGCACAAGTAAAATGTATGACAACCCTAGTTGTCATACATTTGTAGCTTAATTCAGATTTGGACCCACACAGAGGCATGACGAACAAATGAAATCTTAAAAAAACTTACTGAAGTTAAATGAAGATTTGTTGGGGAAAAAAAACTGTGGTAGATAATCCAATCCAACATCAAATCCAAGAGGCAAAGTGACCAAGGAATGAGACATGAAGCACGAAGTGCTGAAATGATGTAGGAAAATAGAAAGGCAGGAGAACAGCTTCGTAAAGAGGGTGGACTGACAAGTGGCAGGGCTATAAATACACAAAGAGCTGAACCAATGGGCTATGAAGGCAAAACAGGAAACACCTTTAAATGTAATCGTTTTAAATAAAGAGAAAAACGATCCCCTCTGTGACTAATCCAGCTACTAAAAGGAAATCTGTTAGTTTTACATCAAGAGCCACATTTATCATGTGCGGTTTCATAATAATAAAAAATCCTAAGCTTGATCAATGAGCACATTAAAACCAGTGAAGTCAGTGTATCCATGTCCTTTAATTCAACTCTGTATACAGGAAGTGGAACTGTGGTCAGGCCCTTTCTCTGAATATATGAAGATGACTTACATATGGAAGGAATAGTACTTTAAAGGATATTTGAAGTTTATTTTAACCTGGTACATTTCTGACTAATGTGTCTGTGGAGGCGGTGTGGTCTCTGGCTCCACTGCAGTGGAGGGTGGTATAGCGGGCTCAAGGGGCAGTGCTAGTCTGGCTGGCAGGACAGCTGCTGCCACTCAGTAATCAGGTTCTTCCATTTTTTCAGTGACGCTGGGACATAAGGGCTGTATCCCAAGTACGCAGTCTCAACGATCCTCAAGGGCCGCGTACTTAAAGACCGCTAAGGCCGGAAGTGCGAGGCTTGTGAAATGGGACGGTCTAGCCTCCGTTGCGCTGCCCAGGTTGCCTAGCAACCATGATACTAACAGCTAGAAACGTTACATAAAGCTTTGTTTGACAGAAATGAAGGAGAAAATAATTTGTTCACGTGATTGTTTGTTTCTACATGAGCTTTGATCATTCTCTGTAGGATTAAGTTCAGCTATTGAACGGTGTATATTTTAAAGTAAAGGCTTTAAAACCAAGTTAGTACAAACGTCACAAATGTCACATAACTTTGCTGACATGTGGCCAACAGAAATGTTTTGATGTTCTTCGTTAGTAAACATTGGCACATAAATAAGTGACATAATATTCAGTACTTACTTTTAAAAGTTTACTCTTCGGGCGCCCCTCATCCGCCGTGTATTTTCGGCAAAATTATCCACACCCACCGCCGCGCTATGCATTCTGGGATATGTTGGGCCACAAAGTCTACACCGCCACGTCCTTAAAATTCAGGGAAATGAAGGACGCATTTGAGGGCCGCATTTCGAGCAGCCGTCGAATTGGGACAGCCTTCGTCGCGTCGCGGTGACGTAATCGGCCTTAAAATGCGGCCTTTAAGGCTGCAGACCCTGAATTGGGATACAACCAAGGAGAGAGAGAAGTGTGGAGTGCAGAAGCAGCTGGAAAGCTGACTGCTCCAATGTCAAAACGACAAAAGAGAACATTGTTGTGTAAAAAAATCTACTGTCCTTTATGGCTTATGTTAATCTGTACTTACCACCTCTGATGTAGAAATCCAGGAAAATGGTGTAGTTTTCCAATACACAAATTCTTCATTATGTGAATTCCTTGTCCTTGGATCCTTGTCCTGTTAGCTGTTGGACAGATAGCCTCGCATTTGACTCTGGAATACTTTGGTACATTCCATTTGCTGTTCCTGTATGTTTGAGTTATACAATATGATAGTATCTTCACTAAAGTGAAGAGTAAAAGTGGGATTCTGTCATAGCCTCATATCTGGCAAAAATGGAGGCAGCCTGTTCATATGACCTAAAGAACAACAGGCACATTAATGGAGGAATGCACCAGATTGAAATAAGCTGGAATTACATTTACAGTTTTGGGCAATCTTTCATATCCCTTGTTTGTCCATAAAAACACTAACAGCATGCAGACATTTGATGAGCATTCAGGATTATAACTCTCAAGCTCTCAATACATTATGTCATTATATTTCATGCTTTTTTAATGGGCGTGTTTGGATATACTATGCCTATACTATTTGTTTGATCTGTGCTAGGAATTTTATAAATATTCTTATGTAGGTGCTGAGAAAAAAACTGGCTTTTGAAAAGTTATTTTAAACTAAGTCACAAAGTGACAAATATGCTCCAATTTCTCAGAAAGGGGCCAAATTCTGTGAAAATGTGTGTATTTTTATCTCTAAAGAGGGAACTAAAGTCATATTTGAAAGAAGAGGAAGAAGGTACATCCTTTTTCAGGTCTAATGTTTCTAATATATCAGGACATAACAAAATGTTATGGCCTCAGCTGAACTTATTCCAATGTGTCATTATTTATTTAACAAAACTGAAGCCAAAATGGAGGAGAAGTGTGTTAAAAAGTATACCCCATGATTCAAAAGCTTGTAGAATCAGCTTTAAGAGTAATAGCTTGACGTAATAGGTTTCTGTTTGAGTTTATCAGTCTCTCACAATATTGTAGAGTAACTTTTACCGTCTCTTCTTGACAACCTTACAGCCCAGGTCACTGAGGTTTGAAAACAGCATTCACAAAGTCCTGCATTAAAGTTGGATTGCGGTTTAGATCATTGCAATAATTTGCTATAATCTGTTGTAGAGTTGCTGCTGTGCTTGGGATCCTTGTCCGGTTGCTTTAGCTGTTGGACAGATGACCTCACATTTGTCTCTAGAATACTTAGAGTCAAATCTGAGTCCTTACTTACAGATATACATTCTTTTTGCTGTTCCTGTATGTTTATGCCATACAATATACTAGTATCTTTTTAAGACTAAAGTGAAGATTCTTTTAAAAAAGATTAAAAGAATTCTCCCAGTTCTTTGAATCTTTGGGCTGAAGGAAGGACACTTACTCGGTGTATAAATGCTCAATCAACAATCCTTTATTTCCATACAATTTTCACACACTGAGCATAACAACCATCCGGATGGGGAGAGATGCAGAGAGGGTCACAGCAAGTCTCAAAATGGTGATGTGTTACACAGCTTCTTATACTTTCCACGGGCCCCCACCTGGTCGTAAACCTAAACATTCACACTCTCTTATCTGTCGTGGCGCCTAAGTTATGACCTCGGGCTCCCTGTCTTTCTACCCCCTACAAGGGTGGGGGCACAGAATGTTGTCTGTTTCTGCTATTATCGGCACAAGGTCCTTCGCACACAACATTCTCAGAAAATGATTTAAGCAGTCTGACATGACAAGAAAACAGTGTAAAACATTCACAGCAGATAAATGGTGGCGCCCACCTGTCTAACAGAACCCAAAGGATGGTCACATTCTTTTAATCCCCAGAGATATACTTGAACTTTTGTCTATCCTACTACCAAAAATATACTGAGACATTTTGTCTAACATACTATAAGAATATACTGCGAAGGGGGTCATGTTCTTTAACCTAATCTCACAATTCCCCCTTTGATCTCTCTTTAGAGAGATCACTTACAACATACATTCTAGGGTGGAAAAGTAGTGTCAACTCTTTCCCAGTCTCCTAGTATTTGTGCTTCACACAAAAACACAATTCCATCGCTGGATTTCCTCTGCGCTGTCACTTTTAGAGCTTGGCACGCTCTCTCCATCCCTCGAGTTGTCACACGTCCAACGCTGCTGAAGATTTAAGGCAGAGCACGTCGTACACCTTAGTTGTCTTCCTCAATGTCAACGATGAATCTCTCATTTTATTTAAAATCCTGCTGTGGGAAGTCTCCTCTTGATCTCCTGGAAGCTCAGTAGCACATCTCTCTGTGTGATGTCCGCTGTGCTGAAGATGATCTCTGATCCTCCTGAAGCCTCTCTCCTGGCCTCAGCTCCCATCTTGTGGACGATCCTCTCAGCCACTCCTTCTCGTCATGGCACCTCACGACATCTACAGATTAAAGATAACACTCCTCTCCCCACATGGCTTCCACCATGTATCAACTCCCCAATGAGACATGTACAAGAATGTTGCACATTCTCTTTAAAACAATCTCCAGAGTTTCCCACTTGGAGCAGCCATACTCCAACCTGTAACCCTGTGTAAAAACATTAATCAGCAGTTACATGTTCAGCTTATTTAATTCCCAGCTCCACCTGGAGCCTGTATCCTGGAAGACAAATCTGTTAAATCAAACTTCACATTTGCAACCAACTGTAGATCATAAGAGTGATAAAGTATTCAGCATAAAAGACAAGTATCATGTGCAGGTTTTCTCCAATCATTAAATCACTATTATTACCATAATTTGTCCCAAATCATGAATCATCCCAATTTATTCCACAATTTAATCTGTGACTTCCCTTAAACAATGTCACTCCACCCATTTTATCTCTATGAGCTCATATTCAACTATTCCATAAACACTGCATCTCTTATTTGTTTCCTCATGTCACTTGTCTGTTTTCTGCTGAATCCTCTACATCCACTCTTAAAGAAAAAACAAACATTAGGAGCACACATAGACAATCCTCTTGTCAGGCACAGGTCGATAGGTTCCATATGTGCCGTAAAAGGCCATAAAATTAAGCCTGCTGTAAAAGGAATGACACTGGTTTCAACACAGGAAATTTCTCACGTTATTCACATCGTCAAAGTAACCTTCAACATTTTCCCAACAACACAGTGTAACAGCATCATCAATCCTGTAGTAGAGAAACAAACATCAACCAATTGTTCTGTTATAAATCACATCATCAAATCACATGAAGAACTGTAATGCTGTAGAGAAGAAAATGCAAATGTTAGCGCTGCGCAGGTGTATACACACTTTCTCACAGTAATCTCTGTGAGCAACACAAGCCCATGAATCACACACCCCTAGTAGATTCACAAACATAGAAAGTGGCATTTAAAAGGTTAAATCATCAGGCAACCTCGAATGTTGCTGTCATCTTTCTGCTCCTGTAAAAAGAAACACATAAATTCATCCACCCTTTTGGCCTGTCTAGGTGGAGGTAAACTTTGAGTCGTGGTCAAGTCTTGTCAGCTTTTACCAGTCAGTCAGTTTGTTTTTATTTCCATTTATTCATTCATTCATTCTTTCATTCATCCATTCTTTCTTTCTTTCTTTGCTGATAGTGGAAACCATCGCCGCATTTGATTTCCACCCTCAGCAAAATGACGTCATTTCAAAAAGAAAAAGAAGAACTTTAGGTCGGATTACCTCGCTGAATCCTTTTTAGGCAGGGACTCTCATTTTCTAATTGTCCCAAATAAGTGGCTTTCTCCTGAGCCCATTTTAATGTGGAGAAAAATACTTTGCGACTGTTTTCAGTAAGAATGTTTTATAGCGCTTTAAAGTTCAATCTCTCAGGCCTGGATTAAAGAGCTGATTTGTTAAATCAGGAACTCACAAAATACCAAAATATCACCACCGGTGGATCATTCCTCTCAGATGTTCTTATTTCAGTGCACTGTAACAAAAAGCAAAAACAAACGTAACCAATAAAATACTCATATAATAACAAATACTTGGGCCCATTAGAAACCTGTCCAAGCATAAAACCACCTTTCTCTCTCTTAGAGAAAGAAAACAATCCGAACCTCACTGATAAAATCAACCTAGTGTTAAGCAAAACCCAAAATCAACCAAAACTTCACCAGAAAGTGATAGGTTACGAGGCAGGGTGCACCCCGAACCGGTCACCAGTCTATCACCTAGAAACAAACAATCATTTACACTTACATTCACAGATAATTTAGAATCATCAATCAACCTAGCTCTAACAGCTGCATGACTTTTCACTGTGGCAGGAAACCAGAATACCCAGAGAGAAACCGCTGCAAACTAACCAGACTGTGTAGGAAATACAGGGAAGCTATGATTTCCTGTTGAATTTTGTACAGATCTTTAAATCCTGAGACAATTATGTTAAATACACGTGGGATACTTACGTAAATCCAAGGGCTAGCCCCCTTTTCTCTTTTTTTTAATTTATTTTTTTCAGTGTGTTCCTCCTTCAATTAACTCTCAATCACAAAAATGTGGTGCTCCGAAATAAGGCTCACACCGTTAATTCATCATTTTCACTCTGTACCACTGCTCCTTATCAGGCTGTGTGAAGCACAGTAAACAATTCAGTCGAGGCCTTGAGCCATAAACAGACATCACTCACAGACATTGTTTTCATAACCAAACTGCTCTAGACCCTGTCCCCTAAATCTACACAAATGCCCTCTGGGTGACATGAAATGCATTTAACCAATTAACAATCAATGGCTTCTTGTTGTTGTAACAAATTCTGTATTTGGATGTTTGTGTGCAGCATTTTGCGTATCAGCATAGCATTTGTTAGTAAAGCATTCTTCATTGCCGCAGCGTGTGTGTATCACTCTTCATTGCACAAACATGTGTATGTGAGTGTGTGTGTGTGGATCACTTCTCAGTGAATTGAATCAGCATTTCGATTTGTGTGCGTGTGTGTGTGTCATTTCTCAGTCAATCAATGAGTGCATATGTGTTCGTATGTGTGTTTCTCTTAATTCTGAGTCAGTGTATGTAGATGTGTGTGTTTGTGTTCATCACTTTCCTGTTCTGATGTTCTGGGTAAACCAGGGCCTGAAGCGTGCTCTGGGGTCCTGCCTCCCCCTTTCCCGTCCGTTTGCATCCCTTGGTGCTGCTGCCCAAAGTTCTGTCCATACTGGTTCTGGCCCCAATTGAGGCCGTCCTTTTCTCCAGTGTCCTGCATCTTCTCCTTGTCCAGCTCCTCCTGAGCCATGCTCAGTTTCTGCTCTGATGCCTTGAGCTCTCACTGAGGGCAGAAACCTCAGAGTCTTTTCCGTACACGTCAGATTGAAGTTTATTGATGTTTTCCTTGCTTTGCTCCACGGCCTTCTGCAGCTCTGCTGTGCGGCTCTTCTCAGAGGTCAGCTCCTGGCCGAGCCCCGACACCTGTGCCTTCAGCTTATGTTCTTCTGCTGCTTTTGTCCAATCTGAGGTGCCTCCTGACCTCAGTTACTCCTCCTGTCTCTGGCACGCCCTTTTTGTTGCCCGATCATCCGTGTTGGTCCATCACTGTCCTGCACAGTTTTAATGCAGAGTTGTTAAGGTCAGCATTCTTTTGCTCGGCCTCACCTTTCATCCGGCCTTAATAGGCGTCTCGTCACAGCTCTGTCAGCTGAAGCTGTCTGGAAATCTCCCCCGTGTAGTGAAACGGGCCTTGGATTTAACGTTCTCCGTCTCCGCTGCATGAGATCTTTTTCCTGCAGCACTGTTGACATTCTCAGGCTGTTGTTGTGAGTCCAGCTGCTGTAGCATTTGGTCAGGGTCACATCAAAGATGGTAGAAGGGAGAGCAAAGATAGTAGAGGGGAGAGCAGGAGTCCAGGTCAGCCTCGGCTTTCCGGGCCAACAAAGCAGCCTGTAATCAAGCATAAAGAGAAAAAACAAAAACAAAACAAAGACAGACGAACAGGAAAATGATGTTGTTTTGGCTGTGTTATTCAGAGAGGGGCCAAGCCCTGTGTCAGCCTTCTCTCCCCCCCTTTTTTTGTTTTTTCTCACTATATAATCAACTCATACCCCACCAAGTTGACAGGACAACACAGGTACACGTTAAAATTCTTAAGATCATGTTTAATAATTCAAAAAAGGAATTTTTATTTCATTCAATAATCACTTGTATTAATCAATCAGAGGAAAACATGTCACAATTTGACTCTTTTAACCACTAAATTTATTATTTCATCACTGGTTTATCATACCAGTGTCTGTCTTTTTGAAGTCAAGTTGTTGTCCTGCAACCCAGAGAGTTTATTTGTTAGTAGTGGATAAACTTTATCATTTAACAACATGTGTATGTTAAGTTTTGCTGCTTTAACCTTGCTGGAAAATCTTCACGTGTTCATGAGTGTAAGCTGTTTCTTCATTGCGTGTATGTGCGTTTGTAGGTGGGTTATTTTAACTTTTTCCAACAAGGCATTTCCCCTAATTGTGTGTTTTTAATTTTGTTTCCCAAATTTTGATTTCCCACCTTAAATAACAGCATTCCATGTCTTCAGCCAGGAATTAGAGCTTGCTTGTGAGATTCAGGGACACATGGTGCCAAAAACAATTCAGTGAAAAACTTGCCTGAAAATTTCCAGTAATGGTAACCGATAACTGGAGGAGAAGATGTCCTTTAAGCTTCTTTTTCGGGTGGGGACAAAGTGAGAGGTCAAGCTGTAAAATTCTGAGCCAGAGCTTGGCCTGTCTGTCGTCCCAATTTTGTTAGTCTATCCTTTTGCTGCTGTACTCAGGTTTCCAGGTTGAGAGAAATCCACCTGTATTAAGAGACTAAAACATTCATTTACTATTTTTCTTAAAACATCCATTTGGTTCATCTGCTTAGATTTTACTCTCTCTCTCTCTTGGTGCATAGTTCACACAGTCAGGCAGTTGCCTTTTATGGGCATGCAGATTTCCGGCCACCGACACTAACCCCCAGCAGCCGCCAAGCCATCTCTCCTATATCAAAAACCCAGCCAAACATCAAACATTCACCGCAGTTATTCAAAAACTGTATTTATAATATTATTTTCAACAAAATCAGCGTTTTAATTACAGGCATGTATCATTGTTTGCAAATCATACTTATAAAACTCAATAACACGTTAAACAGGAAGTCCTCTGTGGGCTTCACAGCAGCCACCTCATTTGCATGTTCACACACCGTCTAAACTAGCTCGCAGCGCGCTGTCGTCACACACAGCCTCGTTTCACACTCAACTCTCTATTATATTTACAAAGACGTCTTATATTTACAATCACTCTCAGACCTGAAAGTTTTAGCGCCTACACAACTTTGACAAATTTAAGATAACGGGTCCAACCGAAGAAAGTCCAGCTTTTTTGTAACCAATTAACCATCCAGCCCTGCTCTGCTCTCAACACGGGATAGAGGGGGCGGGAGCCTGATAGGGAGGTGGGAAGGCAGTAAGCGATGACCTCACCGGGAAAGCCGGCAGCATCCGCTTATCAGACTCCTCCTTTTGCTCCCTCATCCAATGCTTCACCCCCTGGCACGTTACTGCCCACCCCGTTACACGGGCTCTCTCCTCCTGCACTTTTTCAACTGTTTTTTTCAGCCTCCATTTCTCCCAAACGGGGGCCTCCTCAATTCGTCACAAACACACTTTTAGACACAAATTATTCTGTTACTTTAATTGACTCCCGTACTTCAGACGAGACGCCGACTCTAACGGCGCTTTCACACAAACTACACCCCTCCAACTCTCTTCCTCTCTCCTTTTTTTTTTTTTTTTTTTTTTCACACCACAGAGTAATACACCCAATTCAGCCCGTCTCTCTCTATGTGGCTCCAAATGCCCTCTTTGTTTAATTTAACACTCGTCAGGGGACAGGCAAACAACAATTTCAACCACTGAAACGAGGAATATAACCTTTTTCAACCTTTTTCTTTTACTACTCTAGAGCTCAACCTTTGTTCGCAAAATGTGTCTTGCTCTAGTCCAGAATAAATGTAAACCGTGATTACACAGACGTTTCAGTGTTATTCTGTAGCTATGCGGGAGTCCTCAGTTCTCAAGTCACCACCTCGGCTAACCAGACGCCGCTGGACCTGACTGCGCGTCCACAGGCAGGGGGGTTGCCACACCATGAACAAAAATAATTTCCACAGGTCCACTAGGCATCAACCTTTGATCCTAAAATGTGTCTTTGCACTAATGTCCTCCCATTCACACATCAACCGTCACTGTCACCATGTTCATATTTCACACAGAAACACAGCAAGCGCGTCTCACCAGCGGAAACACACACAGAAACCTCTGAGCTCACCTTTGAAAATGCAAGCGCACCATAAGCCAGACTCTATTTCACCTCTATTTCAGATACTGCACTTTGGCCGCGTTTTGGAAGCTTTTCCCCATTTCTTGCAACAGAAGCCAGTTTTAGACAAAATTAATTATGTTAGGGTAAAGTGGGCTGCGCCCTAGTCTCAACGTAGAATATAATTAGTATCTTGCTAGAGGCAGTTCCTATGACACACTGGAATTCTAGTCTCAACGTAGAGTATTATTAATATTCTTGCTAGAAAACCAGACACCGACAATTTAATGTGAAAATACGTGTAACTCAGCGAACAGATTAATTTGGAAAGCCCAATATGCACATTTGGTATTTATAATACAACAGGCTGTGCTTACCTTTTTATGTTTGGACCGTCCTCTGTTCGCTTCGTCGCACGATCTCACCACAGGCCAAATCTGCCCCTCCTCAGCACACCAAAGATCCGGGTCACCGGCACCAAGTTGTTGAATTCTCCCAGTTCTTTGAATCTTTGGGCTGAAGGAAGGACACTTACTCGGTGTATAAATGCTCAATCAACAATCCTTTATTTCCATACAATTTTCACACACTGAGCATAACAACCATCCGGATGGGGAGAGATGCAGAGAGGGTCACAGCAAGTCTCAAAATGGTGATGTGTTACACAGCTTGTTATACTTTCCACGGGCCCCCACCTGGTCGTAAACCTAAACATTCACACTCTCTTATCTGTCGTGGCGCCTAAGTTATGACCTCGGGCTCCCTGTCTTTCTACCCCCTACAAGGGTGGGGGCACAGAATGTTGTCTGTTTCTGCTATTATCGGCACAAGGTCCTTCGCACACAACATTCTCAGAAAATGATTTAAGCAGTCTGACATGACAAGAAAACAGTGTAAAACATTCACAGCAGATAAATGGTGGCGCCCACCTGTCTAACAGAACCCAAAGGATGGTCACATTCTTTTAATCCCCAGAGATATACTTGAACTTTTGTCTATCCTACTACCAAAAATATACTGAGACATTTTGTCTAACATACTATAAGAATATACTGCGAAGGGGGTCATGTTCTTTAACCTAATCTCACATTCTGTAATAGCCCGCTCAACCGCAAACTACAATGAATTCATCAAAGACAGAATATCTTTTTATTTGTTGTTTCTTCCATTTTTCTATTTCAAACAAAATGTAAACAGTTTGTACAGAAACAATAAACACATTAAGATTACAGAAATATCTGAATATGGTAACTCACTATCATGGAATAATTACAAACAAACTTACAATAAAATCATGGCCTGGTAATAGCACACTGAGGCTGACTTTTGCCCTTTTTTTCAAAGCACATTAAATGTGCATCTGTTATTATCAGATGTGAAATGATGTGAAACTTACGATAACTAAATAACTTGGATTGTATTCAAGCTGGTCAACTGATTTTCAAACACTTCAAGTGACATTCAATTTCTGTTAAACAACAGGAAAACTGATTGGAAAGAAAAAAAAACCCCAAAATTTAGCGCTGAAAATCTGTGAAAATGTTCAACAAGGTGTATACTTCAAATAAACGTATTGCGCCTTTGGTATTGAAGCAAATGAATCTCAAAAACTATGAATTACCCTTGTTGCTAAACAATTACTTTATATTTCCTTTTCATCATGGCGTGTTTGACACAGTGAGAAGTAACATCTCCGCTTCTGGATTTTCATTGGTCTCTAGAGCCTGCCGGAGTTTTTCCCAGAACAGCTCTATGTTCTCTGCAGCTCGCGGCCAGCTCAGGTAGGTTTTCTTCTTCAACATCTTCCTCATGCGGTGGTAGGGAGACAGCAGATAGCTGGGAATGTCCTCCAGAAACACCAGGATAAGTATGTCCTTCTGCTCATCAAACAGACGAAAACTAAAGATGGAGAAAAAGAAACCCAAGTGCTTTATGTCTTGAATTCCTGAAGTCATTTTAACACAAAGACACAAAACTGATTCAAAAGAATAAAATAAAACAAATCATAAGACATTAAGGAGGAGAATAAAAGCTGGAAAAAATTTTTTTAAGAAGTTTTATGCATGCCAGTTTGAAAAATTCAGGTTAAATGTCACTAAACAGGTTAATTGCAATACTTGCTTTTTCAAATATTATTCACTTCTGACTAGCAAGGCAAATGTCTTGGGTAATCCTCAGAATACGGAGGATTAACTGCAGAGGTAACGTGTCAGCTGTAGATATGACAAAAGACATTCAGGCGTGTGCAGCAGTTTGCTGGAGTTTATACTTTTGGTGTAGCATTATTTTCCTTGGAAAACCTGCTGTAGTGGGTAATGTTGAATTTTTGTTAATTTTATCAAGTTCCATCTAGTGGTAAAAACTACTATCGATGTTTTGTTTTTTTAATTGAAAGGTAAATAACTAGGTAAAACAATAAGGATTGTAGAAAACCTGCAATCACATAAATGGGGAAGTGAACCGTAATATGTGTCATGTTTAGTGCCGTGGGACAGGCGGGACCCAAAAGCAGGACTGACATACATAGAAGGATGAACTCAAAGATGCAACTTTTATTGCATTGAAGCAGAAAACAAACAAAACCTGGAACTCACGAAAACAAAATCTATACTGGAAACTGGAAGGCAAAGAACTAAAAGACTAGAAAACAGGGAGCTAGCTATTACCAGGGATGTGAAAAAACACAGAAAAAGTCACAGCACATGGGACGACATGACGACAGGCAGAGCAAAATACAGGGCTTAAATACACAAGCGAATAAGGAAGGAATTAGACACAGGAGGAGAGCACAGCTGGGAGTAATCAGACATAACCAGACTGGGAGGAAGCAAAACTGAAAACCCTCACATAGCACACGAGACTATCAAAGTACAGGAAACATTCACAAAGATGCAGATTTGACAGTGAGGCAATGAGACATGACTGAAGAGACACGGGGAACATGAAGACAAGAGTGACTAGACATGAAACATTGAACACCTCCATTGATGCACCCTCAAGCATCCTTGAGGGTGCATGGTAAACAGCTGGTGCAGTTTTCCGCAACCGGGACAAAAACCACATTGTTCTTCCTGTATTCAAGGTTCAAATAACAAAGGGACTCTCCTTTCCTTGTCGGCAGGGCACCACTGCCTCAGTGATCTCACCCTCAGAGATAGATAAGTTGTCCCGTTCATCCCAAGACTCTGCTTCCTCTAAGAAAGACGTGTCAATGGGATTTAGGAGGTCCTTTAAGTATTCCTTCTACTGCCCATCTACTGTCCTCAGTCAAAGTCAGCTGTACTCGACCACAATATACACAGTGCAGGTTGAGCACCGCTTTCCCCTCCTGAGTCACCTGACAGTTTGCCAGATTCTCTTTGAAGCAGTCCAAAAGCCTTTTTCCATGACCTCTATGATCTCCTGTGTTCTGGTTGGCCTGTTGGTACTTATCAGTGGCCTCCGAAGTCCCACAGCCTAACCAAGCCCAATAGGACTCTCTCTTTAGCCTGATGGTTTCCTTTAACTCTGGTGTCCACCATTTGGTTTAGTTGTTACCACCACAACAGGCATCAATCAGCAATGGAGGTGCTGAACATAGTCCATTCAGACTCAACGTCCCCAGTCTCCAAGAAGGTTGGGTACTCTGTTGTTCGGCGCATGACCGCAAATGACAGTCAGGACCCATTCCAAGACTTAGTATACAGGCAGCAAGCCGACAGGGATACTAACATACCCACCCCAGCCTGCCGCCTCTCACCTAGGGCAAGTCCAGAGTGAGACAAAGCCCAGTGTCACTTCAGGGGACTGGTTCTGGAGCCCAAGCCAATGCATTGAGGTGACCCCTGGATATAAAAAGCCGGTACCTCTAAATCTCACGCACAAGTGCAGACTCCTTCCCCACCAGATAGGTGACATTGCATGTCCCAATCGCTAGTCTCGGTAGCTAGGGATCAGTCTGCCAGGGACCCTCCCCACACACACACACACTTGGAGGGTGTGCCCATGTACCTCTGTTGGGCTGTGGCTAGCCGGGCCCCATGGGGACTCATAGGGGTTTTTGAATTGCTCTTTGTCTGGTCCCTCACCCAGGACCAATTTGCCATAGAATACCCTACTAGGGGACAAAAGAAGCCCCTGACAACATAGCCCCTGGGATTCTTGGGGCACACGAAGCCCTCCACCATGATAAGTTAATAATTTGTAGAGGGACAAAATGAGTGTTTTCAATCAAATTAGTTCAAATTCTTCTTTCTCCCATGTGCTTTAATGCCAATGTGTTGTGCCTTCAAAGATGCCCTTCTGCATATCTCGTTTGTAAGAAGTGGTTGATTGAATTACTGTTCAATTCATATGAGCTTAAAGTAGTCTATTTATTCTCCTCTGACCATCAACAAGGCATTTTTACCCAGAAAACTTCCACTCAATAGATATTTTATCTTTTTAGACCTTTCTCTGCAAACCCCAGAGATGGTTGTGTGGGAAAAATACCAGTAGATCAGCAGTTTCTGAAACACTCAAATAAAAAAACCATGCCACTTTCACTCACCTTTCCTCCTGACGCTCAGTTTGAACTTCAGCTTGATCATATTTACATGATTAAATGCTTGACTTGTGATTGGATGATTAAATATTTGTCTAGATTAAGTGTAGTGTATCTACACATGAGTCTAGATACACTACAAAGTCACACTACATACCACTGTATGTATGATACATTGGCTGAAGGAGCCAACAGGTTACCTGGCTGCCTGGATCTCTCTGGAGCACCATTCACTTTCAAGGTATTTGTGACTGATAACACAAATGGTCTTCCGGCTTCCGTAAATGGCATCCGTGATGTTATCTATGATGGGCTTCCCTGAGAAGAGAAAATGTTACACTCAGTGGCTGTCCTCAGTAGGTCATGTAAGTACTATGGTGACACCCTCCGGAGTACATATGAAAGTATCTTGAGGTATTGTTAGGTCTGCACTCGCTGACTCAGAGACTTATCCCCATGAACAAAGCAAGACACTTAGAGCTCAGACCATTCAACTTACAAGGGAAGCCGTTCAGATCAGGATCTTGGAACTGAAAGCTCCTCACCTGATCCCAGCCAACTCCTAAAAACCAGCATCCCCTCGCAGCCTTTTATTCAGTGACACACAACCATTGTAAAACCCATATGGTACGTCATAAAAGCTAAGGCACTGTGTGTGCGTGTGTGCGCATGTGTGTGTGCATGTGTGCATGTGTGTCTCTGTATATGTGACTTCCTGCTGGTCATAAAAGGGTCATCTCCCCCGTACATGGCTTAACTCCTTTAACGGTCCATCTTCTTTTATTTGGTTTTTATTTATATCTCATGTAATTTTATTTTACAGTTCCAATGTACAGCACTTTGTGTCAGCTGTGGTGGTTTTAAAGTGCTTTATAAATAAAGTTGATGATGATGATGATGATATACAAGCACAGGTGAGCCCATAAATGGCAGGAAGTAAACATTCATTACTAAATAAGCAAACCAGTACCTTACATGCAATTGTCTGCAGTTAAACACCATAGCTAATAGCATTCCCCACCATCCTAGATGTAGGGGAGGGAAAGAAAAATATCTGAACGTTTGCAATTTCAAGCACAACAATGACAACTTTTATCAAAAGTACTCCAACAGGTATCTGCTGTTAGGTAGTCTCACTATCTATCTATCCATCCACATTTTTTAGTTCACAGAGGCCTGTTAGTTAAAGTGAATTTGAATGTATGTATTTGAAATGTGGGAGAAGTTGAAGAATCCACACATGCATAGGAAGAACAGGTGATGTAAAGATCTTTTGCATTTGATATTTTGTTGAGCTGTATGTCCTGATTTTGCTCACTATGGAGGGTATAGTTGCTTGCAGTTTGGGTCTCCACCCAGCCACTTTTTTGCTAGCACACATGGTGTCTGCATGGTGCAGCTTGTGGTTAGCTCCACACATGGAGAAAGTAATGTTCAAAGTTAGAAAAAGAGAAGAAATAAGTGAGAAAAAAGATGGAGAATAAGCTAATAAGGCCATAAAGGACTGTTTAGTCCCTCCTGGATGTCAGCTAACAAGGTTTGTGTATTTTAAATGTTTTATTTTCTGTTATTAAGGACTTTTGATTGATTGGCACCAAGTACAAGAGTGCATTTTGATGTGATGTTTTTTGTTTTATTGTTTTCGTCCACGACCTGTTCTCGTGGGTTGTCAAGACCAGAATAAACCCTGTTTTATAACTCTACATCCTACGTCAATCTTTGAGGGTGCTACAGGAAACCTCCAATGAGACAGGCCCGAGCTAGCAGGTTCAAACCCAGAGCTTTTATACTGTCTGGCAACAGTGCTGTAAAGCCACTGACCTTTAATTAACGATAAATTTTATAATAGCAATTTTTAAAATGTAAATTAAACTGTATGCAACTTCAATAAGGAAGATCTGCTGTCATGCTTCTGCCTGCTGTCCTGGGTGTTTGGTTGCCAGTCTGTTCATTGCATCACTACAGCTTTCCCACACTGCCACTCTCAATACTGATATCCTTATTGTGCAACCTGATCTTCTTGCCTGCATTCTTTGAACCAGTCAAGCACCGCTCTGTGTGGTTTAAACCTATGCTCAACATCAGTCTTCCTTTCAGACTCTGATCCGTGCAACCCACCTCCACCCTATCTCCACCTTGCCCAAATCTCTCAGAGCAAAAACACCAGTACCTAGACTACAGGGAGCCCTGCCCTGAATGCTGTCACTAATGGGATTCTGTTCTTCCATGACAGGTCACTGATGTTTAATCACCAAATACACTGATTAATTTTACTGTATTAATGAATCATGTTCATTACTTCCAAATGATCTCCCCTAATTGAACTGACATCGATAAACCTTTGATTGAGGCCATGCAAAGCTACTGTAGTAGTGTCAACAAATTAAAATGTAGTTACTAGGGTGTCTGAATGTGAAAAACAAAAAATAAAAGAAAGAAAATATTAACTTTGTTGGACAAGTAGGTTGAGGATCACCAAAACAAATGTTCTAGATTTAATTGCTATATTATAGTTTTTTAAATCTGGAATGAAGTGATGGGCAAACAAAAACAGACTAACTGAGAGACATTTTCAAGTCAAACAATCACCATTTAACTTTGAATTCAAGCCTGCAGTCTTACCTGGTTCAAAGTCTCGATGGTGTAGGCACAGTCTCCAGCCCTGTTCTCCTTCCAGTTTTGGTAAGAGCGTGTCAATGACCCAAGGCTCATCGTGGGTGTTGTAGGAGATAAAGGCGTCGTACTGATGAGGAGTTTTCTTGTTTTTGTGCTTTTTGTCAAAGAGCCAAGCTATGAACAGGTAATAGGCATAGGCCAGGTGCAATCTCATAAAATGGTAAGTGAAGGACACCACCATCAAGCATAGGATTGCACATGTGGTGCAGAGAAAGCAAATAAAGCCCATGTCAACTGAGCAGAAGCGGGTGTCCATGTCCAACAGCTTCTTACTTTTGAATTCTTGTGGGTAGTTGCACGTAAAGTTATATGCATCATAAACTTGAGTTTTGCTGTCATTTATTGCCCACGAGAGAAACCAGCTGTTATCACAGTTGCAGGTGAATCCATTGCCCTGAAGGTCCAGATAAGTCAGAGCTGGTAGGGATTTTATATCTTCTTTGCGGATAACTGAATATAAATTCTGTCTTGCCTGTAGAAACTCCAGCTTTGTGAGATTGGCATCTATAAGGAACTCTAGAGAGTAAAGAGCTGTCCTGGATATGTAAAGGCTTTTAAGGTTTTGAATTGGGAAAAACAGATCTGGAGGGAGTTCTTTAAGTTCATTTGAAGAAAGTTCAAGTAATTGCAGCTGTGGTGTGTAAACAAAGGTGTCTTTGTCCAGTGACGCAATATGGATATTCCTGGCTTTGAAACTCAAAAGACTGGTCAAACCTTGCAAAAAGTTCCCAGGCAGATAACTATGCAACCTGTGGTGTTGTGAAAAAACAAGCAGTTCCTCTAGATGGGACAGCTGAGAAAATGGAGGATCAGGCAAATTTCTACTTTCATTGTATTTGATGTGATTTTCACTCAAATCAAGTCTTCTTAAATTAATCAGAGGATTGAAAACACCTTTTTGTAGTTTATCTTGTTTAATAGAGTTCCGTTGTAGATAAAGGCAGGTAAGATTTGTCAGTCCTACAAAACTCTTATGATCAAGAATTTCTATTTGATTTTGGTGTAATGACAGGTTCTGGAGGGAATGTAAGCCTTTAAATTCTTCCTTTTTGATAGTAGTGAGTTTGTTTATATTTAAATACAGGTATCTAAGTTCAGGCAAATGTTCTTTGAAAGCACCGTTCAATTTAGTTATTTGGTTTGTCTGTAATTTTAGAGTTTGTAATCCTTTTAAATCCTTGAAAAGACATGGTTTCAGAGCTGTGATTGAATTCTGATAAAGATAAAGCTTTCTGAGCTTTGTCTGATTGGTGAAATCATGGCAGTCCAGTGTGCTGATGTTATTGGTGCTCAGATCCAGCTCTGAAAGAGTTGGTAGATTCCTTGTTGCAGCTGGAACTAGTGGAAGCCTGTTTTTACTCAGCGTTAAAATCCTTAAGTTTTTAAGGGATCTGAAAGCATCATCATGGATGTATTTTATTTTGTTGTCTGTCAAAACTAACTCAGTTACATTAATACACAACTTAAACAAGTATGCATTAACAAAGCTGAGCTTATTGCTTCGAAGCTGCAGAGTCCTCATTGTTGGGATGGTGCAGGAAATGTTGATCAGTGTGGTCAGGTTATGTGTCATTGCATTCATTCTCAGAATAGTTAATGATGAGTTCACTGACTCTAACAACCTTTCCATGTCCCCAAGACCCAAATGAAGCTCACTAATGTCAAGAGTAGTAACACGACTAAGAAATGTCTTGTTTTGCACATCCCATATCATTTGTTTCTTTCTGGCTTGGCTCCCAATTTTAAACCAGGTGAGATTTGGAAAAACATCGGCAGTGATCCTGAAGACTGCGAGGGGATTTTTCGACAAATCAAGGTACTGAAGTTCTAATGATTTGTTTGTCAATTCAAATGATTGAAAAGTGGTTAAATCATTGTTGCTTATTACCAGCTCCCGTAGATGTGGCAGATGTTGCAATATCAATTGAACTTTTGTAATGTGGTGCAGTTTGTTATGAGAAATGTCCAGAAGTTTTAAACTTGTCATGGACTTAAAAGATGTGGATGCCACTTGTTTAATGCGATTTTGATTAATTCTTAGCTCAATGAGGCAACTCAAGCCATCAAAAACATTCTCTCCCAGTGTAACAAGTTTGTTATTATTTAGATTTAATGTCTCAAGAGAACTTAGACTGGCAAACGCACCGCTTTCTATCTGTAAAATGTTGTTGCTATTAAGGTCTAACTTAGTCAAATTTAGTAGATCTTTGAAGTCTGATCCATGTATTGTTGAAATTCTGTTAGAAGTTAAATCGAGGCCTGTCACAGTTGAGGGAATATCTCCAGGAACAGCTCTGAGTTTACTCCTGACACATATGGCTGTACTGTAGCTGATTCTGCAAGTCTTCAGGGAAAATCCTTCAACAGGAACAAGGAAACTGATGATGCTCAGCGTCAAGAAAATAATGTCTGGTTTGCAACTTTTTGTTCCTCTTTCTAAATTGCTTTGTTCCTCATCCATTCCAGGATCCATTTTAAAAATAACAAACAGGAAAGCTTAATCCAACCAACCAGAAAATGTAATGTACAGTCGTACAGTAAGCTTAAATGTCACAGAAAATCCTGAGAATAAATAAAAAAAAAAATCATACAAATGAACAGTAAACAACACAACAAAATGGAAATACCTCAAAAATCAGATTTTCATGTCTTAGAGAATGTCACATCTTATTACTTTATGTATGTATACACATCATGATTTAGATCAAACTAAAACTAAAACATCAGGAATAATCTTCATTGTAAATAATGTATTCTGATACTTACGACATCACATTGGTGTAAACAGTCCTTCTGTTCTAAAGGAAATGCTTTCTGTGTCTCGAGACACTTTTCATCTGCATGTCGTGTGTGCCCTCTGTCTCTTTTTTGACCAATTGGAAGAAAGTGAAAGGACCTGTGAGCAGTGTTGGGAAGGTTACTTTTAAAATGTATTCCATTACAGAATACAGAATACATGCCCCAAAATGTATTCTGTAACGTATTCCGTTACGTTACTCAATGAGAGTAACGTATTCTGAATACTTTGGATTACTTAATATATTATCATGCTTTTTACAACTACATGAATGTACTATTGCTGTGATTTATTACTGTTACTGAAGGTCCGCGGCTCCGAACCGTAGTAAAGGGACCTCTGGCTAACACGTCGGGTTCGTGTCGGGCTCGTAGCTGAAAACTAGCTTTACTTTGTTGTCTGGGTCAACTTTGCTAGCGACAGACAGAGAGAGGCGTTGAAAGGCTGCTGCAACGGAACTTATTGTTTTTGGAGGAAAACACGAACACGGTGTACAGTCGAGTCTTAATAGCTTACTTACAACTGGGCTCGTCAGGCACTCTACTTGGCTGCAGTGGTTATTATTATATTTACATGCTTCCAGCTCCCGTTTTTGCTCGATGACAGCTCGTACTTTTCCTTTTTCTCCCTCCCTCGCTCACAGACACATAACGGGTATGGCAGTCCATTCTCCCTGCAGCACGGACTACACTGCCTATGCTGCTACATTCTTTAGCGCTATACCTGTAGCATTCTGCCTATTAGCTTAGCACAACAACAACAGGCGCTCTCTCACCCAGGAAACACGCAGAGAGAGAGCGTCACCCTGTAACCATGGCAACCGTAACGCTGCCGCCTGGAACAACAGAACGTAGCTGTCAAACAAAACCCAAACAGTCCTGACCCGCCACAATATGAAACAGGTAAGTACCACCGTGTAATCCATTTATTTCAACAAAGTAACTGTATTCTAAATACCACCTTTTTAAACGGTAACTGTAACGGAATACAGTTACTCATATTTTGTATTTTAAATACGTAACGGCGGTACATGTATTCCGTTACTCCCCAACACTGCCTGTGAGAACTGTGACAATCATTGATTCTCCATTCTGAAATGAGGTAATATGGCTGGCTGTGTTGGTGTACAGAGAAAAAAAATACAAACTGTGTCATGGAAAGACTTTTGGACCAAAAACTTAACTGTAGTCATGCTGGAATGCTGGGAGTTGGGCGTCCATGTCTGGAGACTAACACTTTTACTTTCCCTTGCAGCTTTTAGAAAGACTGAAACAAAAAACAAAAGGCCACGTTGAAAGCATATTACCTTTCATTTAAACCTAAATGTAATACAGTCAGAAAGAATAAAAATATAAAGCGGTATTAGTAACTAAATAATGGCATTTCAGATTTTGTGGGAATTTTAGGTGTATTTTTGTACACATTACCCTAATATGGTAAGGTGAAAAGAAGACATTTAATTAACTTAGTGAGGCTGAAAAAATACTTGTTTAGCAAAATAATTTTTGACAGTGAGGCTACAGAAAAGTGGCTACAGCAAAATAATCCAATAAAGTTAATCCAATAAATCCAAAACAAAAGACAGAACCAAAGTCTCCAGGGTGAGAGGCATGAGGGGAGATGGAAGAATGATGAAAAATAGCAGGAAAGCAAACAGGTTTGAGGAGGCCACGCAGTTACTTAACAAAACAATATACCACACATTCATTTGGTCATAGTGTGTTATCCGTTTATCCAGAGCTGTCCTGACGAGGAATGGCCAGACTCTTGCTCCTGTCATGATCTTTTAGTGAATTATCCGAGTTTTGATTGTGGAAAAAAATATACGTTATGAAGGCCACTCTTATTTTCACTGTCATATTGTGCTGCCAATTACATCGCATTATTTTGAGGAAGTTAATCCCCCATCCTCAGTCCAGGGTATGGTGCCTACTTAGCACTGTCAGATAGTGGTGTTTTGTATATTTTCACTCTATGAATTCATTGCAGTTGTTGCTGTTGCAGGTCTTTTACCTCTAATTTAACAGTGATATAAAATGATTTCATTAAAAGAAAATTAATATTCTGCCATAAAACAGGTGTCAGATTTGAAAAATAATTCTTCCCATTGACAGTAGATATATTTCAGTGGTTATTCATAGCCACCATCCACCGCTAATGTTTTAATTTGCTTTTAATGTGTTGTTGTGTTCTACGGGACACTGTTAAAATTCTATGCTAAAACACTGTACATGTATCAGTTAGCTGCTTGACAAGGCTAACTGATACAGCTTGAAATAAAATATTAAATGCACTTTTGCTCCACCCAGCTTTGGCCCAGAGAAGACAGTGGTGTTTCTGGATCACATATGGCTTATTCTTTCCATGATAGGGCTTTAATCTGGATTTGTGGATGGCATAGTGAGCTGTGTTCACAGACAATAATATCTGGAAGTGTGCCTGAGCCAATGTAGTGATTTCCATGAAAGAATCAATGCTGGTTTTAATGCTAACTGGGTGTCCAAAGATCGTAGGCATCCTATACTAATTTTAAGTCTTTCCCCTTGCATACGAGATTTCTCCATATCTTTGTATGTTATTATTTGCTATATATTTGTATATGATGATATATTCGCAAACTTGCATGTCGAGGAGCATTACTCTGAAAATTTTAGAAGCATTTGCTTGAAAATTGGTGAACTCCTTTACGTTACAATGCACTAACTGTAAAACAAGAATGACTACATGGTATGGTTTCACCTGTTCTTCATGTGTATGTGCCTCCAAGAGATAATTAAAAAATGTGCAGTAGCACTGAAAACTGGTCATGGTGGAGAAGATGATCTTGAATGGGAGGGCCTTGAATCATTGTTGTTGTGATCTGGCACTGTATAAATAAAAATGAAGTGACTTGACATACAACAGTTTGGCTGCTTCAAAATGGTTATATAATAGTATGACAATATACTGTGTTTTATTATAGGTCACATATTACATGTGTATTAATATGAGGGTGTATTCTGTGTATAAAATATGATAAGCCATGAGTTTTTCAAAAATAAACTGAAGGACATTAGTGCTTTAGTGTGTGAAATTTTGTCATGAGCATATATTCCCTTTTCACTTCCTCATCCCCATTGTGTGAATCTGTAGATCCTTAGCTGAATGATATTCTGCTATGACCTTACAACAGAACAGAAACTCACAGTAAAGCTTCAAAAGATAAACTATGAACAATACTGCTTTGAAGATAAAACTCTTTTAATGAACTCCATCCCAGATATTTAGAGGCTGTTTCACAAGACTAAGATACTAAACTTACTCAGGTCAGATCTCCTCAAATTAATAGGAGGCACTGGCACTTACTGGGTCCAAATGATAGAAATATGTCACTACTCAAACTTAAACCTACACGTTGTGACTTGACTCCGTCATGTGTATTAGTGTATATGAATGTATAGGTGACTACTACCCATGCTAAGATAGTTGTTTTCCCTGGATGGTTTAAAGATGGATACTGAAGGGCATCATCAAGTAAGTAAGTAATTAAAAGTAGTAAGTAGTTCATGTAATTAATTAAGTATTTTTATTAATTAAAGTAATTAGAATTTTAATCCGATAATGTTGTTACATGAATTTCAATCTCATGCTTTCAGTTTTCAGTAGTTTGACTATTTCATTTTTCTGGGTAAACACATGGGAGTGTGAACAATACAAATGAGACAGAACTAAGAGGGGGAACTGAAAAAAGGGAAATTTCCTTGTGGTGATATTAATTTGTCTTATTTTTCCACCAACTTCTGCAATTTTTCCCTTTCATTTGTCGGGCTTCCAGTAAGTCAGCCAGTAAGTCGCTTTTAATCCACATCAGTTACACTTTTCACCAGCAGATGTCTCTGTTGCGTTACGAAATCTTGACTCTCATCTCACTGGGTGTCTTCAGTGAATGTGCAAACGTCAGCCTACAGTAGGAGGTGAGGCAGCAGTGAATGAGATCATCCAGCACTTCTTTATAGCTGGAATGAGCGTGCACAGCACTTGTAAAAGGTTGGAAAGTTATGTAGGTAGATATCTGACACTAATACAATGTAATTACTAAATTAATAATTAGATTTAACAATTTCATTCGTGACTCCAGCAACAACACCAAAAAATGAATTCCTCCAGTTTCCAGCAAAATCCGGAGTAGGACATTGAATTTTTACTGCACAAGCTTGTCACAGTCAGCTGATCTGTATTAAGGTTAAAAAAACAAAACAAAACTAAACTAAACTAAAAGATAAACTAAAGAAAAGATATAAAGTAATCAGCTCGCCCTAAAAGTAGAAACAAAAAAATACCTCATGACAGATTTTACCTACCTGCAAACTCTTTCTGGAAAATTCTCTTTTTTCAGTTTTAAGCACTTCTTGCATTTTAGTTATTCTTCTTTCTCCTGTAGGGGTCGCCAAAGAGGATAATCTATCTCCATCTCACCCCATTTCAACCTATCCCTAGCATCCTCTTTCATCACACCAACATCTCTTTATGAGCCACATGCTTGACCGAAATTTTATGCCTGATGGCCTTTCTGATGGAATTGAGGGTTGGGGCCAGTACTAGGAGTACACTGGTTTCTACATAGATGCCAGTAACAGAACCAACTGTGCTTTTCTACCAGAAAACTTTTGGTTTTATAGATCTATTCATGTTTTACAGTTTTATATGGTTTTATTTTAAGGTGGTTTTCACTTACTTGTTTTTCCAGGTTGTGTGCTTGACTTTCCTCTTTATTTAAGGAAACACACAGAAGAGTTCACATTGATGTTCTGTGCTCTTGGAAATGCCCTCTGATGAAACCACCAGTTCCATTGCAATTTGAGGAAGGCATACAGTGGGGCAAAAAAGTATTTAGTCAGCCACCGATTGTGCAAGTTCCCCCACTTAAAATGATGACAGAGGTCAGTAATTTGCACCAGAGGTACACTTCAACTGTGAGAGACAGAATGTGAAAAAAAAATCCATGAATTCACATGGTAGGATTTGTAAAGAATTTATTCGTAAATCAGGGTGGAAAATAAGTATTTGGTCACCTCAAACAAGGAAAATCCCTGGCTCTCACAGACCTGTAACGTCTTCTGTAAGAAGCTTTTCTGTCCCCCACTCGTTACCTGTATGAATGGCACCTGTTTGACCTCATCATCTGTATAAAAGACACCTGTCCACAGCCTCAACCAGTCAGACTCCAAACGCCGCCATGGCCAAGACCAAAGAGCTTTCGAAGGACACCAGGAAAAGAATTGTAGACCTGCACCAGACTGGGAAGAGTGAATCTACAATAGGCAAGCAGCTTGGTGTGAAAAAATCAACTGTGGGAGCAATCATCAGAAAATGGAAGACATACAAGACCACTGATAATCTCCCTCGATCTGGGGCTCCACGCAAGATCTCATCCCGTGGGGTCAAAATGATCATGAGAACGGTGAGCAAAGATCCCAGAACCACACGGGGGGACCTGGTGAATGACCTGCAGAGAGCTGGGACCAAAGTAACAAAGGTCACCATCAGTAACACACTACAACGGCAGGGAATCAAATCCCGCAGTGCCAGACGTGTTCCGCTGCTGAAGCCAGTGCATGTCCAGGCCCGTCTGAAGTTTGCCAGAGAGCACATGGATGATACAGCAGAGGATTGGGAGAATGTCATGTGGTCAGATGAAACCAAAGTAGAACTTTTTGGTATAAACTCAACTCGTCGTGTTTGGAGGAAGAAGAATACTGAGTTGCATCCCAAGAACACCCAAGAATACCTACTGTGAAGCATGGGGGTGGAAACATCATGCTATGGGGCTGTTTTTCTGCCAAGGGGACAGGACGACTGATCCGTGTTAAGGACAGAATGAATGGGGCCAAGTATCGTGAGATTTTGAGCCAAAACCTCCTTCCATCAGTGAGAACTTTGAAGATGAAACGAGGCTGGGTCTTCCAACATGACAATGATCCAAAACACACCGCCCGGGCAACAAAGGAGTGGCTCCGTAAGAAGCATTTGAAAGTCCTGGAGTGGCCTAGCCAGTCTCCAGACCTCAACCCCATAGAAAATCTGTGGCGGGAGTTGAAAGTCCGTGTTGCTCGGCGACAGCCCCAAAACATCACTGCTCTTGAGAAGATCTGCATGGAGGAATGGGCCAAAATACCAGCTACTGTGTGTGCAAACCTGGTAAAGACCTATAGTAAACGTTTGACCTCTGTTATTGCCAACAAAGGTTATGTTACAAAGTATTGAGTTGTATTTTTGTTATTGACCAAATACTTATTTTCCACCCTGATTTACGAATAAATTCTTTACAAATCCTGCCATGTGAATTCATGGATTTTTTTTTCACATTCTGTCTCTCACAGTTGAAGTGTACCTCTGGTGCAAATTACTGACCTCTGTCATCATTTTAAGTGGGGGAACTTGCACAATCGGTGGCTGACTAAATACTTTTTTGCCCCACTGTAAATGTGGTTACATGAGAACTTGGACAAATAAAACCAGTCATGGAAACCACTAGAAATAACTGATCCCAATACTATGTGAGATGGTATCTATGCTTATTCAGGACTGGATTAGAGTGTTAGAGCAAGCTTACATGTCCGATTTGTCTTAAGCTTGTCTTGCACTGCACATAAACTTTTGCCCATATATTTTGTATGTCAATATATTTATTAATTGTTTTTTAAACTTATGAATAAACTCACTTACTAAGAAATCTAATTCAGTTACACATTAGCAAGGATGTAGGCTGTGTTGTTCCTGGTTCTGCATTGGTGGAGTTGTCCCTAAACAAATCCACTACTGTCATTTGTCTGGAGCAGAAATGTCTCAGAACTTGGAAAAAGATCATGCTTGAAGTGTTTCCAGCCTCACCTGCAGTCTCTTTAAGATGATCTGAAATTTTCCAGGAACAAGTTTTAAGAATACTGCAAAGAAACAGCTGCAAGAGTCAAAATAAAGACAATAAATCAATTTGTATAATGTTAACTTAAATGTTCCAGTTTAACCCACATACAACCTAAATTTACTTATTTACAAAAGTGTAGGTCTTGTACCCTTCCAGTCAAGCAAATGTGGTGTAAATGTAAAACAAGTGTGTGCTCAACATCTACATGGAGGATTTCAAGGCAGAGAGAAAGATAAATGGTTTGAGTGGGCAGAGAAACGATCTTTGGAGTGGAGGTGGAGCGGTTGGCTGAGGATTCATTAAGTTTCCTCACACAGCAGCTGGAGCAGAAAGTGTGTAGGTACCCCATGCTGACTCTCCCTCTCTCTGTATGTAACACAGTGTCTCTCTATCGAAGACACGTTCTTATTAAATATCTTCTGAGAATATCTCCTCCCTCAATCATATCTGCATGACTCTATCACTCCGGTGGGAAATACACTGACGTGCGCGCGGAGCCACCCACAGAGCGCGTGCACGGATTAATCATATCTGGAAAAGAGAGAGAGAGAGGGAGATGCTGCCGGCTTTAAGTCCGGTGTGACTTATCTATCCTACACTGCTGCTGTTGGTAACGGAGCGGCTGCGCACACACCTACACACACTCCTCTCTCTCGCTCTCTTTACAGTACCACACACACACACACACACACACACACACACACACACACACACACACACCGAAGCGCAGGAGCGGACTAGCGCACTGGGAAGAAAGGAGAGAAGAGAAACAGAGAGAGGCGACACAAGTCAGACCTGCTTGAGCAGGGGAATGTGCCGGATTCCGCTGCGCACACACCCGGGCTGTCCAGCACTGAGGGCTCCACTGCGTTAACGGGAGACGACACAGGGCTGATACTGAGGCAGCGGGACCAGGACCAGAGAGGGACAAAGTAAAAAAAAAAAAAAAAGTAGTCACCTGGCTGCGGAGGAAATTAGAGAGGGAGGGGAGTGGAGGAGGGCGGGGGGTGTACCCGCCTCACAGAGCCTTGTTCTGGGGGTAACGCCACTGCTTGCGCGCAACGGAGAGTAAGCGCAAAGTTTCCTCGATGGCGCTGGTGATGGAGCCAGTGAGCAAATGGAGCACGAGCCAGGTGGTGGACTGGATGAAAGGTGGGCAGTAGAAACACACGCACAGACACGCACACACACACACACACATAAATACAACGATACAGACACACGCGCACGTATTATGCGCACGATTCATTTTTAAATTACACAGCTGGAACGCGTTCGCACACGGACCCGCACACACAAACACTGTCTCTGATCACGACTGGACATTCAGGCAGGGGAGATAAGAGGCTGACAAGTTGATTTGTTGTGTGGGAGGTGTGTGTGTGTGTGTGCTGATGCATCAGCCAGGCACCTGATGATCAGTGGGCAATGATGTAATGTGTGAGAGAGTGACAGCAGGAGAAACAAACTTCCTTGCTTAGAGCAGGGGCGGGTGTAGAAACTTTTGAAAGGGGGAAAGGGGGGCAGATCGACTGCTTACCTCCTCAGGTTGCTTCAGGCGAAATCGGGATTACATCAGAATTGCTTAGTTTCAAACGGCACACCTGTTAGTTCAACTAATCAACATCTTGTGAGAATCTACTAGCCGTGAAGGTCACAGCTGCAGGCATGTGTAAGGGTAGACAGGGATAGATAGGAGGTTGATGCCAAACTGTGAAACATGGCAAGAATATACTGACTGCTCGCTAGGTGTCGCTCTCCTGAGGTTCATTGATCTGAATGATTCGGAGGTTAGTTAGCCCATAATAGAAGGTGGCAGCCAGATGGCTCAACCAATCTGCCTTTTGTAAACACTTCCCAAGAATTAAGTCACAGAGTGTTTTGCAAACAGACTGTATATAGAGGATGGATGTAGCTCTGGTGCCATCACTCTGTGATAAGGGAGGCCCCACTCTGAAGCTTCAAGCTTTGCCATCTCGGTGTTCGAAGAGTGATGGGTGAATCTGTCTGAGAAACACAGGCAAACTGCTCCAATGGTAGCAACTTGTTAACTTGTCCCACCCTAAAACATACCCTACTATATTACTATATCCTCCTTTTTGCATCTATTGGGGTCAACAATTTCCAAAATGAATACCAAACTAGCTTTTGAGATTACGAATTCATCAGAAAGTGTTTTCTGAGGAACTGAGGGGTGTTTCTGCTTTGGTTCGTGGATAATATAAAATACAGCTTAAGCCACTGTAACATCAACCACTGGAACAAAAGACATCAATACTGGAAGATTCCTCTCTCTTCGCTGTAAAATAAAGCGATACAGGAAATCATTTGCACCTACAGCCATCAGGCTTTTCAGTTCTCATGCTAATAACAGATGAGCCACGGCTCTTTGGCAAATATCTCACTTTTCAGAACTGGTATATTTATCCAACTCTTATATACAGTCTGTGCTCTCCGCATCCTATGGTTCATAGGACTGGTTGAAGTTATCCAGTGGATGTAACTTGTGGCAGTCATCCTGTTCAACCAATCACCTGTATTTTAAAAAAATGTGATTCCTAAAGACTTTCCGGGGACAATTCCCAAAATGTTCCTATGTAACAAACAATCTATTTCACTAACTCATTTGCAGCTTATTCTGAAGTCACTGCTTGACTCAGTGTCACTATTTACTCAGATGTGATATGGAGTCTTCCTACTAATGGGGACACTTAGAAATAGCGCTATCTCCGTTTGGTTATCTAAGTTACGCAAAGGATTTTGTTGCCACTGTGTTCTGTGGAGGAAAGTTTGCATATCGGCACATATCAGGTAGCAAATATGCATATACAGTAGATCTGTGTTTGGCACACTAGATAGTTCTAGCGCTAGCTCTTGTCTCAGAGACATATTTTTAACCAACTTTGCAGCATTTCAGCAGCATCACGTCCCTCTGTGTCATTGTTTTGTGCATCTCTGTGTGTGCTTACATTTTGGCCCAGGCAGGAGGTGCGAGCTCAATATCACGTCACCACCCGCAGGGTTACTGCTGACTCTGGTTGCAGATGATGTACCAAAAATCACAAAGGAACAGTGCGTGCTTTTAGGATATTTTGGCTTCACTTTGTTCGGTGTGAACAAGCGGTAAAATGCTGTCTATCTCACTATTGAACATAGCTATAATGCTAATGCAAACATTTCACAGGCTCTTATTTGGACAGTAGCTCCTTAATAAATAAGTTTTGTTTCTTTTTGTTGAATCAAGAAGCGTTGCACCTTGGGTTAAACAAATCTGCACTTTTGGCTGCTTATTATGACCCACGCAGAGCTTTTGCAATGCACCACATGCACACTAATCACCTACGCCACTGTTTCTTGCGGACTGATTGTAACTTTAAAGATGTAATTCCTGTCGACTTTAGAGCTACTAAAATGAGATCGGTGAATACAGAGCAACAGAACAGCGTCTTCAAGAAAAAAAGACACAAGTTAAACACAAGCGCAAAACTTTAAGCCTGAGTGTTTATCCAAAAATGTAATTACGTTTTGTTTATAAGAGTGCTGGTGATACCTTGGAGTGATCAGACTAGAGATTATCGTCATGCATAATTCAGTAGCCGGGCTGATTAGGTCTATACCCAGGGGCCTGTGTGAGCATTGTAAAACTCTTTTGCACACAAAAAGAAATGGCTACTGTGCATTTCCCAGATCCCACACAGTGTGACGGCTTATTTTGGCTGCAGCTCGTTGCAGACATTGTGACGTATTCCAAATTCTGTTTTGATGTATGATCATTTAATTGCTTCTAAACATGAAGGGTAAACAAGTTACAGCTTTGGTGTTTCTAAAGTGGCTGTCCCTTTAGGCTCAGGTTATCTGCACCAATAATAATTTGTTCAACTTTTCACTTAATTCTCATGAAATAACTCGTTTAGGTTCTGAATGCATGAATAATATTGGCTCAGCCTCCCCAAAACCACATGCCAGGAGGAGACCACGCTAAAGACCAGTCCATTAATCACTTTAATATATGAATAACTAATTTAATTTGAATTAATGGCCAACTTTGGTGCAATAGGGACAAGTGCCTTGTAGAAACTGATCACTTTGGCTAAAATACAAAAAAATATATGAAGGTCATACAGGACTTTTTAAATTGGTCCATCCAATTTGTTACGTCATTGAGAAATTAAAGTGGGTTATAATTCTTTACTTTGGTGTTAATCAACTCTTCTGTCATATGGTAGCTGTCAATGTTTTAACGCTAAACACGGCTCACAGCCGAGCTCTGAGGTGATTTATGGGGCTGTAAAACAAAAGTGAGGGTTTTATCATTAAACTCTCACTCCACCCAAAATCTCTGTTTTAGAGCGAGGCAATAAAGGAGCTTGTAAAACGTCTGCAGTTTGCGCCTCTGACATGTTCAGCATGGTTTCACAGCAGTTACAGTGGACTGCAATGGTGATGGTTCACTAACCCCGCACCTTACAGAGGAGAAATGAGGTCTAGAGCAGAACACAAATGACTCGCTGATGGTCGAGAAGAAGAATTGTCTTAACCCTTCTCACCCTCGAGACCCCTGTACCCCAAACCAGCTGTAACTGTAATTAAATTGGAACTATTGTGCTTTTCTTTTTCCTCTCTCTCATATATATTCTGTCACAATGGTGGATGCTCATATTAAACAGGGTCACAATTTCATTTATGTTCAACAGCCCAGACTGTTTGAACCTTCCACTGACAAGGGGCAGCAAATCAGAAGGAAGTAGCTTTAAATGGATGTGGAAAGACTTGTTTCAGAAAGTGGGGGCTACGCCAAGGCCTAGTGTTAGGTTTATAAGGATTATGAGCATTATAAGGGTATCATCAATGTGTCTGACTCAGTCTTGGTAGGCTGCTGTTCACACGCTAATTTACATTTTTGATTAGGAAAAATTATAAGTGTTAAAACGAAAGTAGTAAAAAAACCTATCAGTACTTTTAAAGGAGAAGAAGATTTGTGAACTCTGCCTCAGCTTAGGCAGAGTGCACGAGCAGCAGAGTAACAAGCAGCAGCTCAGGTGAATGATGTTTTTTGCACACGTGCAACATGGCTCTTGTGGTTTATTTCCACACATAGTAAGGAGAAGTAAGAAATACCATCTGTTACTTGTAACTTTCTATATAAGTGATAATTTTATATGTAAATACAGGCAAAATTTTTAACCTGCAGTTATAGTTGTTTTGTCAGATGACATCATGGTTATGGAATGAAGCTATTTAATATTTAGTGCATTTAATTAGATGACAGAAACCTTTGGCAAATATCCCCTGTTGATTGCTACAAAAGCTCTATATAGGGAACGTACTATATTTCCATAAAGATACAATTCTACATAGAAGTATAATAAAAAAAATGCTTCTGTTTGAGGTGATGAAACGAGTTAGTCTTAGGGACTCACTTCCTTTTCTGTCTTACATATTTTTTGTACACATTGTTCTACATGTTAAGCTGTTCTAGCAGTGAAGGTCTTTTCAAAATTTGAAGTCGTGACCTTAGATTAGCATCAAAAATGCCAACATCAATCTTCCAAACAGGCCATTATAAAAAACTCAAACATGAGAATCCTTAAGTACCTACTGAATGACCTTTAAATTTGACCTATTGACCGTTTCCAGCCTCTTCAAGTCTTTTTTCCCCTGCTTTAATGCCAAGATGCATCATCGCTCCCCTGTTTTCTCAAACTCAGATCACAAAACACAGCCCACCTTCCAAATGCACTTTGAGAAATGACTAATGATAACTAATATTAGTAATAATTGTTATTCATCATGTCTGTTTGATGCACGAAAAGCAGGTCAGGGAAACCATTGACTCATGCGGCAATAAAATGCTTATTGAAATGGCAGCAAAAATGTATTTACATGATGCACTGTGTCAGTTCTTGGAGGCACGTTGTTGGATGGGTTATTGGTTGGTCATGTGCATATGGCATGTTTTTATACGTGCGTCTGAGTGTGTGTGTGTGTGTGTGTGAGCGTGTGGGAGGATGGTAACTTGTTCGTCTCAGACCGTCTGTGCACAACAGCTGACAGACGAGCACACCCGTTCTGAACAGAAGGCTCCACCCGAGTCCTCGGACATTTGCAGCAACACACACACACACGCCATGCCTTAGTGTGGTATTCAATTCATGCCGGGTCTCTCGGGTGTGTCTGTGGCGACAGAGGGAAACATGATAGCGTGCTTCTGTGTGTTTCTATGTGTGTGTGTGTGTACAGTAACATGTACAGATCACATATGCCAAAGGGGCCAAAAGGTCTGGGTATTGTTGACTTGGCAACAGTGCAGCATTGGCACGACAGATACTAAAACAATATGGGAGTGGTGCACTTCAATAGTAACGTGAGCACTTTCGCCACATTGATGGGAATGCTGGGAATCTTTGCCCACGTCGTGTTATGTTATCATCTGGTCACACACTGAGATGGGGAGAATTTCACCTCATTTCCCTTGCATGAATTTGGTCGCTAGACTTGGAACTCAGCAGTGAAATTGGCGTGACAGCATGCGAGCACATCTGATGACACCACTTGGCATGAGAGAAAGCTGCCAGAGTGATAGTCACAGCCTTTAGGATCAGTGGATTTTGGGTCTGTGGGCTTGATATGTCTCGGCTTAAGGTGAGGCTCACGAGTACTGAGGTTACATCAGAAAAAAATTAATCCAGAGTGAATATGCGGCTCTCGGGGAAATCATTTCAACTGTTTTGTTCTCTCAGAGGCTGAAAAGTTCAAGCAAGCTTCTGAAATTTGCAACGGCACGAATCAGCTCTGGTTCAGGGCATGTACTGAAGCAGCGGTAATGCTCAGTGACATTCACTGCATCAATTAATGTTTTGCTAAATGATTTCTTAACTCAATAAAGCACAATATTAACATAACAAATTAGAAAAATAAAATCAAAATGTGACATTTAAAAAGTCCCCTTTTTTAAATAGCTACTAATTTATGCAAACACTTTGGTACAATTGCATTACAATAGTTTTAAATCGAATAACTGGCAGATGGAGATAGAGGCTTGTAATAGTGCTCTACACGGACCATTAACGGAGACTTCACTGCCCTGTGTTATATAGTTTCAGCCTTTCCATTATGGATAAAAATAAATAAATAAAGACAAATAATGAAAAAATAGAAACAGGTTTCATATTTAAAAAGACTTTTGCAAGTTGTCTTTTAAAAAGGATTTGCTGGAGACAAAAAAGGCAGCCAGGGAGAACCAGTGGAGTTAATGCTAGCTTTATTAGCTACAGTAGGTAGATACACAGCAGCTGGTGAAAGCAGTGGTTTCCAGCTATAAATGAGTCACTCTCTTCTGTCTACCAAAGATTTACTTTTTCTTTTTATGAAGGAGGAGTCTTCATAAAACTTTGGGCAATGAAGGAATATGCCTTCTAGAGGCCATCACAGACCAATCATGATACAAAAAAGCAACACAAAATTCAGAAATGTTCACACAGTGATTTGTGTTTTAACGTATGTAGACACCGAAAGTGTTACATTTGTGTGGAAAATCCTCAAAAAATGGGCTGCGAAATAAAATTGAGTTGACAACAAACAATGATGAGCTGGTCCTGATGTTTCTAAATAAGAAGAAGCTGAAATTCTGGGTTCATCCAATACTGAAGACATGGCAACAGCAGGGATATTTCATGGTTTGATCTAAGAGTTGAAGCTGTATCATGAATGCATTCATACATATTTCTGAATGTCAGCGCAGCAATTTGAAGTCTTGTCAGCAGAGTTGGGACCAGATCGGAGGAGGCAAAGTAATGATTTCAGAGAGCCGATTGACTTGTAGCAGCGTCTAGCTGACGGCGTGACGCTAATTGGTGAGATCTATTGATGTTATTGATTCACAATAAAAAAATGTAAATTTAACCTCCTAGGACCTGGCGTCCACATATGTGGACATCACATTTTGGGTTATTCAGACCAAAATACTCAATTTTGCTCTACAAGGGCTTGATATCCACTTACGAGGACATTATACTGCTACTGTTCTATCGAAATGTTAAATGAATATCCTCATATGTGGCTCTCATTTTTCTTAGAAACAAAAATCAGGTAAAAAAAAATAAATCTGGTAATTCTTTGTTTTTACATTCATCGGGTCCCAATCAGTCCAAATATCAAAGAGAAAATAAAAATGCATGCCGTGGAAGAGTTCGGGTCTTAAGAGGTTAAAACACCTTCCTTCTGCCTACAAGCCCAGCTGACATAGCCACGTGGTATATGGTTGATGTATATGATTTTGATCTTTAGCCTGTTGACCTTCAATCCTGTAGGTGCTGGGATAGTTTCTCGATTTCTGAGACTTTCTGCTATGTAAAGAACAAAAGGTCAGCAATCTAGATCTGGCAGTACAACTTTCAGGTCCACAGGTGTCTGTAAATGCCATGTGTTTGGTTGCTTTGCTTCAAGATGTAGTTGAGTATCATAATGAATAGTGCACGGATATCACGTTGTAAAACCCCTCTGTTAATGCTGAATAACTTGCTGAGGGTGAATTCCAAGGAACTTAAGGCAGGCATCACTGTAAAGTCCTATTATCTTGGTTACTCATTAAAAACAAAAAATGAGTTTTTATGTAGGATATATATTCTGCTGAATTAGCTTGTGAGCTCAAAATATATTAGAACTGCTTTCAGCCTGATGGTAAAGTGCTAAAACAAAAAAGGGATTTATGACAGTTTTAGCTGTGTGGTGGGAGCTCTGTCTACTTTTTATCATTATCAGATGTACTAGTTAGTATATCTAGTGTGAACAGTATGTCTAATGTGAACTAGCATGGATAGAAGGAGCACAGATAATGTTATTGTGGCCACGTGGGAGTGAGCTGTTAACCCTTTAAGACCTACCATAGAACCAAGTCCACCAGAGCTTATATGATATTTTTACATGTTGTAGTGCCATTTTTGGGAGCATTTCAAGTTGCTATACATCAATACAACCATTATAGCCTAAATTGTAATAATATGTCTGCATTAAGTGCATAGTAATTACATAAATTGCAAAAAAGTGCAATAAACTACAAAAAAATTGAAAATCGTTTTTGTTTTTTTAACATATATTTCTAGTTAGAGAAATTTAAGAGGTTTATCCCTCAAAACTGTAAATACAAAAAAGTTGCACAAAATAGTTTCCCACCACAGGAAATTTATTTTAAGTGTCTTCATAGTTTTATTTTTGAAATACACCAATTTTTATATACTGCAGGAAAAACGAAAATGAATATTATAATGCAAATTTGCAAAAAACCCAGCACATGCATCAAAATAAACTATTTCCAGCAGTGCGATATGAGTCCTAAGCATCCCAGAAACCACACAGAAAGTCATAAAGTCAAAGATAACTTTTAAAAACACCAGTATAGGCTCACGAGGCCCTGATGGTAAAAAACTACATTTCCGCGAAAATTACATCACTTCCGGTTTCAGGCAGGTCATGGCGGACATGCGATAATTTGTCTATTCCAACGTAGGAAGTGTTACGAACAGCTGATCGGATCGGCAAAGCGTGTTTCTGGAATATTATGTTTTTGTTGCTGCAAGCGCTTTTTATGCAGTTTTTGCAAAGCTATATGTGGAAGGAAACTGTGACCGAGGACAAGCTGATGGCATAAGATGTAAGTACAACTCCTCTGGTTTCATATGCAAAAACAATTATTGCGCTAGCTTACGTGGTTGCAGTTCTACCGGGATTTAAAAGTAGTTACGCAAAATGGAGCGTGCAGCTCTGACCGGTTTTAAAGGGTTAATAAAGCCATGATGATTTGAAACTTGCAGAGAGAAAGCTTATTAAAGCACATTTGATGGCAAAATTGGCTTCATAAATGTAAAAAAAAAAATCCTGTTTAATTTTGAAATTGTTCACCTTGTTCTACTTCCTCCATTTTTCTTCCTACCAGTCTTCTGTCAAACTGTGCCCCCCATCCACTAATTACTCACCTAACATACAGCCATGCTTATGTTTGTTACCTTTCCTATTTTCTCAGCCCATCAGTCAGGCTTTCCAGCAATCCAGCCAGAGTTTTGACTGATCTGTGAGTTTTGAACTGTTTTTGGACCTCTTGGCTTCCTCTTTATTATTATGTTTGCTAAATGGACTTCCAACCTGTCTGTGATGCCAGCAGTAAAAGTAAGATACAACTGTCCTTCTTTGTATGCCAAATCCATCCATCCATTCTCTTGCAAAATCTCTTGTTTTGTATTTGCTGTTGGTTCATTTGCGCCCAAACTATATTAAAATATTTGAGTTTTCTGGTTGAAACATTTTTATTAATAAAATGGAAACTGAAAGTCAGAGGCTTCTGGGTGTACTGCCATGCAGCTTGACACAGATTGGTGTTCTGTTTATTGATTATTACACTTCTAAAGATAGACTAATTTCTTTGCCTTTGCATTGCCTAGAGCAAAGTTCCATTCTCCTTGCTTCACGTGGATTCTTCCACTGACTTTTCATGCATGAGTTTTGTTTTTTTCTTCTTCTTTTTTCTTGGATGGGGGAGTTATTTTTATCTTGCCTAATTACTGACTGATGTGATGGGGAGGACTTGGAGTAGATGTAATATTCAAACAGCGTTCAACAAGAAGCAGAACTGTTTTTACAGGAAGAATTTCTTTAGTTTATTTCCCCATTGCAAAATCTTCCCAGATGACACTGGGATTCAAATGGGCAACTTTCCGATAATAAACTCACTTTTAACTGCTGTTTCTCTTTTTCTTTTCTTTTTCTTCTTAACATCCTGAATTTACAAATCCCGGGAACAGAGCGAGCATTCGTCTGGCTTTTATTGTTACCGAAGCTTTAGAGCCCTTGGAACAGATGACACATAACCTGACTGGGAGGGCCAGCTCTTTTATAGGACTCTTGAACATCCCAGAAGTCAGTGCAAAATCTAGCTTTATTACTCGCGTGTGCGTATGACAGAGAGAAAGAGGGTGTTTGTGGGAGTTTGGCTCGCCTGTTGTTGTGAAAAGTGTGCCTCTGTGGGAGTCAAGTGTGTGAGTCAGCTATGAATCACACGTTTTGTACCAGTTAAACCAAGCACACACATGATCTTGCTCCTTCTCACACATGGACATGTATGCAGTACATACAGGGATGGGAGTGCATGACTGTTCAGAAAGAAACCGTTATACAACAAACCTACACAGAGACTTGCACCTAGCTTGTGACTCAATTTAAAAATGTTTTTACTAAATATACTGTAGATCAGTGATTCACCACACGGGCACTTAATGGTACTTCTGCACTTCCAAGTGGAGCGCTTAATTACTGTGGTGTAATTCAGCTAATTCGAAAAATGCCAAAATTAGACTTTAAATAAAAAATAAATAAATGCACATATAGAGCCACCCGACACATCAGCAGAAAATGTGTTAAGTGAATAATAGCAGCAGATCAACAATAATGAAACCTAAATATAAATGTTGAGGTGTGGTTAGGAAAAAAAAAGTCTATAACAGCATAGACTGTACGTAAAAGATAGATGCAGCCACCATGATTTCACCTGCTGTTTTGTGAACTCTGTCCTGGACACCACCACCTTGTTGTAGCAACTTATCAATCGCATATACTGTGACGTCCAGTGTTGGACAAGTTACTTGAAAAAATGTATGCAGTAACTAAATAATGATTACCTACCAAAAAAGTAATCCTGTTACTTTACTGATTAATTATTTTCAAAAGTAATTAGTTACTTAGTTACTTTTAAAAACATTATTTATCCCCTAAATAGGTAATAAAGCAATAGATCTTTCAGCCCAATTCTACTTTTTCTGCATAATCCATCATACAAAATGTAATCAAATGAAAAAGTCTCTTTTTAAAACTTGTTTTATTAGTTTTGATCTTTTAACTTCATGCATCAAGCAAACATTAAATTATATGCAACATTCTCTTTTTTTTGGGGTCACATTTTTGAATTTATTTTAGACTTTATTCAGTCCGCACAGGGCCAGAGTTTACATACAAACTGAAATATACATATCTACATATCTCTACACATCATTGCACAAGCACTTAATAACAACAACAACAATAATGTACTTCAGTAATATACTTCATAACTCATAACTGTTCACTGTCAGTCTGCACACTGCTGATTTGTGCACCTTTTTAATTTTTTCTTTCAATATATTTTTATTGATTTTATAATTGAACTATACAACAATCACCTTCAAGAGAACACAATAGAAGGTGGACAGCAAGTCAACAAGGTGGTAATACAGCATACATAAATGTTAAAACAGAGTACAGTAAGTAAGTTTATTCTTCAAGCTAATGACTGGTTGCCAAATCTTATAAAACACTCTCTCTCAGTTAGACAAGGTAAACCTGATTTTCTCCAGGTGGAGTACATTTCCAAATTCTCTCAACCACATTTCGAAGGTAGGAGGTTTATCAGACTACCAGCAGAGAAGTATCAGCTTTCTAGCCACAAGTGTAGTCATTGACACAACCTGCGTCTCTGTCTTGTCCCTTGCCCATCCTGGTTCAGACACCCCGAGCGATGCTGCAAAGGGGATACATGGGACCTCCCTGCCAATGGCTTTGGTCAGAAAATCAAACGGATGATTCCAAAAAAGCTGTAGTTTTTGGCATTGAAAGAAAAAGTGAGATAAAGTTCCTCGATCACTTGAACACTTAACACAGAGGGCTGAAACGTTCTTATATATTTTTTCCACTTTAGTGGGAGAAAGATGCAACTTATACACAACCTTGAATTGGATCAGATTATGTCTAGCATTTATAGAACTACAATATATATTCTTAATGCACTCTTGCAAACATCATCAGTAATATTGACCCCCAGTTCTTCCTGCCACTGCTCCCTAAAAGTATCAGATGAAGGACTGTATATATCTAGTAAGGCCCTGTAAAAGTACAAAATTCTAATCCAATTGATAAAAGAATCACCAAATCCAAATTTGGATAATACAGTAAACAAATACGGCCACTCGACCTGATCAAAAGCTTTTTCCAAAGCTATTACCACAGAATCATCTGAACGCCTAGCAGGACTATATATGAGATTAAATAATCTACACAAATTAAAATAAATGTAGCGGTTAGGGATAAACCCTGTTTGATCTGGATGTATAAGTTTAGCAATATGATCTTTAAGGCGGTTTGATAAAACTTTTGTTAATATCTTGGTCTCAACAGAAAGGAGAGATATAGGCCGATAGGACGAGACAGCGATCTTTTTTAAGAATCAATGAGATTACACCATGATACAATGAACTTGGCAAAGAGACAGACAATTTTGAATAGTTAAACATACGCAAAATCAGAGGGGCTAGCAATGAGGTGTAAGCTTTATAAAACTCTGCTCCAAAACCATCTGGCCCAGGGGCCTTATTATTTGACATCTGTTGAATAGCTGTCTTAATCTCATCTAATGTGAAGTCCGCCTCCAAATCTGCAACTGCCTCATCATCTAATTTTGGGAGATTACACTTTTCCAGAAAGTCCTCAATTAATGACTGACTCGCAGAACTTTTAGAGCTATAAAGATTACGATAAAAATCTCCAAAACAATCATTTATTTGTTGAGGGTTTCTAGTGGTCCGCCCATGTTTGTTATTGATTGATAGTATAGTTTGTGATGCTTGTGTTTTTCTAAGTAATCTTGCAAGTAACCTATGAGGCTTATCACCCAATTCAAAAAAAGTTTGCTTACACTTAGTGATTTGAAGGCAAACTTGTTTGCTGAGCAGAGAATTATACTCACACTTCAATTTAGTAATTTTGCCCAGTAATTCTGTTGTGGGAGAGGATTGATAAGTTTGTTCTAGCTGCTGTATATTTGATTCCAGATCCTTCAAAGACATTTCCTGGGATTTACGTTTAGCTGCAGAGAACGAAATAATGTGGCCTCGAATTACCGCCTTCATACTCTCCCAGAGAATTGCATCATTAACATCACCTTTATCATTATCATTAACATAATCCAAATCTTCTCCAATTTCTTATGAAAGGTCTCATCTTTAAGCAGAGTTGGATCGAAGCGCCAGTTTCTTCTCTGTAAGTTGGCTAAATCTGCTAAGTCCAGTGGGTTTCCTTTCTCCGTCCCCTCCGCAACTCCAAGGATCCTGATATTCTGTCATCTTGACTGCAACTCGAGGTCATCCAATTTTTTGTGACGTAAATCGTATCCTTTCTGGAGCGAGTCACAGAGCGCCTCTAAAACGGCAATCCTCTCGTCATTTCTCCTTTCTTAATATCATGTATCCTCCCAGTTACAGTGGAAAGAGTGGCCTCCATAGTGTTCATTGTGGTTGAAATAGCAGTTAATTTGCTATCAACCGAAGTCTCCAATCTAGAAATTGCACTCATTATGTTGGCTGACGTCAGGTTAGCTACTTGGGAAGTCACGGGGCTATTTGCACTTGGCTCCTCAGCTAGCGCGTGCTCGTTAGCCACACTCGCTCACCTTGATCTTCTCTGATTTTTCACGGGCTTTTGAAGCTTTAGGTTTCGCCATTGTTATAAAGTATATACAAACGTCAGGAATCAACAGAAAGGTGTCAAAAAACAGATGGATATGAATAAAAAAAATATAGGCTGGTTTGGAGCTCTTTCAAAAAACGCTTTACGCCATTGCTTCCTAACCACGCCCCCATATGCAACATTCTCTGACTGGAAGAAATTTGTTTAACATTTAAACCTACTTTCTGCACATTCCAGCACATAAAATAAAATTGTTTTTTGTGTTTACGCTCACTCTTTCAAATAGATGCACGTAAAACACAGCAGAAAATAAATAAAATCAAAGACTCAGCAGTCCTGTTGCCCTATTTTCACCTGTATAGCAGGATGGGGACAGGCAGAGGTTTGCCCTGGTGCAGGTGTGTCACAGCGGTCAGTGGAAGGATACAGCAGTTTGTCTGTGAATTTCCCATTCCGTGGTAGCGTACTCGGAGCTTGCTTGGAAGTTTAGGGGTTTTTTTCGCTGTAAAAAGAAGTTTTCTTCCCACGCACAACGGACACTAATGTTTTTGTCACATTTTATGGAATCAAACTCAAAGTAAGATCAGTACTTCCACGCTTTAAACACTACACAGTCATACTCTCTCCACACTCGATATATTATCCATTTTTGATCTGCACACAGGTGTTGCCACAAACGTCGCACTCGCTTATGTCATTTTCATGAGACACTCTCGCAAAAAATCACGGTTTTAGTAACGCAGTAACACAGCGTGCTTACGGGAAAGTAACAGTAATCTAATTACCTTTTTTGCAATAGTAATCCCTTACTTTACTCATTACTCAAAAAAGTAATCAGATTACAGAAACGCGTTTTTGTAACGCGTTACTTGTAATGCATTACTTGTAACTCGTTACTTGTAACGCGTTATTGCCCATCTCTGGTGACGTCACCCATGGATTACGGACTTCGCATTTTGAAGATTGATTTTATTATTTTGGGTTTATGTTATGTTTTTGGAGCCATGCTTGGATAAGACAGTGTGAAGTTATCAGCTAGCTTGGTTACCAAGCTGCATCTGTAAACTGTGTGGGTGAAATAAATAAAGACAAACACATCTGCTAATTAGACCTGAAGGAACAAACCAGTAAGATACTAGAAATACCAAAATTTAAGGCAACTAGACTGAAGCTTAACCTTTGTAGATGGTCTTTCGAGCTATAATATTAGTCAGATAATCAGTGAAAACTAGTCTGAGGCTGTGGGGATCAACTCCTTTTTGGAGCCAACCTGACCAGGTCATAGAGGAAGTGCAGTTTGTGGCACTTCTGCTTTGGCTTGATGTTTCAATCAGGAAGTAGTGGTTCCCTAAATTATTCTGTGTTTAATTATCCACTTTACTCTATGTGGTCCTCTGCAGAGCCTTCGAAGTAAAGATTGAGACCATAAACATAAGCAAAGTGCTTACTGAGGTCATAGGTCGAGAGTCATTATCTCATAAACACTTCTTTTTTTTTACCCGGAGGCGTAATTAAAAAAACTTGCCTGCTGAATGCACTGGCTCCCCTGTTTTTTAAAAGTGCCAGAAGCATATTGGGCAACACCTACTGTATTAAAATTAAACATATCACATTATCATTGCAAATAAAGCATTAAAAAATATATTTGAATTGAGTAATTATACAATTCCCAATGATTAGAAAATCAGCAGGGTTGTGCTCATCCAGTTCTTTATTGATTCCCTCATTGAGTCCTGATTTTCTTCTTTCTGCTTTGGCTTTCAAATCCTCCCGTACCACTCCTTTGTGCATGCAGAACTGCAGCGAGTTTGACATAATTTTAGTTGCAAATACTTTTCCATCATTTTATTTGTCAATTGATCTCCTCCACTCTGGTTCACCCATACTATTACAGCTCAGCCAAAGACTGTATATAAAAATCTAGATAGCTTCTCGATCTGAAAGTTTTTGTCTCCATCTCTAGTTTAAAACGTTAGGAAATACAACACCATGTTCATGTTCCACCTTAGTGTCCATAAGGAGGGTAAAGCATGCTTTATCCACAACGTTGCCTTAAATACATTTATTTCACTTTCACTGGATACGATGATAAACATCTTTGTTACCATAAATATAACTGTAGTTCATTTAGTAGCCTACTGCTCATATTAAGTCTAGCAGGTATTGACCAAACTGTTGTAAATTGTTTACCCTCTTCTTCGCTTCAGCTGACATGTTTGTGGGGGTATATTTGACTGTTGCAGAATGAATTCTATACAGCAGTCATTATGCTGTGTATATTAACTGTGCAGATCTGCTTCACTTTCTCTCGTACTGCGTGGGCGTGTGTGCTCGTTGATGCCACTTACAATTTGACTCATCAGTATTCGGGGCATTCACGCTCTCCCTCACTGCCAGTGATAAGCGATGCTGATTATCAGTGAACTTTTGCCACACAGTGCATCGCTCCCCTTCTGTTTTGCCTCTCGCTGCCTCTCTCAGCAATAGTAACACTTTGCCTGTGAGAGCCAACATTGTTTTAATCAGCTTCACATCTATTAAGAATCAGCTGCTATTAACACTCATTTAAACCTAAGTGGTGGAGGCAGGGCTTAGATGTCTTACTTGAGTAAAAATAGCAAAGCCACAATGTAAAAGTGCACCGCCTGGTAATATAGTGCATGTTTTTAAAAAGGGTTTGCTTTACTGGAGGTAAAGGAACTAACTCAAGCTCCGAATCAGTGCTGCAATGGTTGCTTTAATAGCCAACTTATCATCCTCTGAGAGTAGGCAGAACACAAACGCAGACTCAGAATGAAGTTTGTTGATTTATTTACAGTCTCTATGAACAGTTTTCAAGTAAACGCTCCGATAGACTCCACTCCGTCCTTAGGCTCAATACCGAAACAGACTTCTTTGTCCTCCCGTTTGCAATTCCTCCTCGAGGAAAACAGGGCAGGCTCCTGGACAGAAGAGAGGAAGGTAAGAGGTGCACACACATAACAGATGAACAGACTTACTGAACAGAGGTGAGTATCTACCGTGGCTCATTTATGCTCTGAAAGAATGACTGAAGGGAACCGACTAATAATCAGATGAGGACGCAGGTGAGATGATTGTTGCAGGTGCACCAAGCCGAAGGGCGGAGACCAAGACAACCCCGCCTCTGAACAGGTAGAGCGCGGTTACCACCCACACCCACACACAAGACAGACAGAGAGAAGGAGGGAGGGGAGAGAGAGTGAAGTGAAGCGAAAGAAATTTGCAGGAGAGCCCAGAGGAGTGGAGGACTATGACACAACAAGTACTGTATTCTATTTCATTTATTATTCATTTTAATAAAAGACTCACAAATGGAGTTGCTCAAAGGAGCTCGATATTGTAAAGAAAAGACACCCTTTGTGAGCCAGAACTTGGCAACAGTGGGAAAGAAGGACTCTGTTTTGACAGGAATTTAAGTAAGGTCTCAATTTTAATACTGTAGTTACTGATATAGAGTGTATAGTGTAATATACTATACTATACTATACTATACTATACTATAATATAATATATATATATATATATATATGTATATATATATATATATATATATATATATATATATATATATATATATATATATATATGAAGGAAGAACATGTATTTAGATGTTCATTATAAACATATTTTGACAGAACGGTGCTGTCACTCTTAAAATGAACACTGTGAATTGTACACTTGATGTTTGATACCTAAGATTACACAGAATAATACCTTTGTCTACAGTGAAGGTGAAAATTTAACATGAATAAAGACAAAATGTAATGTTAGAACACGTAAGGTCTAACCAAAAATCCTCATCATCACTGATATTGACTAAAGACTGTATGTAAAAGATGGACATTACCAGCGGGGCATCATCCACTGGTGATAGTCCTGTTATGTAATGCACTCACGCTTGTATTGTGGTCATATTGGTCACTCCAAGCATTTTAGACCTCAGTGGCACAAGTCTAGAGACTCGCTGCTCACACCCTAGCAACCTCTGGTCACTAGGGAAGAATTGGTATTCCCTAGCAACATAGCATTGCATGGCTTGGATAGGTGTGTGATTACTGTATGGAGGACAAGACTTAGACTGACTTTGGTTTCACTCACCAATATTTAAACTATAGAAACAGGGAAATTAATAAATGAATAAATACAGAAATAAAGAAAACTATTCAATAAGTAATTCATATTCCACGTGAAAGACCAACACAAAGTGGTGTACACGTGAGAAGTGGAATGGAAATCATACATGATTCCAAACATTTTTTACAAATAAATAAATGAATAGTGGGGTGTGTGTAATTATTCAGCCCCCTTTGGTCTGAGTGCAGTCAGTTGCCCATAGACATTGCCTAATGAGTGCTAATGACTAAATAGAGTGCACCTGTGTGTAATCTAATGTCAGTACAAATACAGCTGCTCTGTGATGGCTTCAGATGTTGTCTAAGAGAATAGTGGGAGCAACAACACCATGAAGTCCAAAGAACACACCAGACAGACCAGGGATAACGTTATTGAGAAATTTAAAGCAGGCTTAGGCTACAAAAAGATTTCCCAAGCCTTGAACATCCCACGAAGCACTGTTCAAGCAATCATTCAGAAATGGAAGGAGTATGGCACAACTGTAAACCTACCAAGATAAGGCCGTCGAACAAGGAGAGCGCTGAGCAGAAATGCAGCCAAGAGGCCCATGGTGACTCTGGATGAGCTGCAGAGATCTACAGCTCAGGTGGGGGAATCTGTCCATAGGACAACTATTAGTCTTGCACTGCACAAAGTTGGCCTTTATGGAAGAGTGGCAAGAAGAAAGCATTGTTAAGAGAAAACCATAAGAAGTCCAGTTTGCCACAAGCCATGTGGGGGACACAGCAAACATGTGGAAGAAGGTGCTCTGGTCAGATGAGGCCAAAATGGAACTTTTTGGCCAAAATGCAAAACGCTATGTGTGGCAGAAAACTAACACTGCACATCACTCTGAACACACCATTCCCACTGTCAAATATGGTGGTGGCAGCATCATGTTCTGGGGGTGCTTCTCTTCAGCAGGGACAGGGAAGCTGGTCAGAGTTGATGGGAAGATGGATGGAGTCAAATACAGGGCAATCTTGGAAGAAAACCTCTTGGAGTCTGCAAACAACTTGAGACTGGAGCGGAGGTTCACCTTCCAGCAGGACAAACATAAAGCCAGGGCAACAATGGAATGGTTTAAAACAAAATATATCCATGTGTTAGAATGGCCCAGTCAAAGTCCAGATCTAAATCCAATCGAGAATCTGTGGCAAGATCTGAAAACCGCTGTGTATGTGGAAAAGTTCAAGGGGGCTGAATACTTTTGCAAGCCACTGCATGTGTACCTCAGGTGACCTGAGCCAAACACGCAACACAAATCACATCTGAGCAGTTTGATGTCTTCTTATCGAGTGCTTTCATGCTTGTCAGTGGAGGCTGTGAGCCGAGATATCGCTCATCGACTTGAAGTGTTTGGAGGTCCAGATAGTGGAATCAATTTGTGGAGTTTCCTTCCAAAATGAGATAGTAGTGAGTAGTGAAAAGAATGATTTCTTATCTTCAAAACCAATTGCTGGTTGTTCATTTTAAACCCACAAAGCCAGGATATATTTACATTTTTAGTGATAAAACTTGGTGTCTTTTTCTTTTTTTTCCAATGATGATGGGTTTCAAGCTTTCACTTTTTCATCTGACCCGATGTATGGCATTCTGGGACTGAAAGCTTCATTTAGATTTAACGGCTAAGGAGGAGGGTGTAGAGAGCGACAAATGCTGTTTTGCTGGTTGCTGATGAGAGAAGGAATTTGTGTGTGGGAAATAGTTTGCATGCAATTTAGCAGCTGGCTTGTGTGGGGTTTTTTTTTTTTTCCTGTTTGCCCTTTTTTTCTCCCCATCCTTCTCTTCCTCTGCTCGCTTCCCATCCTGCTTCGTTTCCTCATCTTTGTTAGTGTGGTTATGATAGATGAGTGTATTATAAAGCGGTGACTTGAAGCAAGGGGAAATCAATGCTCATTCCTCAGAGGTGTGTGTATGTGTGTGTGCTTTCCAGCTGGCTGTTTGTTAAGGGGTTAGAAGCTGGATACATTCATTGTTTTGGGAGCCAGGGGCTGCAGCTGAACTGCTCTGTCTTGATCTGCTTTCCTTTGACTCAGTAAACACACTCTGGCCAGACAAACACGCACCCACCCACTAAAACGCTCACACACTAGCAGATCTAGAGAGACCTGCCCACATGTACAGCACAGACGTTACACAATCCAGCAGAGAGTAAAGTCTTACCTGGTTTGCTGCCTAATTGCTCGTCCATTACTTCTTCTGTTCTCAACTCTTTGAGTTACAAGGTTTTTTTTAAGGTCCTTTAAGGACTCTGAGCTGGACATGAACCCATAAATAGTGGTGACATGAGAAAACTTTGTTTCTGAGACTGTAGTAAAACTTTCTCCTTTTTATTTTCAGTTGTTTTGCAAACAGGTGTGTACTTTTCGCATGCATGCTTAAAAAGCAAAAGTGGGTCCTATCCAGATTATAATATCAACCCTCTAAGATTCTCAGTGCCTCTTCAAATCAGATATCTGGGGAAATGAGCAGCTGCACAAAGCGTCGGAACAACAGATGCAAACTCCTTGAGAAGATTCATGCAAACTGAAAGTGAACAAAAATTGCTTTAAACAGGTTTCAGATGTGGTTAGTGGGACCAACCATTCACAGATCGCTGATTTCTGAAGGCTGAATCTGCAACAGTGTGTTTGTGATCACCTCAGGCAAAATAAATGGTCTACCGAGGTATGTTGAGCTTGAAGCCAGAGTCATCAGTGTCACGAAGTAACGCGTTACTGTAATCAGATTACTTTTTTCAAGTAATGAGTAAAGTAAGGGATTACTATTGCAAAAACGGTAATTAGATTACCATTACTTTCCCGTAGGAACGCTCCGTTACTAAAAACGTGATTTTATTTTATTTTTTGTGATAATGCCTCATGACAATGACGTAAGCAAGTGTGACGTTCGTGACTACAGCTGTGTGCAGATCAACAATGGATAATATATCGCGTGCGGGAGAGAGTATGAGCGTGCAGCGTTTAAAGCGTGGAAGTACTGACCTTACTTTGAGTTTGATTCCATAAAAAGTGACAAAAACATTAGCGTCCGTTGTGCGTGGGAAGAAAACTTCTTTTTACAGCGAAAAAACCCCCCTAAGCTTCCAAGCAAGCGCCGAATGTGAAATTCACAGAGAAACTTGCGGATTCTTCCACTGACCGCTGCAGCACACCTGCACCAGGGCAAACCTCCGCCTACCCCACTCCTGCTTTACACGGGAAAATAGAGCAACAGGACCGCTAGTCTTTGATTTTATTTATTTTCTGCTGTGTTTTACGTGCATCTATTTGAAAAAGTGAGTGTAAACACAAAAAAATATTTTATTTTATGTGCTGCAATGTGCAGAAAATAGGTTTAAATGTTAAACAAATTTCTTCCAGTCAGAGAATGTTGCATATAATTAAATTTTTGCTTGATGCATAAAGTTAAAAGATTAAAACTAATAAAACAAGTTTTAAAAAGAGACTTTTCCATTTGATTACATTTTGTATGATGGATTATGCAGAAAAAGTAGAATTGGGCTGAAAGATCTATTTATCACCTATTCAGGTTGTAAATCGTGTTTTTAAAAAGTAACTAAGTAATTAATTACTTTTGAAAATAAGTAATCAGTAAAGTAACAGGATTACTTTTTTGGGGAAGTAATCAGTAATTAGTTAGTGATTACTTTTTTCAAGTAACTTGACCAACACTGGTTATCAATGCCACTGAAGGAAGCACAGCTGCAAAGTTACAGCAGAGCAAGGAGCACCACAGTCACAGTAATTTGCATGCACTCGGCCGTTGATGCTGAAAATGCAAAAATATGTTTTTATGCTTGCTTCTAATCTGCTGCTGAGTCTTTTTTTTTTCTACTGAGCACACATTAAAAAAATGGTTTTATTTGTAAGACAGTGTCAGGCCTCATGTATCAAGTTTCAGAGCGCTAATGTGCAGCTGTCACGGCAACACCAGGCAGTAAAATAATGATTTTCTGCAGCGTCGCCTTCTCACTGTGTTGCCTTTTTCTGTTATTCATATATACACACATACATACCTACGTGTGTATATGACATAGACAGAGTTGATAACCACCATTGTGAAATCTGTTATCTCTGACTGGGGTTTTTTGTTTAGTCAAGCCAGCTATTGCAAAGAAAGCCCAGCTGTGTTGAACTTGCTTTGTAGTACACCCCACCGAACAGCAGATGAATGAGGCTGTTGTGCTCACAGTTAGACTGCGTTCCTGAGATGACCATATTAAGGATATCAACTCTCACTGACATCAGTCGGAGCCAAGATTAGAAAAAATCTGTGGGAGGATCTTACATCTTTACACGGATTGCTTAGTACATCAGTGATACATCAGTATTTCACACTTTTCTATGTTTAGCATTAGCATCTAGCACTGCAACTGTTTATGACTGAGAATAGAGAAAAGCATAGAAGCTTCCCGTCAACTGATTATCAAAGTAGATATGCAGCAGCTCTAGTCTCAGACATTCACCGGTTTCAATTTCATTTCAGTCTTGGAAGAAAAGTATTGCAGACGTTTAAAACCTGTGAGTTCGCAGAGGTATAAAGTCTTAATTAAAGGCTTCGCTGTGCTTTAAGTGAAAAACTTGTTAGATTGCCTAAATGCCTTCTGTCATTTGTCATGACTACAAATGCAGTTTGTATGAACAGAGGAAAGGCTGCATGAAAAGGATACACACAGCCAACCTGCTAATTTTACTGCTTACAACGCTCAAAATATCAAAGTAACGTGATTCATCGATTTTTGAGTTTTCCCACCTCGTGACTGTTGTTACTTTTCTTGTTCACATAATTACAATTTTCCTGTGAAGCTAATAATCAAATTGTTTGACTTTACCCCAGACATCCTTCCTCATGCAACCCTCCAATTTGAGACTGCACTAGCAGTGAGAGTACACTAGCTGGTGACCCCCGTTCATGAGGTTGGGGTTGTGTTTTGCTAACATTCACCTCACAAGCGAAAGGTCACCGGTTCACACGCTAGCATGCAACCCCTGCTGGTTATGAGCCTGGATAAATGGGAGGGTTGTCTGGTGTAAAAAATCTGTGCTAAGCCAAATATGCACACCAATCTTCTGAGAGCAACTCTTTCATTGACCTGCAGCTAACAATCACCTCATTTTTGTGAAGCCTGAATATCAAGGGTCACAGCTGCCAAAGTGAAACTCAGAGAAAGAAAACTGTTAGGGCAAAAAAACCACAGTTACCCAGGCAGTACTGATGTTCTAGTATATAGCCAGGGTTTCATTTTCCACAGAATTATATTGCAGCTCTAACTTGTAGATGATGTATGTAAAAGATATCTTTGACAAATTCTACTATAATCTAGCTTTAATGTTCACAGCAGATACTTTTAAGACTGTATAGAAAATAATGCCAAACACTGAATGTCTGGAACTGCGTTGCAGTTAAAAATGAAGCCTTTACATCCAGCAATTTATCATTTTTTTGTAACATCTTATCCAACTTAGGATCACAGGGGGATGCTGGACTCTATCCCAGGTACACAGGGTGAACGGTGGGATATTCCTTAGACAAGTCTCCAGTTCTCACATCTAGAACCATTGCCAAGTTAGAACCATCAATTAACCTAACAAGCATGCATTCAGACTGTGGGAAGAAACCCAGAGGAGACCGACATAGGCTGTAGCTCCACACCAAAAGGACCCAACTAAGCAGGAGCTTCAAACTCAGAAACTGAAAACTGCACCACCGTGCTGCCCCACTGCATTTGAAATGATTGAGGAAGATGTAAAACAGGCCTTTCACTTGTGGAAAAGAACTCACTGAATCTAAGAGATTTCAGAGTAGAAAATCACCTCCATATATCCTGTTAGCACTGAGGTGGAGAGGCAAATAGACAGTTTCATTCTTTCTTTCATTTCCTTCTCCATTCCCTTTCATTTCTTAGTAAAACAGCTTTGAAACTAACACATACACAAACCGAGTCCCAAAATGCCTTTTGTGGCTCGGTTTGTGTATGTCTCTCTTAAACCAAGCTCTGTTTCCTACTTTACCTTTTGCTACGCTTGTTTTAAAACAGGCAAAATGTACAAAACTGCGAACAAGCTAAAACGTCTCAAAAACATGACACAGCAGCTGTTGTGTTATATCAAACAAAATGGAACAAGCAGCAGTAGAAAAACTGGCATTGCATTTTTCTGTGCAGACTAAAAGAAATCTGTGCTCCCTACTGACAGACTTTAAAGAAGGAAACCACCGTTGATAGTGTGGCAAAGAAAGCTGTTTAGGGCTTTTGGAGTGCAGCCCAAAACCTATAATTTTAAGTAGGAACGTGTGCGGTTATTGATCGGGGAATAAACGTGTTGAAGAGTGTCTGAGCTGTCGGCAGGCCATGAAGAGTGATGGTAGCATTGGGATGAGAGTTTCCTGAGAGTCTACAACCAATAATTTCAAACTACCTTCTGTGTACTCCCATAATTCCCATAAATATAGCCTTTAATCATATCACTATATATATCTATAGGCTCTTTATAGTTATGGTTACTGACAGTATCCAGCAGTAGAAATGAGTGAGCAGAAAAGTCACAGTATGACAATAGAGAGGAAGAAATAATAATAAATAAAGACAGGATGTGACTTCATTTTCTGTAAAGATAATGCCAAATAATTCTGCACATTACAGCATTTTCTTTTTTTTGAAAATAAAAAATAAAATAAAACAAATATTTAAAAAGTATAAAGTGACATTTGCTCTGACACATTTTGGTGTTTGGTGCAAAACCTACAATTACTTAGTATTTAGCTCATCACCTTACAAACAATACAATGCTACCCCTGCCTGGTAATTACAGAATGCTGACGCATGTGCGACCACCCTTTGTCCCTACCTTTCATAATAAAAGCCCTTATCATATACCCATACGCGGTATATGATAAGGGCACTATTGTTTGGTCACTAGGCAACAAGATAACATCATGAGATATTATGCATAATTGAAGTTTTGTTGATACAAATGAAATGACATTCATGCTATAAAACTGCATAAATTATTATATATATATATATATATATATATATATATATAAAAATCATTTTATTGTGCATAAAACCTACTAATGGGTCAATTTAAGTGATGGTACGTGGTTGCTAGGCATCATATGGTATCACAATATGGGATGTCAAGTTTGTTTTTTCAGCTCCTGCTTGTGTACGATGAGTTCATGGCCGCACACAGAGAGATTAAATGAAATATAGTAAGACATGTTTAAAATGCTATTGTAAAGAATGGAAACTAAATGAAGCTACTAAAATAGATGAATGAAATATAGTTTGTCCATGAAGTAAAAAGCTGAATACATTTTTATGTTGACCAAATAAATTTAATCATTTAAAACATACAGAACTGACTTAAAGGGACAGTTCACACCCACAATTAAACTGATATTTAAATTGTTGGTGCAGGTAGCCCTCCTCTAACTATATCAGGAGCATGCAGCTAGCTAACATTACAGCTGAGAGGGTGAAGCCATCCTGTCATCTGACAAGCACAGGGAGACACGCTTTCTTCTGATGGGTGTGATTTGGCAGAAGGATAAAAGTTCCTGTGAATCTTGTCACATCAAAGTAAATGTTTTTTTAAATCATTTATTAATTTCTTTAGAATAAAAGTGACATTTTTCAAATATCATCTTTTAATTGATTTATTTTTTCTTGGCGCTTTGACAAAGTGCTTTTTTGACTCCATTCTTTTTAAGAGAAGGCAGACATCTCTGTATCCATTATCTCTGAAATTGTGACATTCGAGCCAAAACTCTCTAGATGGGGGTTAAAAACGTGCACATTTAATTTTACATGTAATATTAATTCAGTTATGAAGAATAGGTGTATATAAATGTGTTTGCATTATTTTTATCCCATCACTCTAAAATGTATTACAGCTAAATTCATTCCAATAATTAGGAAGCTATTCGAACCCATAAAAGTAGGTCTTAAGTTGTCTGAAGCGCTTGTGTTGAAGGCACCTGTACTTCTTTTTAGGTTCTTGAAGAAGACCTCTAATCTGAAAGGTGCTCTTATCTTCAGTTCTAAAAGCTCCTGGAGATTCCTGGGTGTTTAAAAGCTTTAGCACTTCTTCTTGTTTGGGTCCTTTTTTGACCATTTAAACTGATTGGAATTGGAGGCTAAAGGTGAAGGTTGTGATCCCAGTAGTAGGTTTTGGAACAAATGTGAGTGTGTCTCTTGCGAGCAACCTTGATAATGTGCTTGTCTATTGCAGGTCTGGACGACTGCTTGCAGCAGTATGTGTGTGTCTTTGAGCGTGGAGGTGTTTGTGGGGAGCGGCTGCTGAGGATTAGCCACGCTGAACTTGAGGAGCTGGGAGTCTCTCGCATCGGACACCAGGAGCTCATTCTGGAGGCTGTCGACTTGCTCTGTGCCCTGGTGAGTTTGTGTGTTCTGTTTTGTGCTTCACTGTAGTGCTGAGCTCTCATTAGCAGTCTCTACAGCTGCAGCTTTAATGTATGCCGCTGCCAGTAATGTGTTAGTGTCCTCCGTTAAACCCTGGCATTTCCTAATTGTCCCTATCTCACAGTAAAAACAAATAGCCTCGTTTTGAACATTCGGAGTTCGAAATTAATGTCATGAATACTTTTTTGGCTTGAGAAACATGAATTTATGTTTATCAGAAAAAATGATTCAGCGTTAGCAACCTCCTTTTTCAACATCAGGTGTACAAAGCCAGCAACACTGAAACTAAGGTGGCAATATATGAATCATAAAAAATGAGTTACAAATAAGTCATTCAAATGAGGACAGCAAAAATAAAGTCAAATTAAGATGATTAGTATATCCAGTGTTTTTAGATGTAAGATTATAAGGAAGATGAAACCTGAAACACAATGAAACCGGTTTAGGAAGAGTACATCTTAAAAAGAGGAAAAATAATTTCCTCAAATACCAAAATAGTAAATTGGGCAAACTGTTAGTTTAGCCAGACCATTAAGTTATCCATGTCATCTCAGCGCCAGCCCACTGATACCCTTCTACCAGCGTTGGGGAGTAATGGAATACATGTACCGCCGTTACGTATTTAAAATACAAAATATGAGTAACTGTATTCCGTTACAGGTACCGTTTAAAAGGGTGGTATTTAGAATACAGTTACTTTGTTGAAATAAATGGATTACACTGCGGTACTTTCCTGTTTCATATTGTCGCGGGTCAGGACTGTTTGGGTTTTGTTTGACAGCTACGTTCTGTTGTTCCAGGTGGCAGCGTTATGGTTGCCATGGTTAAGGGGTGCCGCTCTCTCTCTGCGTGTGTCCTGGGTGAGAGAGGCCTTTTTGTTGTTGTTGTGCTAAGCTAATAGACAGAATGCTACAGGCATAGCTCTAAAGAATGTAGCATCATAGGCAGTGTAGTCCGTGCTGCAGGGAGAATGGACTGCCATACCCGTTATGTGTCTGTGAGCGAGGGAGGGAGAAAAAGGAAAAGTACGAGCTGTCATCGAGCAAAAACGGGAGCTGGAAGCATGTAAATATAATAATAACCACTGCAGCCAAGAAGAGAGCCTGACGAGCCCAGCTGTAAGTAAGCTATTAAGACTCGACTGTACACTGTGTTCGTGTTTTCCTCCAAAAACAATAAGTTCCTTGGAGCAGCCTTTCAACGCCTCTCTCTGTCTCTCGCTAGCAAAGTTGACCCAGACAACAAAGTAAAGCTAGTTTTCGGCTACGAGCCCAACACAGAACCCACCGTATTAGCCAGAGGTCCCTTTACTACGGTTTGGAGCCGCGGACCTTCAGTAACAGTAATAAATCACAGCAATAGTACATTCATGTAGTTGTAAACAGCATGATAAATAATCCAAAGTATTCAGAATACATTACTCTCATTGAGTAATGTAACGGAATACGTTACAGAATACATTTTGGGGCATGTATTCTGTAATGGAATACATTTTAAAAGTAACCTTCCTAACACTGCCTTCTACACACTCAATTGATGGGTGTGGCTATTTTAGCTGCTTTAGTTTTCAGCCCGCCCTCCACTCCAGCTCCTCCTTTTCTCACTGTATCTGACTGAATCTGTGCTGCATGTGTTGTCATTAATCTCTGCTCTGTGCTACGTGAGGTTCTTCCTGCTGCGCTCCTTGCTTCTGACTTCCCATGTATGCACATTAAGGGTAGATCCATACTGCGAAACCGAATTTAACGCAGAGCAAAACAACAGTCGTTATGTAGCACTCTCGACTGAACTGAACTAAACTTGTCACCCTTCTCTGTGCAGTGCTTTTGTCTTCACTGCGTTGTGTGCTGTTTGCTCCACATCTCTGACATCTCCAGTCAATAAATCTGAATTAAAGTTCCTACAAGCAGATTTTAACATGAGGGCAGAGCAGAATGAAAATGACTTCCAGCAGCCTGGTCACATATTCATTCAAACAATTATTCCAAAAAAGAAAAGAAATCTCAGGAAAACTAGATAAATGTCACGATAATCATCATCATCACCCACTCAGACTGCGTTCTCTGAATAATTCCAACAACCATTTTAGTCATTGTGAGTCATTCATATCCATCATTTTAGTCGCCTCCATCGTGGAAGACAATAAAAAACAAAATGGAGCTTATTTTTTTTACAATAAAATTCACCAATATGCAGCAGAATCGTAATAAAAGCTGGCAAACCTGCTGACAAATAATTTGTATTCATGAAGGTTCGCTGTTCGTGTTTATATCTTTGTTTACATCTAGAACTCGGGGCTGGAGACAGAGAGCGTCAGGACTCTGGCTCACAAGCTCGGCGCCTCGGCCAAGAACTTGCAGAACTTCATTTCCGGACGGCGCCGGAGCAGCCAATCAGAGAGCAGGAGCTCGCGACGCCTCCCCAATGATCTGCTGACCTCTGTGGTCGACCTCATCACCGCCGCCAAGAGCCTGCTGGCCTGGCTGGACAGGTGAATATACTCTCTTAATTTGTCCTTGCGCACAGACGCGTGTGTTTATCCAAAGGAGTGATGATGCAGGTTGGTGCTTTAGTTGTACAAACAGATTTTATGATTTACCCTTTGTGGTGTGCCATAGGGTATATGCTCGAAATCTGAGGATTTCCATGCTTGCAGACTGTTTGTGTTATTCAACGATTCACTTGTATGACAGCAGATCTAGTCATGCGAGAGATAAAAATGTGAACTACGTCAAACTTCAGATTTTAGCCAAGCCGTGCAGCTCTTTGAAACCTAAATCAAATCAATATTTGTCTTTGCAACAAGACCAATTCTCCTCGGTACACTTGGCAGGTGATGTTTTTCCGAGACTCTTCTGTGAGTTTAGGCTGTCTCACTGTCTTCTGTCTGATCCTCACCATCATGGAGCCTGATCCCAGACTCTGTGATGTTGAGATCTGGGCCAGACCACCTGTTACAAGACTCAAGTTATCAGACACCACCCGATGCTACTGTCTCGGTTTGGATTTGTTTATTAGCACAAAAATAGATAGAAAACTCGTTCTGAGTACGATCCTCTGTCATAATAAAGGCTGTTCAAATTAGGATTGTTCAATATGTCCATGATGAAAAAATTAACAGTGTTTATGTAGGGCGATTAACACCACATGCTACAGGCACTTATACTGTGCAATGCACTGTTACAATGCTTTTAATTAGGGCCCTCCATGAACATAACTCAATCAATTTGTCTATTACATTTATTAAAACGGGACCCAGAGAGCTCAGAAGGCTTTGCAGTGATATTTTGATGAGATGACACACTGTATTGACTTAAGTTAAGAAAGTCAATAAGCCTTCAGTGGTCAGTCACTAGATATTTTGGGTTTGCTCAGCTTTTGTTCTACATTATTTGATCAAATTACTTTGAAATAAATGTCAAAATATCAACATTAAATATGGATTTGTTTTTACAGTGTAGGCAGAATCGGGTGCTCTGACTGGGGTCTCAGAAGATTTCTGCAGATGCATTTGTATTAAAACATAATAAAACACTGATTAAAATACAAGAGAATGCAATGATTCAAAATAGCTGGGAACAAAGTGATTTACAGAGTGATGAAAACTTGGAAAAATACATGAAATGTAATATAATTAAATCACATATGATTAAAAAAGTACCTCTGGGGTCTGTAGGTAGGGTTAATATAAATAAATGAACAAAACAATAATAGTAATTTATGAGTGTTCATAAATTATTTAAACATTTTTTATGTCAGCTTCACATTACAGTGGACCAGTTATGCATATAACCCTGAGGCAGGCTAGAAAGGTATACTGGAAATGACTTGCCCACCATTACTTCTGTGTCTCAAAAGACCGAATATCACGAGAGACTTTAATTTAAATTTTATTTTGTAATTTAACTCACAAATTTAAACTTAAATATTAACTCATCCATGACATGTAATGTGAAATATTTGCACTGTTTGTACGATGCTGTATGAAAGGAATCTAGTATCAGATTATTCAAATATTTCTCATCATGTTTGAGTGAATATAAATACTGTGTATCTAGATCTGGGCAATAAAACAATAAAGATCATTATTGTGAAACAGCTTTTACTTGATAGAAATATAAGATGGGTTAAATGTAAAGTCGAAAGAACTTGTCCATCCATGTTTTGACTGATGAAAAGTAAGGTCATTGATAATGAGAGTAGCACCAAACCAGTCATGTGGTGGAAACAGAGTTATAACCATGTCAGATTATGTTGACATAGAGCGTAGGAGGAGCAGCCTGCAGCAGCACATATGCTAATGTTTGCTCTATTGAAGCCATACACACAAGTACGTTAGGAATGAATGACTGACAAAATTGTCAAGGTCTGCAGGAAGAGCAGACGGAGTCCGATGTGGAGAACCCAAATGCAGATGTCTTAAGACAGAATAATCTTAACAAAAGGCGAGTGGTTCTTTCTCTGATAATCCACAAACAAAAGACTGAGCATTAAATATAAAAATGAAGTGAAAACTTTAAATTACATTAACTAAACTTGGCAAAATACAACGAGATACAAGGAAGTGGGAAACACTGGGAACGTGCTGACAAAGGACACAGGGAGACTGACACAACAGGAGGGTGATTGAGACAGCTGGGAAACACAGCTGGACCAAATTAGACATAATGAGACAGGGGAAGCAAAAGTGATCATGTGGGATGAGGGACTATCAAAATAAAACAGGAAGCACAAACATATTGAGACTAAGAGACACAAGGTTGACACAGAAAACAGGTAAACAAACATGGGGACATGGCAGATTTAACATGGAGCATACTAAAATAAAAATAAAAATACAGAGATGTGACAAAGGACAGTAGGGCAACACTAAGGGAACTATTAAACCTTAAATCTAAACTAAACTAGATATTCATAATACATTGGAAAAACAATATGGGAATGAGAATAACTAATAAGAAAATATATAAATAGAATCTAGGAACATAAAAAAAAATTCTCAAAGCCTAAAACAATGAAGATGTAACAAAATTCCACACTAAAGACAAAAACACCATGTCCAAGACCCAGAACCATGACAACAAAAAATGTTCATGAAAAACTGCTGTCAAACAAGAAATACCAAGAGACACAGCCCAAGGCTCAAAAGATGAGGACATTGTTTGAAAAGAAGGATCAGAGCCTCTTTAAAGGCCTTCAAAGAAGCAACGTAGCACACACTGCAAATGGTGTTGCAAACATGTTACCACAAAGACGGGTAGCAGTGTGGCTCATTTTTACCATCTTAAGCAGTGCCATATGCACAGTGCAACACTTTACAGTCCAAGGCAGTTTGTCCAGCACCATCCCTTGTGACAAAAGGTGAAGAGACACTGATAACACAAATGCAACGGCCTACTTTGTTGTAAAAGACACGATGCCAGTAAGCACAATCGAACATGTCGAATTTTAGCAGCTGATTAAAGTAATTGACCCCAGTTGCAAAAGTCCATGACCATAAAAGGTCATTGCCAAAAAGGCTGGCTGTTCACAGAGTGCCTATCAAAGCATGGTAATGGAAAGTTGACTGGAAGAGAAAAGCGTGGTAAGAAACAAATGTGTAATCAATAAGGATAGCTGCACCCTCAAGAGGACTGTCGAGAAAAGTGGATTCAAGAACTTTAGTCAGAGCATCAAGCGTTACCACGAGCACACGTCTTCAGGGAAAAAAAGCTACAGCTTTCACATTCTTAATTTCAAGCCAGTCTTGAACCAGAGAAAATAGCAGAAGCATCGTGGCATATGGAGAAAAAGAACTGGAGTGCTGCTTAGTGGTCCAAAGTCCTTTTTCAGATGGAAATAAGCTTTGCTTCTCATTGGGAAATCAATGTCCTAGGGTTGGATGGAAGAGTCAAGAAACTCAGAATCCAATTTTTTTAAGCAAAGTGTGATGTTTCAGATGTCTCTGATCTGGTGTCCCATGTCATGTGCTGGTCTTGGTGGTGGTTGGCCCAAAGTCAATGCAGCCATTTGCTTTCAACCTTAATGAAGATGCTGATTTCATTTTCTAGCATGACTTAGCACCCTACCACATTGCCAAATCTACTACAGAATGGTTTTCTGACCATGTTATCACTGTGCATGATTTGCTAGCCAAGTCATCTGTCTTGGACCTCACACAGAATCCATGGGTACTGTCAGGAGGAAGAAACACTCCACTCAAATTAGCTTAAAGGCCACTTTTAAAGCAACATGGACTTTGAGAACACCTGTCAAAAGCTGACCCACTACATGCCAAACTAAACTGATACAGAAATTCATGAAAACCTAACCAAGTGCTGAGTGTGTAAATGATCATGCTTTTCATTTCAGTATTAAAAATCCTTTTTTATTCCTCAGTCATAAGGTTGATTGATTTGACTGTATTGTTATCATCCTGCTGGGTAGGCAGGCAAGCAATATGTAGACCCAAGTTTGTGAATGAGATAACTGAAGAAGAAAGTCACCTAGGAGTTTTTAATTGATACCATAGGTCTATCTACTAAACATCTCGGGCCAGTTTGAATCTCAGTAACCTCGACCTCAAGGTTAGAAGTCAGAGGTCAAGTTTTCTGAAAATCTTCTGCATGCAATAACAAGAACAAGGCAATGTGGGAATTTGAAATTCATACCATAGGTATACCTATGGTATGGTATGAAGGATGAGGGGATACCATTGGCTGCCAGCAGTATTTTTAATAATAATTTTTTTAATAATTTTGGATACTGGAGTTCAGATTTTCATGTGCCACCACGATCATCCAAATTAAAAGTGATGATATTATAATATACTGAGATCTACTTGTGTAATCATAATCTGAAAGACAAAGAAGTGCATTTCAGTTTTTGTAATATGTGATGTAACCTTAACTGAAAACTTAACTTGGTGTCCATTTGTCCTTATTTTGGGACCTTATGTACAAATTCAAAAAATCAGTTAATCTAAAAAGAAATGTTTAGGAAAAAACTAAAATAGTGACTGCAGTAACAAATCCTCTCTCACTTCTCTGTTTTGTACAAGGAAAGCACCAATCTGCAAAACACAAGCTCCCTCCTGCAGATGTTGGTTGTTGACATTGTTTTTGTGAAATATGTTGGGTTTTTTTGTAAAGGGATAATCTCAGACGTTTTTCGCTCTCAACATGCTTCTCTCCTCACTCTCTTCTGTTGTCTGTCACTTCATTTATTCATGACTCGACACGATCTTCTGCGCACAGCACACACGTAAGCTACACAACTAAAGGTCTTTGACATCGGTTCTTGAAATGCCAGGCACCCACACCTGTCCTCAGGCCAGCTAGGCCACAAAACAAACATTAATGCATAGAGCCTCCGACTCATAGAAACGCCCACGGCCTCGTAAAAACACACACTCGCAGACACACACCCACCTCGGCACGCACTGACACGCACTTATGCAAGTGCACACGCGGTCGCCCACGCAAAGTGATGCAATTGAAAATGGCAAAGCGACATTGAGATAGGGGTAGACTCAGCAGAGCTTTCTGTTCTTCAGTTGTGAGATACTGTGCAACAACTCAATGTTTTTATCATGCAGATTATACAACAAAAGACAAAAGAACATTTTCCAGGTTTGTGAGGAAACACAAGTGATTTGAAATTGATGACACCAATATGATCCCACTAAAGCTTTATTTTGATGAAATAACATCTTATAAAATTGATCTTTACAGTCAGGAGAGAAGAAATGTGTGAGCAGAATAAGTTTATTTTGTTACTGAAGTCAGACCTTTTTGGTTACTGAAAGTAATGAATTCATTAGGGGATCCTAACAATGTGGAAAAGGTGAGCACATCAGGCTAAAAGCTGCCCTGAATTTGTAACGCCAGGATGGCTTCATCTTATAAGGTACGCAACAGAAGCAAATTGGTTTAAAATGTGTTAAAAATGAACTTTCATCTCCTTCTGATTGCTGCTTATTAGACCTCTCGGGGACGGGGGAAAAGTGCAGCAGTGGTTCAGCGCTTAGATTGCAAATGTGCAGCAGCTTCTCCCAAAATGACTTAAAAAGACATTTTGCAACCTTTTCATGTATAAAATAACAGAGTGGGTAGAGTACACACAATCTTTTTTGCTGCCCCTGATGACTCCATATATGTTTACTTTTCCCTTCCAGGCATAATTTTTACCTGTCTTGATCGATTTTGGTTTCTTTTAAATGCACATTTGAAAGCTCCTCCCTATGAATTAATAACGTGGCCCAGGAAACTGCATTTTAAATGCGAAATATTTTCCCGATAGATTTTAAAAAAACAAGCAAAAACAAAAAAAAACAGCATCAGTTCAAGTGTTTCAAATGTATTTATTTATTTATTTATTTTTTGCCAGTTTCGTGAATAAGGAGACTTAGAGGTATGGGGTGTGTTGCTGGGTTGGAGCTGTTAAATACATGCCAAATAATCTATATGCAGGTCATGTTTATAGTGTAACCAAAAAATCCTATACATTTATTATGATATAGGAGAGAATTTCAAATTTCATTTCATACGGATTGTCAGGCAAGGTCTGTCTTGTTACAAGGAGCACTTTTATTTCTGTGATTTCTTAGCAGATTTATGGCTCTTGAGTTCTGGAGGACAAACATGATGATGACGTTGCATGATGTAGCATGCAGCAAAAAAAATACAGTTGTTAGCTTTGTAGATGGACGAGCAGAGGCATTTTAAGACAAATCACACTGCTCACCGCTGTGGTATGCAGTCATTGTGTCACACACAATAATAGCAGTATGGCAGAGAGGGATCCTCAGTTTATGATTTAATATAGACTATATATCTGAAAGGCCAGAAATTGCCTTTTATTTGAGTTATTAGTGTCACCAATAGGAGCGCCTTGCTACTGATGGGGTCTGTGACCTTACAACAAGCTCACAGTCAATTAATCACAAAAGGGTAGAAGTGATTAACTTAAAAAATAAAGTCACTTGCAAAAATCCCAGAAGCACTACATCCCATTACATAGGCTAATGCCTCTGTCACACAGGCCTAGAAATGGTCAGTGACCTCTGCAAATCCACACGTCACTAAGGAAACAATATGTAATATCCAACCAGTTGGTGATCCTTGGCTGAACTGTGTCTCAAAGAGGATGCTGCACCAAAAACCTCCTCATCTGCATTGTGCTTCTCACACTTTCACTGCTTCACAGTTTTTGGTACAGCACCAAAAATCTCTTTGCATTATCTCTTTGCAATCATTTTCACATATCAACATATTTGACACAGCAACCAATTAACAACCGATTAGGGAATACACATTCGGTGAAACTAGTGGTTAAGGTACACTACAGTGAAATATGGATGGCAACCTCACTGTGACTAGGAAAATCTGGTGGTTGCATTGAATTTATCTGCAATAGTTGCAGTTATCAGCTGGTTGCCCAGTTCTTTCAGTCAGATTGACAGGGCTTCAATAGTTATTTCCATATGATTTCTAGACTAATTGCAAACACATTGCAAACAATCTCAGTCAGTTGAGTCAGTGAGCACATCTCATCTGTGATGCGTCTCTTTGGAATCGGGGACTTGTTTCAGCTGGTTGATTGCCATCTGATTGTATTTTGGTTATAGTTCTATGTAAAAACAGATCCCTAAACAGTGTCATTGTAGAGGAATTTTTGAATATTTGTTAAAACCTATGACGTTCTGGCTAGACTCTGGAACGTAAGTAATAAATGTGAATTTCTGTGGATGTAGATGGAAACAGACTGCATGTAACTGCCAATTCGGACACCTTCAGTTTCAGTTTACACTAATAGCAAATTAATTCTTCCTCCCTTCACCCTCAACCAGCTTTGGCAGATCTACGCACCTCTCTGAGCCTGTGTATGTTGGAGGTTTCTTCCTGTTAAAAGGGAGTTTTTCCTTCCCACTGTTGCCACGCGATTGCTCATAGGGGTTTTCTGATTTTTGGGGTTCTCTGTATCATTGTAGGGTCTTTATGTTGCAATATAAATCATCTTAAGGTGATTATTGTTGTTATTTGGTGCTATTAATAAAATTGAAGTGAATTGAAAATTAAATTAAACTAATTCCATCTAATTGCTGTCTTATTATGAACACCAAATTCACTTTAAGGGGACCAACTTATTATGAATGGCTGGCTCCTGTCTTCTAAATCATAATTTCAAAGGCAACAATATGGCAGTTTCAATCTGTTGGTTAATTCTGGTTGTGTCACAGTGTCCTACCAGAGTATTCCCCAGTGTGGTTTAGCATAAGGAAACAAAGCCACTCAAAGATGGCCTGCATACTAAATAAAAGCATCCTTCAAAAAACAGACAGGTGCAATCAAACATTGAAGGTTAAATGACAAATTCAAATTCATAGAGGAAAATAAGAGAAAAGTCTATCTGAAATGAAATGAAGACAGAAAAGAAAGTTTCTTGTAGAAATATAAATGATAAGAGTATAAAATGCTTTGGGTGATATAAACAGGAGGAATGCTAGATTCAGTCTGTCAAGCTACGGGCTATAGAGATGTCCATTTTAGTTTACCCAATATTTACTTCACTTTTGAAAGTTTGCCAAATTAGCTTCTAGCAGTTCTAGTTTGCAGTGAATCCAGATCCAGAAAACTATAACTGGATTATTTTCAAAACTGATGATTCTCAGGCGCATCCTGGAGTCAAAAGCATCATCCTTTTTTGTGTGTTTTTTTTTATTACTTACATTTATTTGCAGCTAACTCTGAGGTCAGCATCCTTAGGAAGATCTATTTAAACTGAGTTTAAAAATGTCTATATTCTGTTAGTCTTTTGAGATATGACGAAGTTAGACTTTAAGAATAGTAAGTTTGGAAGGTTGGACTACAAATAAAGGCTGCACATTTTATCTTTATCTGTACTACACCTTAGTACCAAGTGTTTACAATGTAGCTATTAATGTATAGACAGTTGTAACTGGATTTTCAAACATGAAAGAAAACTTAAAAACATTGGAATTCTACCGCAAATTCCTCAGAAGGACGAGGGATGTCTTCATGCAAAGATTTATGGATGTAATGCAAACATATTTGGGCCATGTGGCTTTGCCTCATTTATCTTTTTTTGTTTGCTTTTTGGACCTTTGGGGTTTTAGTAAACTCGAGGTACCCTACACTGTAGCATCATCATAGACTCTATTTGGGGTAAAAACTGTTGTTTGAGGACTGGGGCCTGGTGGTTAGCAAACAGTCTGCATAGCCTTAGGTCTTGCATATATATATAGCACTCAGCCTCAATACTGATGACCCAAATCACACACACCACAGATAAATCATACACTAGAGGCTGTGGCCGAATTTTAATCTGGGTCTTTAGAACAATGAAGGAAGTGTGCATTTTTCCGTTCACTTCATTACATTGTATGTGCAACCCATATTTCATCAATGTGCACTAACATTTATAGTACTGTACGCTCCTTGGATTTGTCTCTCTGTGTGTGTGGATGTGTGTGTGTGTGTGCCGTCATTAGCACCCCATTAGCCGCAGCATGTACCTTATCGTTAACACCTTCTCCATACCTGAATAGTCCATTATGCTTCAGTGTGACAAGAGGTTCATTTATAAACATTGTATTGGCACAAAAAGGGGCTTTAGAAGCTCGTCTCTCACAGGAAAAAAAAATAGGTTTTTATAAAAACAAACTTGATAGCAGAGTGTGCACACTTTAGTGGAAACTATGACCGAGCATACAGACATGTGGGAGACGTTGGGAATTGACAATGCCAGTGGCAAAGTAGCTTAATGAATCCAAAGTGGCCTAATAGCTCATCTTGCACAATTTATTTCTTTCAGACCGAAACCAGATTAAAAAAAGAAAGAACATCCATGTCTAAATTGTGCTTTTTTTGTTTGTTTATTTCTAAAACCTGAGCTGAAATGAGAAATAGTCATTATAAGGTGTGTAAATTGGTGCACTCAGAACAAGATGGCCTATTTACCTGGTTCACTAACGCACTTTCTGTCTTTTGTCCACTGCTGCTGTGTCCTCTTTCTTTAGAGAAAGTGCATTACTGGTCAGTCCCCTGAAACCTACCTGCGGTGGTTTGGATTGCAGAGACATATTCATATTCAAATAACAAACTCTTTTTTTTTACTGTTCTTGAACTTTTCTTTTATTGTTGGGTATGTTTCGGTTAATGGCTGTAGTTAAGTATGAGGTTTGAGCATAGACTGCATCTAAATGACAGAGCTTCTGCAAAGTGAAACCAATGCAGGAGTGCCTTCATTCTGCATTGTTCTTTAACAGAGGGTGACTCCTCTGGTTGCAACTCATTTATTCTGTAAATTAGGGTTTAATCTAGAGTGAAATAGATGAGAAAGTAGGGCATATTTTACTATGAAACTGCAACATCCCTCAGTTTTTGTCAGATATGCCACTTGATCGTCGTGTCTAGTTTCAAACACCAAGATGGCAACTAATTGGTTATGTCCATCTAAAAAGCCAAGAGTATGTGCAGGCCAGTGGACAGTGGAGGAGTCTTCAGCTCTGCTTCAACAATCAACCCCCACATGTTCTGCCATGTCACCTATCCAGCGTTCAGTCCAGACATCCATTTATGGTTTTCCAAACCAGTGTTTGTAAGTCCTCTAAGGAAGCTAAGCACAAATTAACTCTTTATGGCTCCAGTTTTCAACTTCTTGAAAGCTCTGCACCACCAAAATTGATCTTTATAAATATAAATTAAACAAGTCTAGACTCCCAAAGCTCCTCTATATCATCATCGTTATAACAGCGTAACAGTGCATAACCCTGTCCTTCTGACAGTAGTAGTGAATTACATACAAGATAACAAGATAGTAGTTGCATAAACAATTTGGCTTTTTAAATATAGATTTAATGATTTTTTTTTAATACTATGAAGTGATGGAGCATTGATGGTTGTCGTGCTGCACAAAGTCAGTAATTGCCAATTGGTAATGGGTTAATTGAGCCAAAAAAACAGACATTCTGTTTTGAGCTTCATAAATATGATACTTTGCCACTTTTCTCTGCTGCTTGTCCTGGCAAAACAATTTGGTTTTAGATCTGGTGGATTTAATTACCAGCAAGCCTTCAAGCTGTACCACTATCTAACAAGCCAGGATACATACAAGCCTACTGGCTGCCAACAAGAAGGAAGAAGGACTGGTGCTGATTTTGATTCGTTCAGTAACGAAGAGATGGAGACTGAGGCAGGGAAATGAGGACTGGCTTATTAAGATTTGAAAACCACTCCGAGACAGATGGCAACATGTGGTCAGCGTATCTTGCCATTTCTGATATTCAACAAACAAAACAATCAATTCACCTTTGAAGAATAATCAATAAAGTGGAAAAGTTGTGAGTACAGTTGTGAGCCTGTACCAAAGATGAAGCCACCACATCACAATAAAACTCTTCTTTTTGTTCTTCTTTTTCCTTATTTGCTCCAAACAAACACAACAAAAAGGAAAAACAACATACTCTCCTTACAAATTTGTAAGGTAATAATTACTTTCATTGTCGTAAAGTTAACAGGTATGTGCAGAGTGGGGGCATGGGGTGGCACCAGCCCCAGGGTACTTTTGCTCCCTACATTTTAGATGTAAACATTGTACTTTGTATTCCAATTTACTTTGAAGCTTTTTTTTTTTTTTTTTTTAAAAACATTTTCAATTAGATCTTGTGTATATAAATAAATACAAGATTAACATGAGGTTGACTGCATAAAAGTTAGCACATTTTTGTGGGTCTCCTGCAATACTTGTGTCCCACTCTATTATATCGATTCCATTATAGTCCACTGTTAGGTGATGTCCTAATTTATCAAGATATTCAAGTTTTAAGGCAAGGCGTTATAATTATATGTAGTTTTCATGAAATGAAAATGATAAACATATAAATGAGTAAAAGTACATAAAATGGGTCATTTTAGCCCATTGGTAGGTGGTTGCTATGAGATAAAGATAAAGAACCTTCAGGGACATAAAATCTACCTGTGTGCCAGTTTTGGTTGTTCAGCTTCTCATTGTATGGCAAATGCATTGATGCCAAGTAATCAATTATGTTTAAAAATATATAATGTATGCGATTCTATGATTCTTAAAAAGGGTCATTTGATTACTTTTAATTTTACATATTAAACATAACACTACATATACAGTGGGGCAAAAAAGTATTTAGTCAGCCACCGATTGTGCAAGTTCCCCCACTTAAAATGATGACAGAGGTCAGTAATTTGCACCAGAGGTACACTTCAACTGTGAGAGACAGAATGTGAAAAAAAAATCCATGAATTCACATGGTAGGATTTGTAAAGAATTTATTCGTAAATCAGGGTGGAAAATAAGTATTTGGTCAATAACAAAAATACAACTCAATACTTTGTAACATAACCTTTGTTGGCAATAACAGAGGTCAAACATTTACTATAGGTCTTTACCAGGTTTGCACACACAGTAGCTGGTATTTTGGCCCATTCCTCCATGCAGATCTTCTCAAGAGCAGTGATGTTTTGGGGCTGTCGCCGAGCAACACGGACTTTCAACTCCCGCCACAGATTTTCTATGGGGTTGAGGTCTGGAGACTGGCTAGGCCACTCCAGGACTTTCAAATGCTTCTTACGGAGCCACTCCTTTGTTGCCCGGGCGGTGTGTTTTGGATCAATGTCATGTTGGAAGACCCAGCCTCGTTTCATCTTCAAAGTTCTCACTGATGGAAGGAGGTTTTGGCTCAAAATCTCACGACACTTGGCCCCATTCATTCTGTCCTTAACACGGATCAGTCGTCCTGTCCCCTTGGCAGAAAAACAGCCCCATAGCATGATGTTTCCACCCCCATGCTTCACAGTAGGTATGGTGTTCTTGGGATGCAACTCAGTATTCTTCTTCCTCCAAACACGACGAGTTGAGTTTATACCAAAAAGTTCTACTTTGGTTTCATCTGACCACATGACATTCTCCCAATCCTCTGCTGTATCATCCATGTGCTCTCTGGCAAACTTCAGACGGGCCTGGACATGCACTGGCTTCAGCAGCGGAACACGTCTGGCACTGCGGGATTTGATTCCCTGCCGTTGTAGTGTGTTACTGATGGTGACCTTTGTTACTTTGGTCCCAGCTCTCTGCAGGTCATTCACCAGGTCCCCCCGTGTGGTTCTGGGATCTTTGCTCACCGTTCTCATGATCATTTTGACCCCACGGGATGAGATCTTGCGTGGAGCCCCAGATCGAGGGAGATTATCAGTGGTCTTGTATGTCTTCCATTTTCTGATGATTGCTCCCACAGTTGATTTTTTCACACCAAGCTGCTTGCCTATTGTAGATTCACTCTTCCCAGTCTGGTGCAGGTCTACAATTCTTTTCCTGGTGTCCTTCGAAAGCTCTTTGGTCTTGGCCATGGCGGAGTTTGGAGTCTGACTGGTTGAGGCTGTGGACAGGTGTCTTTTATACAGATGATGAGGTCAAACAGGTGCCATTCATACAGGTAACGAGTGGGGGACAGAAAAGCTTCTTACAGAAGACGTTACAGGTCTGTGAGAGCCAGGGATTTTCCTTGTTTGAGGTGACCAAATACTTATTTTCCACCCTGATTTACGAATAAATTCTTTACAAATCCTACCATGTGAATTCATGGATTTTTTTTTCACATTCTATCTCTCACAGTTGAAGTGTACCTCTGGTGCAAATTACTGACCTCTGTCATCATTTTAAGTGGGGGAACTTGCACAATCGGTGGCTGACTAAATGCTTTTTTGCCCCACTGTATTTTGATCGTAAAAACTGTTGTTAGTTTCCCACTTTGCAAAATATTTTTTCCAATGTAAAACAATTTCCTGTCTCTTGTCTGGCCAGTTTCATGTAACAGCATGTGCATTAGAGCACAGGGTTGCACATGAGCCTGAATAGTGCCCAGTGGTTCTTTTGTTTTGCTTTTACACCTATTTTTATCCATTGCATTTAGTCATAGTAAGAAATAATAATAATATTGCAGTCGGCCAAAATCCAAAATAATTATTGTTTTACACCAAAAACTAACTTTAAAATCCCCCCCCCCCCCCCCCCCCATTATAGATGACATTGTTAATTAATTAGTCAATTTAAAAAAGGCCTTTCGATTTTCGATTCAATAAACTAGTTGACAACATCATTGTAGGCTGTTGTAATTATAGATTTTATTATTTACTGATGGTTAACAGACCAAACAAGTTCCAGTTACATTTAAAAAAAAATAATAATAATTGAGTAATTAGTCAATAATGAATTTAACTGCGATTAGCTGCAGCTCGAGCCTCACAGATTTTTGGTTGTGCTTTATGTTCACCGAGTGCACAGATTCATTTACCATTGTGTTTTAAAGTAACTCCCTCTCTCTCACTAATTAAAGGGATTCTTACATGCGTGTCTGTGTTTGAGTCTAGTTTGTGGCGTGTCTCCCTCCCCTCCCCGTAACAATGCTCCTGTCCATCTCCTCTGCACATCATCTAATGCTGCAGGAACATTATAAGACATACTGCTGTGTTATCTTTCCCCCCCAGGTCTCCCTTTGCTGCAGTGGCAGACTACTCAGTAACCCGAAATAATGTCATTCAGCTCTGCCTGGAGCTCACCACCATTGTACAGCAGGTGTGTGGAATTGTTTGTGTGTGTGTTTTGAAGGCTTATAGCTCTTATTCCCCGCCACTTAAAGTGTGCGGCAGAGGGTAGCTGCTGTGCCATATCCCCAAAGAGCGGTGTGTCTGTGTGGGTGTGATGCAGCAGCCTCAGCCTCTGCATCCTTGAGCGAGAGTCAATTCTTTGCTATTTATGTCCTTTACAGTCTGTCTTATGTATGACTGGTGTGTGTATATAAATAAAAGATAAGTGTGTCTGTTTGTGTGGGCGTGTTTTTATTTGTCAGGGGTAGGGGTACAGTAATGTGAGCCCTAGACTGTATACGGAGGTAGTGTAGCAGCATGTGCAGCATGAGATGGTGAGTGTTTGCAAGACAGGATGTACTGCTTGCGCTACATTAAATTTCTCTCGTCCCGTAGGACTGTACGGTGTTTGAGACGGAGAACAAAATCCTTCATGTGGTGAGTTCTGCTTCCTCGGCCAGCTGTCGCTTATTTACTTTGTGTTGATGGGCAGCATCCTGTTTTTCTTTTTTTTCTTTCCACATCCCCCTCATAACTGCTGATAAAACACACACACAAACACAGAAGCAAATGCTTCACAAACTCCCTGCCAGAGACAATCAGCAACATCACTTTTTTTTTTCTTTTATGGAGCTATAGCCTGGACTGTCAGCTTAGCCAAGTGTAAAGATTTGAAACAGTAGGAAACTGCTAGTGAATCTCTGTAAAATGTTCAAAAGAATATTAACATCACCTGAAACAGTAACCTCCTGTGTGACTGTCGCCACAGAATACTTACATAACCAAGTTCATTTTTCCACATTTAAGGCACTAGTCTTAAATTAGTGATTAAGGAGCTTTTAAAGTTAAAGCTCCTTTAGTCTTATGACAATGGTCATGTTTAACCTAAAAAACACTCCATTGCCATAGAAAGCTTTATCTAGGTTTTGATTGCTAAAATTTAATTTAAACCTACTGTTTAAAAGAAATTGCCCATTTGTAAACCTCTTTTTATACATCTACTGCTCAATAAAACCAAGAGCACACCTGAACACCTCAAATTTTTGGTGCAAGTTTGAATCCAGCCCTCAACTGGCTGATGTGGCTTCCAGAGATTGTTATGTCATGTTGTTCACTGGATGTCATTTCAATTTTTTTCCCCCATCAAGTTCACATGTCTTGATTTCAGGAAGCGAATACACAAATACATTTTAAGTGACTACTGCTATACTCTAAGACTTTAGTTAATGAAGCATAACTTGTGAACTAATCCAGGCAGACAACCGGCAAAACATAATTAAAAACACCTAAATATTTGCATTTTGGTTTGTATGTCCCTCCTCTCATTTCAAAAACTGTCTTTCCAATTTACTTCCTACTTTTTGGGTATATTTTACGGACATGAATTGGTGCAATGCTAAATCTGAGGATGGTTAGATTAGTGGCTCCCATTACTTTAGCTGAACACAGTTATGTTACCAGAATTTCTCCTGCAGTGGCGGATGCCTGCTCCACACTGTATGTAGAGGGAGGGGCACACGTACACATATTTTGGTGAAGATATTTATTGACATTAATTCATATTCAGTCATTTTATCCAAAGTTTGACCATCACAGCTAAGTACTTAACCTTCGTACCGACTCTCATTTAAACCTAATTCTAAATTTGAGAGTAAAACCAAGCCTCAAACAGGTCCTGTATTATTGCACAATGCTAAATGTTAAATAACCTTAACTAATAGTTCTTACGAGAATCTTAATATATTGTTTTACCCAACATGTAAAATATGTAAAATGAAAAACTGAAGACTTGAAGTGACTAAAGTAGTAACAAAAAAAATGTGATGGAAGAAAAAAAAAATCTCCTGTTTAATTTAAAGCAATTTAATGTTTTGTTATTTAAAGTTGATTCGTATGTTTCAGAAGTACAGCTTGTTGTATTTTTGTGGGAAGAACAAGGCTTAGTTGAGCTTTAGTTCAGTCAAGCTGCCAGCTGCCTCCTGGCTTCAGCTTCATCCTTAATACTGCATTTACACGACACTGGCAGAATGAAAATAACACTGTTCTGACTCAAGTCCAACTGTAAATATACTGTGAGCTTTGGAGTCACATAATTAGAGAAATTGAAATGATCTACTCTTTCTGAATCTAATACTCTGAATGAGCTCAATTGATTGTTTTGATGTTGATACTGAATTTAACTACAGTATTAGAGATTCTTTTCAAACTCTAAACACACATACACATATTAGGTACATTTATAACTGCTTATTCATGTAGTTATTATACAGCTATTATACACACACCACACCTAGATGGATTGGGGCCAAATCATGGTTCAGTATCCTGCCCGTGTAGTGGAGAAGTTCAGGATCAATCCACCGACCTTTTGATTGGCAAACAACCCATTTTACCACCTCAGCCAAAGCCAGCTGTATGCTCACTGAGTACAAATGAGAGTATGGGCGACAGATGTTGCCTGACCTGATGAGTCATGATTATGCTGCAGCATTCGAATGTTAGGGTCATAATTTGGCATGAACATAATCAAAGTATGGATTCATTCTGTCTTGTATCAGTGGTTCAGACCGGTGATGGTAGTTTTTGTGAGGACATTCAAGTCTCTGCAGATGTTTCCAGCACCTTGAAGAATCAGTGCCTGTGGGAATCATGTAATTCACCTACTGTTAAGGTTTTACTGCTTCATTACCAAATTACTTTCTTCTATCTTTCTTTGCAGTTGCTGTTGGGTATACTTGTCCCACCTTGGGCTTTGGTTCTAAAATTTTGTTTGCCTTGCTCAGATATTTAAAAATTACATTAATTATATTTGAAAACGTCAGCAGCATTCAGTATCTGCAAAGCACCCCAATTACTGTAGATCAGCATGTCCCAAGATTGGATGGCAGCTAAAGTTTAATTGACCCTTTTCACAGCACACTTCTGATTTGTCAAACTCTGCTTTGCTAATTGCTGGAACAGAGCCATTGTTAGTGCTATTAGGTTCACCCGGGCTTTCCCTGTTATGACAAATTGACATGTCGGCTGTGAGGAAGACCGATGAGTCTGATTCATTTAGACATAATAAAGAGTACTCTGCTGCCAGCATGGCTGCCCTCAGTTAGATTAACGCAGCAAAATGACACACAAAGTATAAGATGGACACTCGTTTTTTTTACAGATCAGATTCTTGGGGAGTGAAAATCCATAATATGATGCCTACCAAGAGTTCACCGTCTGGGGTTTCTTTTATAAATGTTCGTGAAAATGTTTGGGAGTCTCTGCCAGATATTATCCAAAACATCCGCTCAGCGCTTTTTCTTGCAGCTACTTTCTTTTTTTAGGGAAATCATGTCTGAAACTATTGACAACATTTTGAATGGAGTCTCATTGTGTCTGCCAGGAAAAAAAATGTTGCTCTTAAAGTTTGTTAAGATGCAATTTTTCAGTGTTGTGGGCAGCAAAATAATCCCCATTATATTTGGTTGGAGACAATTATTTCACAGATATCTGGAAAGTAAAGCCAAAGCTATCTTTGTGATTAATGTGAACCAACCTTGTAGTGGCTCTTTGCCCAAAATCAAACCTTAATCAGACTCAAAATCAGAAGGCCACTGGAGCACTGCAGGGACGTATTGCACAGGGGTAAAATAAATAAGTCTATTTTTTTAGGTTTACTTATCTTCTGCAAGCAGGCAAGCACATGAACAAAGATACCATGGCTCTTGGTCTTTTTGTGCCTGCATTGCTCAAAGTTTTGTCCAATTTTCACAAAACAGAAAGAAAATAAGCTAAATAACGTAAATAAGTAAATAGCAAAAGAAAATGCATATGCAACAAATCATCCTCACTTGGTTTGGAGCAGATCTGCAAAAATATCCACCTGTTTCTTTTCCTGGGTAAAGTTGCAATAGAAAAAGCAACAGCAGGAGAAGCTGCTGAGGCACTAGGCTAAAAGGTTTCTTAGAAATATAGTCTAATTGTGACAGCTAGAAGACATGGTTTGTTCTTTGTTGTCTAAATAAAAGCTCCGTTTGTCCCTGTTTTATCCTCCTTTTCTGTAGTGTAAGACTCTGTCGGAGGTGTGCGAACACATTGTGTGTGTGTCATCGGACCCGCTGGTTTCGCAGTCAGCCCACCTCGAGCTGGTTCACCTCACCAACATCAAGCCCTCTGAAGGCCTGGTAATCACTCTGTTTGTCTGGGTTTAACAGCCCAAGATCCACCCTTCTGTTTATACATACAGCGTGTGAATCTTATTGTGTTAAGTCATGCTGTGTCCGGCCTTTGTAGGCTCAGACAAAGAAGAAATACAAGCATTGTTTTCTTTTCTTTTCTTTCTTTCTTTTTTTGTAGAAATAACATACACAGTAAAACAGGATTTTGTGTTTAATTTTTGAAAAACGAAAGCAATTACTATGAACTACTCAAAATATTAATTGATTTGATATAACACATATGCTTGCATGCATGACAGACCTTCCATCATACTTGAGAGTAAAGAGCCACAAATGAGTCATTTCTAGTTCAACAATTAAACAAGCTATTTTATGCTTTTGGATTCAGTTGAAACTAACACCTGCTTGGTATACAACACTGAGTTTTTCATTTTTGCTACAATATTTTTACATGTTTCTGTGATATAGTGAACAATCCTAAGCATTTCATCAGTTTCCAAACTATGTTTCCATTGATCATACTGAAAACATTCTTAAAGATCATCTTCCAGCGATCCAGGGGCAATTTGGGAATGATCTGTCCATTTTCCATCAAAGTGGCTTAGAGATCATGAAATTTAACATTTCTTTGGATCTTAATTCAATCAAAAATCTACAGTTTGTCCTTAAAAAGTGAGCGTACAAGCTGAAGTCCAAAAAGTGTGATCAACTTGGGGCACTGATCAGGCTGGAATAGCTCGTCATCAGTCAGGATTTGGTCCAGAAGCTAATATCCAGTATGCTGCAGAGAACTGCAGATACAGTTATGAAGAAGAGTCAACTCTGTAAATACTGGCTCTTTGTGTGTGTTTGGTTTATTTGCATATAAAAGTCTTTAACAAACTTTGAACTGAATGTATATGATATGCACTACATCATTGAAAAATATAGAACAAACATTCTCCATAAATACTGAAGTGACAAAAAATATTTTTTGTAATTGCCAAAACTGTTGGCCATGACTGCGATGGTCACTGAAAAACTACAAACCTGCAGTTAGCTTAGCTAGCATGACAAAACTTGTTAGCTTATCTCATACTAGTTGTAGATAATGTGGAGGTTAGGTTTCCATGTTACCATATTTTCTAGTCATATCAGTAATTTTTTGGCAGATCAATGAGTGTTAATGATTGATCAGTCAAAGTGCTGTTCCACCTTCCTGTTATTTTCAGGTTTAACAATTTAACCGTTCACTTTGGAGAAAATGATTTGTCTCAACTGTGAGTGGTCACAGTGGAGTGTAGCCTAGCAAAGGGGGAAATTTTTAACATTTTCCTCTAGAGTAGAACATAACAGAAATCACCAAACTATAAATCAGATTTAATTTAGATTATTGATAATATCTTAACCAGCCTAATGAGTTCTTTACCTGGAATAGTTTTCACTTCACAAGTAGACCTCGTCAGAAGTTAACAGGTGAAACCTTTTGTTTCTTTATGAGATCATAATTTACTGCCTGAAGACGTACTGTTGGTATGCATTAAATCTGTCATATTCAACTTCAAAGTGGGTAAAAATCTTTACTCTAAGACATAAAGATCAGTCAGACCAGAACGTTTTGAAACTTTGAAAGTTTAAAGTGCAAGTTTCAAGTCACAAAAATTGTTAAACAATATGATCCAATTGGCACCACTCCAGGAAAGAAAGGGGAAGTTCTTCAGAGTTACCAGCCTCAGAAATCGCTAGTTAATGGCACCTTATTACTGCCCACATCAATACTTCCTCGGGTTCAAACATCTCAGTCTTAGAAAGAAACCATAACTGAAGGGAACCATAAGTGTAGTTACTAGTATAGATCTTTGTATCATATTCCCAGCAAGAAAGCAGAGACGCATACTGTGGGTGTGCATTATGTGTTCCTGCTCGGTCTGGAAACACAAAGAATGGAAATAATATCAGTGGAAATCTGGAGTATAGTCTCATATTTTTGAGGCACATAAAGGGAGAATATCTGCATATAGTTTTCCACTGTGATGCATGAAGGTGTAGCAGTGAACACGTGTGGGGAGCTTTGCTGGCAACGCCGTTGGAGATTAATTCAGAATTCAAGGACACGCTCTTATCCACCACGGCTACTACGGCATCCTGCTGCGACACACCTTCCCATCTGGTTTGGGCTCAGATGCTTGATTTTTTTTTTTTTTTGTAGCAGGACAAAACCAGAATGAACTTTCTGTTTCTGTGAGAGCTGTTTTTAATTTTACAACTCATAAATCAGTGTGTATTTCCAAATATTTACTAGTATCATAGAGCACTTACATTTTTTCTCCATTCCTTTGTCAATTAGGGAATGTACATAAAGTCAACCTACGACGGACTCCATGTTATCACAGGAACTACAGAAGGGGTGAGAGGTTTATTAATATCCCACTTTTCACAAATTGACCTAGTGAACTGCAGACTTCCCCTAAAACACAAGTTATTGGTCAGATTATCTGCAAATCTGAAATTTGTATTTATAACATCAGAATTTCAGTGACTCTGGAAGACTTTCCCTTGTTGCTTTATTGCAGCTTATTTAAGAAGGGTTTGCTGAGAAACCTCCCCTCAGCAGTGCCCATGGATCGATAGATCAATTCATAGTCGTCTGTTTGCCTTCTCTTTCTCTGGCTCCTGTGCCTCTGTAGTCTCCGGCTGACCGCTGTAAGAAGATCCATGCAGGAGATGAAGTCATTCAAGTCAATCATCAGACCGTGGTGAGTTTTTGTTGGTGTGTTTGTGGGTGTGTGTTCTCTTACTGAGTGCCCAGTTTTTTGTGTTTACTCAGTAAACCATTAAATCTTATTTGATTCTTTGTATCTACAAAAACTAATTTAAAACAATGATAGAATTGGATTTTTTTGTGATGTCATGCTAACTTTTGGTTCTTGTGATATTATTAAATTTTGGGTGCTGTTTTGATTTTACTGAAATTCTAGTCTCCCCACTGTTTCCCTGTTTTCACCCCCCTCTCTTGTCTGTGTGCTGTGGCTTTTTTAGGCTTATCATTGACACTATTGCAAATGACACCGTATGACAAAACTGACACTAATTTGACCCTAAAAAAAGATTTAGCGCAAGTAGTTCTCTAGATAATCTAATTTTAAGATGGTTCCAAAAAAAAAAAACTAAAGCTAAACACTAAAAATTTCAAGAAAAGAGACCGCTTTCATGATTTGAAATAAATTTTAAGAAAACTAAGAAAAGCGGGATCGCCTTCAAACTTCACAACAATATACTAGGCCTTGTGGGATGTGAGTACATAGCTTGGCTCAACATAGGTCAGGTTATAGGTCAAAGATCAGACAGCACGTTGCTCATGAAAGCCTGTTGGAATAATTGCGCTCTCTGAATGCTCTTATTAGATTTTAATAAGTTTTCTTTTTGGTTTTTGGACTTGGCTAAGTGGGTCCTCACTCCTTACACTGGACCCTGACAATAAATAAACCTTTGAAGCTGCTGAGATAGTATTTATGTAATACAATTGGACGAAATAACACAAAAGAGATAATGTGATGCTCATGTGTCATGAGAAATTAACAGCTGATGGTCAGATGATCAGCTCTGGATGAGATATATATAATTCTTGCATTTCTCACCTCAGTGTTTTTGGTTCTTACAAAAATCTGCTGTTTTGGTAAGGACCAAGAAAAAAAGCTCAAATAGATATACCCTATTGCTTTGCAACAAACCTCAGACAGATTAAGTTAGCTGCTAGCTGCTGAATATGAACTAAGCATCTCAGGAGTTTGAAAGATGGACAGGCTGTTGAGTGTTAAAACGAGGGTTTGAATTATTTGATTATTAGAAGAAAAAAATAATCGCCATGTTGCTTCATCCCTGCTTGCTACTGATAAGTTTTTCAGTGTCGTCAGAAAAGAGTCACATGAAGATAAATTTTCTGTCTAATGATTGATAAAATGACCAGTATAAGCAGGAATCTATTTTATTAGCTACTTAAACCAAGTTCCTGCTTGGTGTTTGGTGATTTAGTGGCACTCCTTACATTTGTACTGTGGACCGTGTACTTCGCATAGCAGGTGCAAATGCAAGCAGCGTGCATTCCAATTAGTGTAATCAGATCCTCTAACCTTTACAACTCCTCCTGCATTATGATCAGATCTCAGGTCGGTTCAATAGCTGCAGTGAGGGGAAGCTAGCCCAACTTTCCTGTTGCCGTGTTTACTGTTGTTTACCCTTGTGTGTTTATGTTCACAAAAGAGCGCTGGTGTGGGTTTGTAAATATAGTGGGTAAATACAAATAAAAATAACCGAAAAACAAAACGATTTGTGATCACATGTATTTGTTTTCAAATTGAGGGCAGGTTACATCACATGAAAGCTCTATAGATAGACTTTCCACCTCCACACCCACTTGCCTTGCACAGAAGGCTCAACAAGAGAGATCCAATCACGACGTGGACAGAATTCAAACTTCAGGCTGCACATAAAGGCTACTTACTGTATAAATAAGGGTGTGATTGTTTTGTTCTGTATATAGAGGATTTCTAGTTTTTCTGCAGATCACTTTACTCTCTAATTCTCCGTCCTCTCTCGTTCACAGGTGGGCTGGCAGTTGCGTAACCTGGTCGGCTCGCTGCGGGCCGATAAAGGCATCGTGTCCCTGACCCTGAAGAAGCGTCCACAGAGCACGCTCAGCTCTGCCCCTGCGCTGCTGAAGAACATGCGCTGGAAACCCCTGGCTTTGCAGGTGGGACTAGCTCTACCTTTTATAGACTTTATTAAAGCACTGCACTGGCCCACATAATTCCCCACAGCATTCCCTCTCCCGAACGACTGGAGCTAAAGCGTGTAATTAGGTCAGGGAGCAGTGGCTCAGCATGGTTTTGTTTGCCAGCTGAAACACACTGGACTGAAAGGGAAACGAAAACTGATGGTGCCCTCAAGCCACGTTCCCAAATCTCTTATGATTTTAGAGTATGGCACTATAATTATCACTGATTATCTAGACAAAGGGGGAAAACACAAAGGAGAAGAACACAACTTTGTTCTTATTTTTGTAGTTTGGCTATAGTTGCAATTGGATATTATAACACAGTACGCTCTAAGCCCTGGGGACACAATGATCATTTTTTATGGAGGTAAAAAAAGATAATAACCACACTGAGCTGCCACTGTGCTCGCTTTGCACTTATAGGAAGGGATATCGATTTTGTTTTATTTTGTCCTAAATGGTATGTAGTCCCTCCTTGCAATATCTCTTTCAGTCTTAATGGAAGCTTATGGAGTTTTCACAATAGTTGAAGAAATATGCAGGTCGATTCCTGTCCCTGATTACCCCCCAATGAAGTTCTGCGCAGGCCAATTCCAGTACCAAATCCAACAAACGCCAGTGACGTGCAGGTTCACATGAGCTAGTTCAAAGATTAGTTCACGCAGAATAAAATGAAGTAGCTCATAGTTCACAATTGATCAAAAAGCTCACATTTCCAAACCTGAACTAGATCTGCATCCATCTATCCTATTTCACTAAACATGCCTCCAATAACTGCCAATGATGATATTTTCCTAAAGAATAAGAGATTTATTTTTAAATGCAAAGACTAACAGATCAAGTGTTTTATACATAGACTGTACAGAAAAGATGGATGCTGCTTCCAAACTCAAGCGCCAAGGCTGCATTCTTTCGATGTCGATGGAAAAACAAATTAGCAGGCTTGATTTTTACGCTTTTCTCTGTATCATAGTAGGATCTTTACTTTATTACATGAAGCACCTTGATGTGACTGCTGTTGTGATTTGGCACTTTACAAATAAATTAATTAAAATGATTCATAATCTCGACAAACACTTTCCTGATAAGTTTATAGTGTTAATCCCCGGTTTCTAGTTATATTAAATACCAGAATGTTCATTTTTTTCTAGAGCAGGCGCACCAGTGGGTGGTGTCACAGTTGGTACGCTGTTTGCGGTCAATGTGTTAACAATTTTAGAGAGTCAGACAGATTAAAAAAATGAAACATAAACACTACACTGACTTTAATCAGAGTTCAGTACCTTTACTAGTATTTTCACTCGTGATGACAAAACATCTCAATCCACCTGTAGCTTAGTGACATTTCACCATGTTCAACCTCTCTTATCCTCTGATCGTGGCGGACTTTCTGATCATTTGGCCAAACAATATTAGTTATACAAATAGTACTTTTAATAAGTAAATGCTTTTAAATTGTAAATTTTCCAGGGTAATCATTGCTTGTGGCCAGGAATCAAAAGGATAATGTAGGGATGATTCTTTACATAGCAATGCTAACCATGGAAAATACATACGAAATGATGTTTGGCAGTGGCTTGTTGCCCTTTTCTGGCAAAGAAAGAAAGAAAAGGACTGATGGCTCTATGCATTTCCCTAAAGCCTGCCTATGTTGTTCAGCATTAATGGGGCCTTCACAGCAAGGCAGTGTGCGCTAATGAGCGCAAGGGTAACACTATGAATTCACCAGTGTTAATGAGCTCATGCAGTGATTTTCACTTCAGAGTCTGTTTGTAATCCAGTTCCTCTTGAGGGCCTGGAGATCAGGCCCATTCAATTCTGGTTTTCAGCCACATCTCTTCCATTTTGAGATTTGTCCAAATTTTCTAATTTTATTTAAAGCAGTACTAGTTTTCAGCTATAACTTAAGCTTAAAAGGGATTATTTAAAGACAATTACAATGGCTTCATTACTGTATTATGTCATGGGTTTGTCGTGTTTCTTGGGTTCTTGAAGTTGTCAAACCATTCAACATTCACTTATATTTATGACATATTTTTTATGTCAGAAGTTGAACTTGAAGCAAAAGTTTTTAGATTTCAGAAAAAAAAGACAAATCAAACCCTACTTCCACTTTTTGCAGCCGACCAGAAGCCCAGGCAGCAGTTCAGCCACGCCTTCAGGCACACCCACCAAGAACTCCGCCCTCCAGGACCTTTACATCCCCCCTCCACCTGCTGAGCCATATACACCCAGGTAGTTAACCTGGGTCTTTTAAACAGCTGAAAATAAAAGCGGGATAAAACAGTGGAACAGGTGACAACAAAGATAAGCTCTGACACTGACGACCATTTGTTAAAAATCTGCCTCTGCTGTTGCTATAGAGATGAGACAGGAGCCTTGTCTGGTGATGAAGCATCTCGTAACCATGGTGGCATCAGCGCTGCTAAGCGCTCTGAGTCACCGAACTCCTTCCTGGATCAAGAGTCTCGCCGGCGAGAAGAGGAGGAGCCCGTGTACTGCACCACGCCCACATACGGTTCGCTCTTATCATGATTGAGTGTTTGTGTGAGAGGGAGAAACAAAGCGCGAGGGAACTGAGTTCAATCTCATGCTGCAGAATTGAGCCGCTTTAGAAAAAATTAAAATCATTATGTGAGTATGAATCCACCTGCAGGCCCAGCATAGAGCAACTGAGCTTGTTACAAAGCTGGCGAAATACAAGAATCCTGCAATTACTACGGCTGCTTTAATGTTGTTAAAACCCCTTATTCATCGTTAAATATCAGTTCAGTACAACTCTTCATCTTGTCCTTTAATTATTATTTTTTTAAGTGTACCAACATTTAGCCTAATGTTAATTGGAAAGTGTGAAAATTTGCACAACAGTTTCAAATTTTTGGTTGAGGACCATAAGTTTTTATTATTCAACCCATCTGCTTTGCTACTATTAAACTTGTGATTGTGTGTGCACTTGTAGGCAGGCTGAGGCCCATCTCCATGCCTGTGGAGTGTAACTGGGTGGGTGATTACGAAGACCCAGCCAAGCTTAACAGAGAAAGCCGCAGAGGTGAGTGCCGGCGTGTGGAGTGCATATGTGTCTCCTGAAGAGCCTGTTAGATATTTGTTAAGCGCTCCTGTCTCTATGAATTATAAAGAGATCAACGTGTGTGTGCAGATCAATGCACCTCTATCCCTTTTTGCTAATTCTCCCTGTGATTAGCATCACAGAGGAATGAGGGGGGGATGATGAGGAAAGAAGTAGGAGGGGGGAGAAAAAAGGCAAACAGTCTGCACAAAGGGAGAGAAAATAAAAGGAAGCCGTGAAAGGAGGAAGAATAGAAAGAGAGGAAAAGAGGAACTGAGGGGTGGAGGTAGAAACTGAAAAAAAAAGCCTATTCTCCCTGACCTCCACCTGAATCACTCACACAGTTGCCATGGTGACGCTGACAGCAGCTCTTCTCGGTGTCTCACTTTCCTCTGGCCGCTGCCTAGCAACCAAGGGAGGACAGGAGAGTGGGATCCGCAGAAAAGGGAAGAGAGAGGTAGAGGAAACCCGAGTTTGCTCCAGAGTTCAGGTGGAGAAATGGAGAGAAGTTACACAAAAAAAGATGTAAAGAAATTCAGAGCAAAGCAGGAATAAACTCAGCTGCACAGATGAAGTCATAAGAAACAGTATTTTGGAGCCGAGGAATTTTACTTCAGTCACACAAGCAAAACTTTACAATGCTGAATTGGTAGCGTGTTGGTTACATAAATTCCATAAAAAAAACTTTTTGTTTAGCAGTTTCCAGTGATTTGTAGATGCTACCTATCTTATTGTGTGCCATCATCAGCACACAGTAACAACATGAAAGAAATGTGTTATATAAAAAAAAAAAATACTAGTATTATTGCAGGTGTTTTGTTATGGCTCCCCACACTCCTCCTTTTATATTCAAAGAGCTGAACACTAATGCATGATCAGTCTCTGTAATAATTTTTCTCTGTAATTCTCTTAGAAGCAAAATAAACCTCAGACTATAAAACTAGCCAAGACTACACGTTAGCATCCTCACCATGCAGGAGCTGAATCCCTCGATCCAAATTGACCTGTGATATTTTCTCGTAACTTCAACATACTTCTTACCATGTTTTCTTATTACATCTGGACATGTATTTGCAAAAATGCAAAATGTTCAATCTTGAAACGATAAAAGAGGAATCATTCCAAACAAAAGAAAAAAGTCCTCCGCCGGTGGCCAGTGCACGGTGTAGACCCAAATGCAGACAAACCAAGAGGAGAATGGATTTAACAGAATACGAGCCTTTTATTTGGGCTGAAAGAAAAATTTTACGATATGTAGAAGGGAAGTAAGATAAAGCTAAACAATAAACTAAACTGAGAAGATAAGATTAAAATAAATGGAACACGGAACCTGGATATGGGAAAAATCTGGAACATGATGAACAACGGACAGACAACCTGACGAGGAGCAAAAGGAAACTCGTACAATTGAAACACACGAGGGTGATTAGGGAGAAAGGAAACACATGGGGAACACAGCTGGGACGAATAGACATAACGAGACAGGGGAAGAGAAACTGAACACACTGAACACAGGACGAGAAACTGTCAAAATAAAATAGGAAGCACACGAAAACACAGACTAGGACTCACAGGTTTGACACCGGGACCGGGGGGAGGACAGACATGGGAACCAGACAGACTGAGGAGATGCAGAGGACGAATGAATGAGGGACACAGAGCCATGACGGACTGTGGAGAACACACATGGATGCACATGACTGACAAGGGAGACAAGGAATAAAAAACAAGGCGGGGAACATGGGAACAGAAAAGGGAGACAAGACACGGAGGGACACATGGACATGACTGAGGAACATACACAGAGGACATGACGGACTCTCAGAGGAAACACGGGGGATGACACTGAGTCAAGAAAACATGAACCAGAAGTACAACTAAACTTAGAAACATAAAAAGGACTAAACTCCATACTAACTCTAAAAACTTGAACTGAAACATCCCCCAAAAATGCTTCATGTTGATTGGTTCTGTGGGAGCAGGGGCAGGATTTTCTATTTTCGCTCATATATTTCTACTCTGGATTGAGTGCCATGTCTCCATAGCAAATCTCAAAATATATTAATAAATGCATTGTTTATATGGTCATTTTCACTTCCTAGAAACAGTGTTACCAGGGTTATTGTGATTAACATATTTGTCTGATAATTAGGGATTTAAAAAAGAAAAAAAACCCTACCCTGTGCTAACGGTTAACACATAATAATAATAATAATAATAATAATCATTGAAACTGGTTGTGGAGCAGATGTTACAAAACCATGCTTCTATTATAACCAGTGAAACTGGCTTCACCTCACCTTAGAGAAGAGCTGAAATGGTGTGCATTCACAATAGAGATTAGCTCCGCATCCTTAAAGATGTATTTTTTTGAGGTGCAGAATCATCAAGTGAGCACTTTCGCTGTACTTGAAGCGTCACTCATGGACAAGTACTCTCCCTTTAATCCAATGTATCCACTGCTCCTACACCAGTGCTACATGAAATGACTTGCAGTTCAGCTAGGGAATCAAACCAGTGATTGAGTGCTTATCACTGCCCGGGGACTTGTGCCCACTCGGGTCATAACCTGTTGCACAAATATCAGAAAGTTGAAGTTTTACAAGCAAACTGAAAAATCCTGGGAGCAGAGAGGATGGATATCACACAGGAAATGAGTCCAAGCAACAGAACCTCTGAGTGCAGAGGTGCAGTTTGGAGCAAGAACAGAGGAAATCCAAATGCGTGCACAGACCTTATGAATTATGTGGGAGAGCAGTGCAATATTTGACAAAGGAAATAAAAAAATGATGCTCCCGAACTGAAGGAAACTGGAAACTGCAGTTTGTATTGTGAAAAATGGCACAAATATAAGTGAAGTCTGTGTTATTTGTGCAGATTTTTGAATGCACAATCATTTGACTTGAAATGTAACAACCGTGGAGTCTTTGTGTGATAAATTGGTGTGCCCCTTTCAACGCTGGCTAACACTTCTCTTCCTCACTTCCTTTGTGGGCACACCGCTTAGTGGCAGCGTGTGAAAATGGCTGCAGGATGTGTGTCTCTGAATCCTCACATGAAAACACAAAAACTCCTCATCACACCTTCACCAAAGTAAATTTGTGCAGGTTTATTATTTATACGTCTTTATCAACTGACAATGCCTGAAGGGATTTTCTGACAGTTTGTCCTTCCCATATGTGCTGACTTTGGTCTTCTTGTTGGCTTTTTACATAACTGCATTGCAGCTAATAGGATGGTTTTATTCAACAGTGACCATGATCTTTTCTTGACATTAATCTGTTAGTCCTGGTTATAAATTACCAAATCCCCAGAGCTGATTTGCTGCATGGTTTTCTTTATTTCACAAATTAAGTAGTCTGTTTATCAGGTGATAAAACACAATGCAGCATTTTTCACTGCAGTCTGGGTTAAACAAAACTAATTAACCTCGAGGGATGCCGAGACTACGGGGCACAAAAAATAAAAAGATTAGGTCTGGAATTTTTGCACTCCTTAGATATTTTCAAAATAGCTGATGAAGTAAGTATGGATTCTGTAAATAGAAGTCAAACGCTTTAAAAAGTTTTCCTTTTTAAAAATCTTTCTATTGACAGCTCTTGAAGTCTACTGCCCTAATTTTGATGCATTTGAATAACAGGACATTTTTTTCTGCAGCCTTTTATTTATATATTTTTAAATTTAGTCTCTAATTAACCCAGAAACCTTCATGACATCATAGGAAGTATTGATGAAGACAGACTAGAAAAAGTATGAGCAGGGGATCAAAATCAGTCAAATGTGGGCGGAGCTTTGAGCTGGTGTAACTGTGTCTCACAGAAGCCTCGCTTATGCGTTATGTGGGACTGTCCGGCGGGGACGAACGGACCAGCGGTGAAGACTACTCCTCCCACACAGCTCGTCCAGGCAAACGATCCAATGATACGGCCAAACGTGCCAAGAGGCGGAGCCACCACAGTCAAAGCCCCTCCCATTATGTCCTTCAGACAAATCAGAGAGAGTCACCTCCCAGGGACCCAGCCTCCATTTATCATGTAAGGGATGGACTTTTTAAAAATGTATTTGCTTCTTCCTTTCTCTTTTTGTTCGTTTATTTCTTTTACCTGTTTTTGTCTTTCTTTGTTTTTGTTGCTCTTTCATTCTCTTTGTCACTGCTGACTCTTAAATACAGAACTTTTATTTGTGGGTTGTTTTAATCCACAATGACAACTTTAAATAAGACATGAAACATAATAGCAACAACTGACATTGATGTAACTCTGTTTGTGAAGCTGGATTTAAGAAATAAGTGCTTAAAGTTCAAGTTTAAATAACCAGTTTAGCATCATCTTCTGACATCGGAATGTGATGTCATTTGGTTGGTCGGTTGGTTGGTTGTGGCTAATAGACTTACATTAGTTTATGTTAGCTAACTAGTGACAGAATTGACAACTCAGAGGAAAATAAGACCAGTAAAACTGAAAAGCAGTTTGAGGCGATCACTTTTGGCTTCAAAAAACTTCCCCTGGCTTTACCAATGATGTTTATGCCAAGAAACCAAGGATATACTGTCCACTTTCACTGTCTCATGTTTTATGTCCTCTATAAATCACTCTGGAAATTCAAATAAGTATTTTTTGTGTGCCAGATGGGGAAATCAATGCTACTCATATATTGAAGACCACGAATGGCTAGACTAGCTTGGTCTGAAAGCAAAAACATCTACGCACAACTTTAATACCTAACTTTTATAACTATACATTTTCTTACTTTTGAATTTGTATACACATTGAACATAAAACATACTGCATCACATGTTTGTTTTTTAGTTATTGGTGAAAAGAGCATGCATCATGATAAATTGTGAACTCACCATGATAAATATAAAAAAACAGTTTTATTTCCTTTATGTTATCTTAAGTGTGATCATTACTCACTGACTCACCACCATAACAGTAGTTATGGTGGTTAGGCTAATTATTAAACATATACTATAAAGAGGTTCATCATGTAATGCTCACATTGCTCAAGAGTTGTCCCCCACATTAGATGTGATACAACCTTGAAAAATATTCATTCCCCGACTGGTTGGCAAATAGTTGCTGGAAGCTGCTTGTGCCGCTTGGTGTAATCAGTCACAGAGATTTTGTTGCATGAGAAACTTGCTTTGTACAACACATTACATATTTTTCCCTAGCAACCAGTGGTTGCCAGGGGGTCTCTTTACTGGTCTGTAAGCCTGTGTGACTGGGGCTTTTGGAGCCGATTGCTAGTGATTACCATCAAACTACAGCAATGGCTCACCAGCCTGTCAGGTAATACACATTTTTCGCTCGCAACTGGTGGTGGACAGATGATCAAAACAAAGTTACTGTCACATGGTTAGTGGTCATATGACTGCAAAACCTCAATATCTAAGGTGCCGCCTAGCCACATTAATCTTACCTGTTGGCTTGGACTTGTTTGAATGCTTCATTGTGGTTTCTTGAGGTGGATCTGACTGAGAAACAAGTCATGTTAGCCACACACCAAATCATACCCTGCTTTTGCATATAATTTACTCTAATAGGATCACAGTGTACCATTGTACTAAGTTATATTAATTAACACTTCAAGCTAGTGTTTGAGGCCATACCTAGACCTATGCTCATTAGGAAGGTGATTAGTGAGGTCATAAATCATGAGAGCTACAAGGACCTCTAGACAATGAGACCTAATGAGGTGCACTCTCTGTTGGCCATGAGAACACAATTCATGCAGTTGTTGAAGCTATGTCCATCTTTGATATACAGTTATACTCTTGCCACACTATCAAGTCATGGTATTTATTTATTTCATTTTTTTCAGAAGCCTTATTAGCAGTCACAATCATGGTGGTAGTTAGTTATAATAACTTATTAACTATACAGATATAAAAGTGGCATTGATCTACTCATTCAACTTTTGGCAAAATAGACAAACATCCAAAGTAACCATGTAAGATAAAGTCTTTAAAATAAAGGATAACAAACAGAATATGTCGTTGACAGGGATGATGTCCAGGAAGTGTAGAGGGAAAAAGTGCCCCAACAAGCTTTTGAAGTGAAACATCTCACTGAAGTTGACATAAAAAGAGTAGTGTTGTGTTTAAATAAGCTGTTGATTTAAACCCCAGGTGCAAAATATAGCTTCATATTGTGGATCTGAACTACTCTGGACAATCAGGAAATTCCTCTGACTTTCTCTGATCTGTTTTGATACTAATCTAACAGTCAGGACTCAGAGATTTGAGAGAAAGCAAATAGCTTTTAGCCATGATGAAAAAGTGCCACAGTGAAGTGTGATGTGAGCGAATGCTGACTCGTTATTACCCCCTGTCACTTCCATGACATCCGCCTGCCCTGCCTGTCCGTCTCAGCCTGCCGGTCCAGGCAGTCATTTTGGCCGGCGGTGACCTTATACATCTTGTCAGCATCTCTTTGAAAATTAAAAGTGCTTGCATGCCCGTGCTCGAGTATGTGTTTACAGTGTGCATGGGCGCTGCGATGGCAGATGGCGTGTCAGTGGGAGTGGGCGGGCCCATGTAATCTGTCCTGCTGAGTGTTGGGCTGTGAGTGGCTGAGGTCCAGGCTCTGACATGTGTAATATCGTGACATCAGAGCTGGTCTGTTGCCCCATCTGACCGGTAGAGAGAGGTCACATGAGAAATGTGCTGGTCAGAGTTTGTTGTTTTGGATCAAGGATGCTGCGTGAGGCATCAAATACACTCAGTTCTCCACAGTGTCATTACTCAGTCAGATCTGAACACAAGATGTTATATTTAGTTTAGCTTACTCTTTCAGGTCATTTCAAGGCCCACATTACTCTTATCAAATCATTAGTCAGCTAGGCACTGACCCTAGACATTATAAATGATGGACATATCTATTATGACATCATCCACTGGTGTAGTTCTGTTATGAGGTGTCGAGATGAGCGTTTTTGCTGAAGCCTTTGTGGTTTTCTGCAGTGAGAAAGGTGTGAATTTGACTGTTAATCCAACTGCATGCTCATTGGCTAATGAGCTGTCAATAACAAGCTGTTAGCCCCAGATTATTCTCCTTTCTGACATTTAAAATGGGATTATACTTTACGCCAGTGGTTCCCAAACTTTTTCTGCTAGGCCCCCCTTTGTTTTACAAGAAAAATGTTCACCCCCTCCCCCCCTCCAACCACACACACCCATATTTTGCTCCATTGCGGTTTATTTCACACCTCAAACATTTAGTAAACAATTAAGCAAATACAAGTAATCTGCAATAAATTACAGGTAACAAGGAAATAATCTACTAACTCTTTTACGCTACGTCCACACCTACACGGGTATTTTTGAAAGCGCAGCTGTTTCGTCCACACGTAAACGGCGTTTCGAATCACTGAAAACTGAGATTTTTTTGCGTTTACGTGTGGACGTAACCGTACACAACGTTCATCACACAACGTCAAAGGTATGTGCCTTTTTTCACGTCAGGCTGTGCGCCACATTATTGTTTACATGAGATGAATTGCAGAATAGCAGATAGAGACAAAATACTGTTTCTGTTAATCTGACTATCTTCAGGTTTTACAATTTACATATACACACGCAGTTACCGTCCCTCCATTTAGAAAGGCAGAGGCATCACGGTGTGATTATTTTACGTGTAGTTGTTTTTTTTTCCCTGTGTAATAATATTCAACATTGCAATCAAATCAAAAAATGCCTCTCTGTGCAAAATGGGTTCAAAAGCATAAACAACTGTGGGATACTGTTTGTCCGTGATTTGAACCGGGGGACAAATTGTGGCAGGATTAGCCTGATATTATTTTTTATCCCGCTGTAACTTTACTGTATAAAGAGCTAACATCTCCAAAATGTCAGGAGTAGTTAGTCATTACAACAAGTGTTTGTGAACTACAAATCAAGAATGTGGGATACTGTTTGTCCGTGATTTAAACAGCCCAGCGCTGCTCCCGACAAAGGGAAAACCAATTCTGCAGGGGAGACCTACCTCGGCACTTGTGCAGGTGAAACCAAAGGGAAGATTTGCTTCACCATATTTTCTAGTCTTTGGCTTAGAATGAGGTTGGTTTGGAAACATATTCAGCGATGCTTCATCTCCTGCTTTGCATTTCTGTAGGCTCCCCGTGCTAGCAGTGTCCAAGCGTTTTGTCCCCCCCCCCCCCCCCCCCCCCCCCCCCCGGGGGGGGGGGTACATGGTGGACTGCAAGAACTTTTCCACAGAGACTTTACATTACAATGCACTAACCACGCATGCGACCCAGGTGGGGGACTTCAAAGAAGTATAACAGGAAAGACTGCTCGGCCGTCAGGTCTCCAGATGTGCACGTCTGTGTCCGCAATGTATAATGCAAACCTTAGAATGGCCAAAATTTTAAAAATGGACCTAATGTTTTATTCAGTATTTCCTGAAATGAGTCACGTGGAACTTGAGGTCCAGTCGGTGGTACATTTTCCTATAGACTCCTGTGAGACTGGAAGTCTTTTTACAATCACATCTAGTTCCCCCAGTTTTCATTAAAAACAAAGCAGGCTTAAGGCATTCCCACATCGGCTTCACTTTTTATGTTTTGCTTTTCAGTCATAGAAGCTACGTCGGCCTTTGGCACTGTCTATGATGCTGACTAAACATTAGCATAGACTCCACATATATCATTGCCACTGTTTTATAAAAAAAAAAAAATCAATCTTAATTTTTTCTATTCCTTCTGCTTTAGACAAACATGGAATCATGAACACTTCTTTAAGATGTAACTGTTATCCACTAAGAAAATTGCATAACTTGAATGATCACTTCTTCATATATCGCAGTAATCGCCTGATAGATTTACATCTGTCCTCTTTTAAAAGCACAAACTAGATAATTCACTCTAAATTTTAAACACACCAAGTAAGTGGGCATGTCAGGGTTCACTGTCAGACTTCACGTACCCTTGTTTTGGATGTTTGTCCTTCATGTTTTGCTTACTGAAGTTTCCGCTTAATCTCACAGCTCCCCTGAGCTTCTTCACACACACACAAATACCTACACACACACAAACATCCTCCATCACCTGGACGTCCTATTGTGTCACCCGAACCTCCCTCCTGTCCTTCTGTTCTATGTTTAGAGGTGTGAAAGTCGCTAATGTCCTCCGTTAGGTTCATTTTTCCATCCCCTCATATGTGTGTGTCTGCGTGTGAGGAAGAGATAATGAGAGAACGGGGAGAACAATTCAGCTCCCCTTTCCTCGTCTCATCGCTCCTGCTCTCCCTAAGATCTGTCATCTTTTATATCCCAGAATTCATTGCAGCAAACAAAGGGCACTGATTCATCCTGACAGCCTGCCTCTCCCTCCCTCTCTTCTTCCTCTTCTTTCCAACCTCTCTCAGACATACCAACAGTCCTCCTCCTCCTCCTCTCTGCAGTCAAAGAACAGGAAGAAGAATAAAGGTAAGCAGGAAAGCCACCTGTTAGGTGTGAACAGATGCTGCCAATTGTGGTTTTTCACTCATCCACTAATGGAAGCAGGAAGAATGTGAGAGCAGCTGCTGCTTCATAAAGCCAGCAGTCATAGTAACACTTTATTTGATACTGATCTGAACTGAAATGATACTGTGCACTCACAAAACTCGGGGAAACTCAGTTAAAGAAAGGTTGTGATGACAAATTTGACCAAACTAAAAATTCTAAAAAGCGAAGGGCATTTTTTATATAAACTAAGCTTTGGAACAGATGTTTACTGAGACTACATGACTGTGAGTCAACTGTCATCAAAAAAGGTGTGCTTGTATTGTAACAGCTGTTCTGAACCCCTGAAAAGTTTTTATGTCTAATTCAATCTAATTAAACACTTTAAACCTAACACTGAAACGAGAAAAACCCACTCTGGAAAACAAAAATTCCAAATAAAATTCAACAATATGAAATTATAACTCTCATGTAACTGAAATAAAAATGTCATAATGAAAATGAAGGCAGTCACATAGCTGAGGAGGAGTGGGGCAAAATCACTGGTGCATCTGCTCCCAATAAGAGGTTTTGTGGTAGATTCTCAATTTTCTGGTGCTAGAGGTCAGCATATGGATGAATTTTTAAGTTAATTTCATATTTACGTGTGTAAACACGATCCATAATTACCAGCTCATGCACATCTGCTGCCCTTGCCCATATATTTCAGCTTAGAGATTGGCAGATTCCTCCATGATCATGCTCAGGACTGGAGGTCTGACTGAAGGGTTTACTGGCTAGCAGGAGAACATCTAACATTTCCAGTTTTTCATGCTTCCGAAAGCAATTTTTGAAGGCAAGTAAATCCCATGTGGAAGACAATTATATAGAAAAGACAGGACATTTAGTTTTAGTCATTGTTTGTAACAAACTCTTCTTGCGTATTAAGTGGATCCAATGTATCTGGAGAAAAATGTGGAAAGTTGTCATATCAGAAGACATAAAGCTGTGTAGTACAGTATCACTTACACAACTAGAAACTGGAAACAAAAGCAGAACTGCATGTTTTCTAATCTCTGACCGACTAGAATTTTTTTTTTTTTTGAATGATGAGTTTAAGTGGATAATTTGGGGTGATTTCCTCTCTTTGTTTTAATTGTTCTGTGACCTTTAGGAACTTTTGGAAAACTTTCATTTACAGCTCTCTAATATGTGAATGATCTGCTTGAAAGCTCAATGTGAAACACATTGATTTAAATCAAGGGGAAACACAGACAACCAGCTGGCCATTAGAGGTTCATTTAACTTTTTGCTGGCATCTTTTATCTAGAGTGTACAATATGAACCAACAAGCTCTAGTTTTACTTTAAAACAACAGCTAAAAAAAACTGCTGTCAGTAGTAAGGGTTAGTATCCCAAGTAGTTTAGATACATACCTATATAACATTATTATAGAAACAACGCCAATGGATCAAACCAACCCCTTCGCCTAGGCTGTTTTTCTTCTTATGAAAGTGAATGAAGTTCAAAATTTAACCCACTGAAGTTCTAGTGCTGTGTTGTCCTTAAATGGCTCACAGACAGTCAGTTTGTATGTTCATCTGATCAGGAAAACATCTTTTACCTTTCATCAACAACTAAATGGAAAGAACTTTTGCCCCTTCTTCATCTTTAGCACCTCTCAAAGAAGCTACAAGAAAGTAGATCTTATAACCAAATGAAGAGTTCCCCTTCATTTTTCATCACTGTGGTAAATACACAGACATGGTGAATATGTAATGAATGTTTATATTTGTGGTAACTTAGTCTGAAATATATCGTCAGTTTTAAAAACTGCTCATTGTTTCAGTCTGTTTTGTGTTACTCAGTTAGGCTAAAATAAACAAGTGGCCACAATTAAGAAGTTGGGAACTGCAGCTGTTTTCTGAGCTTTCCTATAATCGATGATTTTAATGAATGGCAGGCTTTAAAAATTCATTATTATATAAACTGATAAATTGCTCCAGTAATACTCAAGATTAAAGTCGATTTCACCACATTTTTGTGATCATTTATTAACGGTAATGCATAATTGAAAAACCTCATTGCTTTTCATGCATTTCACAGTTTGGGCTGAGCCAAAGAAAACATGATTTATGGTTTTAGCAGTTGAAATAAACAGTCAAAAAAATCGATGTAAAAAAATTGTAATAATTTGCTTATGAGGTAGTTTTCTCACCTTGTAATCGTTTCATACTCATGCAGTCTGTGCAGACAGCTCTGTATTTGCATTTTAACACGTTGTTCCCATTTCGCATGTTTTGATGAGCGTGCTGCAGACCGGACTGCAGGCAAATTTGCTTTCAGTCAGTGCGCACACATTCACGAATCCAGCATTTCTCTATATCATCGTTAACATTTATCATGGCAGGATGATTACTGTAACATCAGTTCTTACCTTTTTAGTTTTATTTACATAAATGACTCAGTTGATTCTTATTAAGATTTCTCCTTTTTTTTCTTGGATAATTTTACTCACAGCCATCAGTATTTGTTTCCCTATCTGACCAAACCTTTTTTTCTCTTCCACCACACAAACGAGGATTAACATGTTGAAAGGGATTGTTTTTTGTTTTTTTCCAGAGGCCTTTTGCTTGTTTCACCATCTGCCATTGTGCGAAAGCTTTAGCTCCATCTGCACGTATGGTCAACGGCTTTGTTTGTTTACCGCAATTAAAGCAAAGTTTCAAAATGAGTGTGATAATAATGATTTATTCACAGTTCCACTGCTCCAAGTGGTACTCTTATCAAATGTGTAATGAAATATTAGTAACTCTTTTTGTTGAGGATCGGAGAAAAAAAAAATCTTCGAGTTCACCCGAACGAGTAGTTCTCTTTTAGCTAAATTGGTGATGGTATCAGTTTATAGCCTGGAGCTGCTGCACAGAAAATGAAGAATAATCATTATTCGAGAGCACTTTTGTGCATTTTGAGGATGTAAGGTGTGTGTGTGTGTCTGTCGGTATGTGTGTGTGTGTGTGTCGAGTGGGGTGGGGGTGTTCTAACGCTTATTAATTATCTCCAGACTCAAAATCTTTTCACAATGGGTAGTTAAAGTGTAGTTTTTCATGTCATGCACTGTGTAAGAATCCTGTTTCCTTTAGACCTACACTGCCACATATGTAAATGGAGTATTGTAACCATGTTAAAAGACTTTTCATCCAGTACTATGCAAGTTTCTCCATGGCCTCGACTGAGAGCCAAGTTTTCCCAGTAATCTTTAATGAGGAGCCTGCTGAGAAAAATGTTACAGGGCTTTTATGCCAGAAGGAAAAGGCAGTTTTTATTAAACACCTCTTACCTTACTGCAGTGCAGCAGCATTCTGTCAAGTCCAGGGACTGAGGCATTGCCAAGAATCATTGCTACATTAGGATGTGACATTTTGTGAAAGATTTTATTCACACTGAAGTGAGAACTTACAAGCAGCATTAGTGCTACCCTTTGAATGACACATTTTCCTTCTTTGAGTTTGTGCTTTCTTCTAGTTTTGAGATCATTTTCTGTCTGTGAATTCCCCTGCCTTCACATTTCCTCCATGTTGTTCCAGGACGAAGTTTGGCCTCGCTGAGTCGGAGGCGTGTTTCCTGCAAGGCACTGGGCAGAGGAGACTGCGAGGGTTGGCTGTGGAGAAAGAGAGATGCAAAGGGTTACTTTTCTCAAAAATGGAAGAAGTACTGGTTTGTTCTGAAAGACAACTGCCTGTACTGGTACATCAATGAAGAGGTATGTCTCAAAACTCATGTTGAGGTTTTTACTGACACAAAAGTGATGCTTTAGCAGAGGAGGTATTACCACAGTCGGGACCTAGAACTACAACACCATACAAGTGGAAGTGCTTTGTTTGAAGCTGCCCTCCTGCTAGTGTGTGATAAAGACAGTGGGAGACGTTTGCATATAGTTTTGTGAAAAAAAACTATACTTTATTTTAATTTAAAGATGTATGTATCAAGACATAATATACTTGGTCCCTAACATGTTAATTTGCATGAATAACACAAATTGTTCATGCAAATTAACTCCAAGGTACATGCAATGCTCAGAGAATTTATTAAAAAATAACATTTCAAAAAAGCATTTCAAACTCTCCTTGCCTCAGTTAGCATCTTAACTGTTAAAATTCATGACAGTACAATTAGAAAAGGACTGAATGAGTATGATTTGTGTGGAAGGTTTTCCAGGACAATGCTTCTTCTCTCTGCAAAGAACATGGTAGTACAGCTTAGATTTCCAAAATTATATATGAAAAAATAATTTCTGGGACAATGTTTTTTGGACAGATGAGTCCAAAGTAGAGATATTTGCACATAATGCACAGCATTATGTTTGATAAAAATCAAACACAACATATCAAACCTGTTATGCCCCTTTGCAACACCTGCTCCCTTTGCAGTGGCAGTGCACGAGTCTTCAGGTCTTACCTGGGTTGAAATGCTAATTGACTACACCTGGTGAGGTCCAAAACCTGGCACAGCTGCCAGGCTTTCGAGGGGCGCACCAGTTTTGTCTCTGTGGTACCACCTGTTTTAGCAAACTTATTATGTCATTTAAAATAAAATCTATTATTTTTTAAACTGTGGTGTCAGACTCCATATTTATGTTGTTCCTTTTGAGAAAGGTTGTAACATAAATGGGGGCTTGTCCGGGATATTTTGGACACTTTAGATATGTTTGTGGAGACAAAACATCAGAGGTTTTTTTAGAGGATGAGTGATGATTAAGGTGTTAGCTGTGATTGAGAAAACTCTCCTTAGCAAATGTGTTTCAGCTTGGTGGCTGTGCTGCCTGTCCACTGTAGTACCTGTTTGGTGGTTTAGTTTATTAAGTTTGGTGGTTATCCTGGGTGGGGGTACGCTTCAGAGTTTTCTTGTAGACTGCATCTCTGATCTGCTGCCTGCTCTTGAGTTTGCGTTCAAAGTTGCCTCAAACATCTACATCTAGTAAATAAGTGTTTATGGATGCCAAATGATGAGGTGAGTGCTTTGAGCTGTGACCTTTAGTGTTGTGGAAAAGCTGGCTACTTTTGTTGGATCACTTGTGTGTTGTTGGCCAGGTGACGGCCAAAAACATTTCTTTAAATTGTGTAGATATTGCACTTCATTTGGGGTTGGTCACTAGTACGCTTGCTTTAGTGAATTTTCTAGATCAAAGTAACTTGTTGTGGCATAGGGCCGCTTGGTGTGTGACTGTTTGTGTGATGGCAAGAACAGATCACATGGTTGGGATTGTTGGTTGATGCTTTTGGTTTGTGTTGTAGTAATTGTCTGAGTAATTACTTACTGAGTAATCCTTTTGATTTGTGGCTGTTGTGCTCCTATATGTGCTGGTCACATGTTACTTTTGTTTGCTCAGTGCAGCAACTTGGGATCCTCATATCCATGTTTGAAGATGTCAACTAAAGTTATGCGTGAGGTGTTAGGCCCTTCTGCAACCTCTTTTCTCTTTGCAGTGACACTGCACGAGTCTTTGAGGGTTGAAATGCTAGTAGACCACACTTAGACTAAACTTATTATGTAGTTTAAAATTACATAATAATAAAAATAAAGTACATCTTTAAAACTCTGGTGACAGTCTCCATATTTCTGTTTTGGCTTTGCTTAACAAGCACAAACACTTTATGACAGCTGTCAAGATGGATGTGGTGGAGGGTTGAGAGAGAGCTGTGTATAAACAAATACAATGCATTCTTCAACTAAACTGAAACTGAAGCAATGTTGTAAAGAAGAGTGGGTCAGAGAAACAATGGGAGAGACAGAAAAAGTCATACATAAAATCATTATTTCAAGTTGTTGCTGTCAAAAGTGGTTCTATGAGCTACTGTATCACGGGGTGTACTTTGTTTTTCCACACACTACTTCTGTGTTGTGACTTAAATAAATAATGAAATAGTGGTATATGTAGTAAAATGTGGTATATGCCTGAGGTTGTATTTAAATAACTTTAAGAGTAATTTCTCTTTTTTTTGCCCCGATATGTAAAACCATGGAATTGACAGAACTCTTACATTTTTTGCACATGACTGTAAAGTCAAACTAATTTATATAATTTGATTCATTTGTATCAACATTAGCGTAACTTCTTTATTTATTTTTAACATTCTTTTTTTATCCCACCATCACTTTTTTCCCTTTTAGTACTCTGGTTTATGGCTAAATAAACCAGAAAAAAGGCTGGCAAGAATTTGCTTCTTAACACTGTCAGTGCAAACCCCCTCAGTAATTGACCAGAGAGCTGCTAGGTTTTAAAGTCTTATCTTTAGTTAATCTGACATTCATCAACCTCTTCCTGTTCAGTCAGACTTAGAAAAAAAAATGTGCATTTGGAAAAACACAGAGAGTGAACACATGAAATCAACTGTTTTTTTAGCCATCCTCTTTTTTTTTTTTGGCTTGCTGTCTGTCTTTTTTTTTTTTAAAAAAATTCTTTCTCCTCACTCTTTGTTCAGGATGAAAAAGCCGAAGGTTTTGTCAGTCTTCCAGAATTTAAGATCGATCGAGCCAGTGAATGCCGCAAGAAGTAGTAAGTGCTCAACAAACGCAGGTCTCTTGCATATATATGTGTATGTACGTGTAGTTCACATGCTCTTGAATGTATGAATGTGTGCCTGCCTGCAAAAATAACACCCTCTATCCCTCTAGTGCTTTCAAAGCTTGCCACCCCAAGGTCAAGAGTTTCTACTTTGCAGCAGATGGAGTGGATGACATGAACAGGTAAAGGAGTGTGTGCAGGGTGAAGGTTATAGAGTAGGGCGGACTTCCAGCTGGGTGGCAAAACACCATAAAAGACCCTTCAAGTAAAAAGGGGGAAAAAGTGTTTTATTTAATGTTTAAAAAGGGAATTTGTTTTTATTATCAAAAATTTTAAGACATTTTCACAGAGGCCATTTTTTTATAGGTGGCCAATTTTTTTTTATAGGTCACAACGTACTAAGGATAATATATTATACCTATGTACCTTTTTTGTCTGTTACTGACTTTTTTAACAAAATTTGTATATATTTGTTCATCCATGACTTACATAACATTTAAACCATGTTTGATATACCTATTTACTTATATGATGTAGTTATCATCCTGTAGATCAGTGCAGCTCGATATCATTTCAAACTTTTAAAAAAACAAAAAATTAAAATAAAAAGAAGTAATCGTTTTTTTCCAAGTGATTATTTATGTACACTGTGAGACTTTGGGACCCCAAGCGAGATTGTTATTTTAATGTTTAATTATTTGTTTGCGTACATTATGAGATAATCTAATTAGTTCCCCCTTCTGTTAGGTGGCTGAGTCGCCTCAACATGGCCGCTGTAGGCTATGCAGAGCGAGAGAGGATACGCCAGGAGCAGGGTGAGGGCTCATTCAGCGACATGGTGAAGGGTTCTTCAAACGATGGCTGCTGTAGGATGTCATCTTAAGCCAACAACACAATAATACTTCTATACCTATTGAACTTATTGTTATTTTCCCAGAATAGCCAGATAAATCTCCTAGGGGCTTACTGGGAGAAAAATTTGTTAATGGGCAACTAATGACCCCGTACCACACATGACTGTTTCATTACACCCCCAGGCACTCAGAAACCAAACAGTTATTTTTCATCTGCTTAGTAATGTGATGCAATTAGCTATTTCTGGAAATATATTCTCCTTCAGTTCTCAAGAACTAACAAGCGCAGAGGAACCATTCACTTAAAAGTGGTCCACATTCTTCACTCCACTGACGAAATGTGAAGTAATGTACATGTTCTCCAGGTTTTTTAAGGTCCTGGGAAGAAAAAAATAATGGGCTATTTATACACACAAAAGGTAATCATGGAATAGGAATGGGAATAGGGAATATATACAGCTGAAACTAATCTAGACAATAACAGGGAGGAAGTCAAATTAAAAGTGTGACACAAGAGACAAGTAGACAAGTAAAACTAGAACTGAACTGCAACCATAACTAAAGCACATGAAACAAGAGTAAACTTGACACAAGAGAAAGCACACAAGGTCGAGATAGAGGGAATCATTAGTCTATAAAGTCAAACAGTAGCAACATGTAACCAAAAGTGAATGACTGAAAATACTAGGCAATATTTGAAAATGAAAAGTGAGTAAAAAATAAAATAAACCCAGAACAGGAAACAAAACTAAAATCACCCCACATAGCAGACAGGTCTGTCCCGGATCTGGTGTCAAGCTGGCACTTCTGACTGACTGGTGTCATGGCAGGGTGTATGTCAACCAGATGTGGCACAATGATGGCACTATTTATGTTCCCATTTTCCTATTTTAGTTAGAGGACCCAAATGCCATGTTTCAATACGATACCGCTATGGTAGCCAATGTTTCAAATGCAGGTTTGACAGGTTTGTGAGTGTACACTTCAACCAAAACCTAGTGAGGGTTTAGTCATATTTACTGCTGGGTGGCTGTAGCTCAGGAGGTAGAGTAGGTAACCTTCTGATCAGAGGGTTAGTGGTTCGATTCCTAGCTCCTCCAGTCTGTATGTCAAGCTGGCCTTGTGCTGGCCCATGTGTGGGCCACCTCTGGCAAACCAGATCTGGGCCACCAAAGGGCCGTCATTCTTTGCGGTATGTGGGTTATGTGTAAGCACATTGTGTGGGCCACATCCGGGCCATACCAATTTTGCTATGTGGGACAAACAAGAATTCAACCTCCAACTCAAAACTCTGGAAACATCTGGGAACTGTGGCACAAAATGCCTGATAAGATGTTAACCTGATACATGTATTTGGGGCATGTTTTCTATCTCTCATGGTATTCTGATGGCTGAATGGAAGGTAAATCAATAGACAGGTGGATAAATGGAAAGAAAATGGTGGAATACTTAGTGCAAATAAATATTAAATAATAAATACTATATTTATCCATTTACTTTATTTTATGCAGCCCTTCATATTATCCTAGCTCTTCTACCATGAGGCTGCCCTCCCTTTTGATTTGATTCAAAGGAATTTGATTCGTATAGCACCAGTTCCCATCAATAGTCATCTTAACCACATTATTTTGCAAAGTCAGGCTTCCACTAGCAAACAGAAGGTTTGAACAGCAGGTTGATTGCGCTAATTTGCTCAGAGCCAGAGCAATGTACCTGATGTGGCCATGTTAGAAATAACTATAGTGTCATCATATAGAGCCAAGAGAAGGAAACAAAACAACAACAAAATCTCAAACAGGGCTGAACTTTTACTAATATCTACATACATTGTAAAAAAAAATTGTAATATAAAAGTATTTTACAGTGTATTTTACAGTTTTGTACTGTTCTTCAAGAATATTATTAAATTTACATAAATAGACTGTGATTTTACATTCCAAATGTAAATTAACCTAAAATCACTGTAAATGTAATAAAACATATTATTGTTGTTTTTTTTTTAAATATATTTATCTGTACATATGCATATTTAGATTGTTAAAATACTTTCATAAATGTATCATAATTTCACAAATATTTGTCCGTTATTTAAAAGATTGAACACTTAAATTCAAATGTAATGCTATGGAAAAATATATAAAATGATTCTTATAAACTTTTTTTTACATCAAATAATAATTATTATTATTGTCATTTAGGGCGATTGTGGCTCAATAGATGGCAGTTCACCTTGTAATCAGAAGGTTGCCGGTTCGGACACTCTCAGTCGTTGTGTCCTTGGGCAAGACACTTCACCTACCACCTACTGGTGATGGCCAGAGGGGAATTATAAAGTGGAATTGTAAAGCGCTTTGAAGGTCTCATGAAGCGCTATATGAATGCAATCCATTATTATTTAAACCAACTGTTAACTGTATATTTAAGTATTATTATTCATATTGCCGCATTCATTGACCTTGTTTATAGGTAATTTCATTGTTTAATCACATTAAAATGTTCCTAATTTAATGTTTAAAAGGACTTGAAAAAGGCAAAATCCCATTTAGATTTAGGGCAACAAACTGTATTGTCATTACTGAAAATAACCGTATTTTCATGAGAAAGTTATTTTCTGTTATTATTTTTGCCCCCAGCTGCCGGAATATTACTGTTTTTTTTTAGGATTTATTTTTTACGGTGTACACTGACTACTGATTATTCTTCACTTGAATCATGTTTAATATGAGCATCCACCAGTTTAATAAATGACAGAAAATAAGGAAAAGTGTAATTGGTTCCCATTAAGAAACAACACTCTAAGCTAATATGTAAAATGTGCATGATACTACAAATACACTAGATGTATGTGTATGGATGGATCTGACAGTATGTGGGTGGGTTTCCTGTAGATTACTGGAGTGAAAGTGAACATGAGGATGACGCTGCCTCCAGCCCCAAACAGGACAGTCCCCCACCTCCATATGACACCTACCCACGGCCTCCATCAGTGAGTCACTCACACACACACACACACACACACACACACACACACACACACTGTAAACTGTATTGCATCTCTCACAAAGTAGATATTGTACTCGGAGGCAAAATTGAGGCCTTGTGCTTCCTAGTCCACTGTAAGAGTTGGAATTATTCCCAATAAAGCAATAAGTACAGATAGTGCTGAGGCTATATTAAACATGTTGCTATATTTGAAGCTGAAATGGGTTGCTGTACATCATGCATCTCTGTCCTGGGGTATGTTTTTTTAATCATAGGGTAAAAGAAAGGAAACACCAACAGCACCTTGTCCATGTAATTGAAGTTACAAAACACAGGCTGCTAAGTTTTAAGATAATAATAGAGTCACTCAAACACCCCTCTGCTTTGTCTTCTTGTCTCTCACCTACCATATCACACACTTACTCAATCAGGCAGGCATGCTGATGAAATCCTTTCTTTGAAGTGTGTCATTATGGTTGAATGAGACAAGGCGATCATTTGACGTCTGCCACATTGTCTCCCTTCCTTTTTCTCTATCAGATGAGCGCCTACTTGGAAGGAGGTCGGACCACTCGGCTGTCTTCCACAGAGACGTCTCGCTCTCGCTCATCCCAAGAGGACTTCCTTTGTGGCGAGCCCCCTGCTGCAGCTGCAGAGCCGCAGTACCACCCTGGTCCTCTTGGGGGAGGCACCACACACAGTGGCAGAAAAGCAGGGGGCAGCAACAGCAGCGACATACAGTACAGATGTGATCCTGTAGAGGTGTGACGATGTTTAATATTACCTGAGATTAATGGTCTCATTTCGACAGTTCGGAAATTGTTCTTTCGACTTGGGAGCATGAATGTGCTTTTTAGTCTGAATTTACACTCACCAGCCACTTTACTACATTCATCTATTCAACTGCTATTTAACGCTGATGCATAGTTAGCTAATCACATGGCATTAACTCAGTTAGTTTAAGCATGCAGACATGGGAAAGAAGGCCTTCTGAAGTTTAAAAAGAGCATCAGAAATGGTAAGAAGTGACTTTGAATGTGGGATAGTTATTGACAGACTGGTCTCAATATTTCCAAAAGTACTGATCCACTGAGATTTTTCCACACAACCATTACATAGTTCTGCTGCGACATTCTGATGTTAAAAGAACAAGTAAAGCGTGGATCCACCCAGCTTTGCATGTATATCAATGGTTCAGCCTACTGATGGTGGTATACTATTACTAACTATAGTGTGGGACTCTTGATTTTAATTACCGTATAAATTATTTCAAATAGATTTTGTTCCAGAGTTCAGACTCTAGAAGATGATGAATATAGTGCAACAGATGACTGTTTCCTAATTATAATATTATGTTTAGAGAAATACATGTTACCAACAATAAACTACAATTTGTAATATAGGAGCTGTCTTCATATGGGACCACATGCTTTGATTGCATCTGGTAAGTCTACTGAATAATTTGTTTATCTGTTGTTTTCTGTAGTACCGCTCCAGTCCTGCTGGGGGCAGTAGTGAGACAGGGTCCCCGGGCCGCTCTTCATCGTCGCAGAGGCGCTCTTGGCAGGACCTGATTGAGACGCCATTGACCGAGGCTGGACTGCACTACCTTCAAACTGGACCACTTGGTAGTGCCCAAATTCCAATTCAGTTGCTTGAATTCTTACACATCAGTGTTAGTGACTTCTGTTTAAGCTGTGATTATGTTCTACAGAAAGACAGAAAACCCAATGTGTTTCTGCACACCAACATGTTCAGCTAATATAGACCACAGAAAGTATAAAAATGACAACATGATAGTTTCCCAGAATTTCCCCCCATAGTGGTTTGTTGCAATATAGGTGAAAAACCATATTCTTTCCAAGATGGCAAAAAAAAATCTAAAAAAAAATGGATTAGTGTCATTTAATTATAAAGTGTAAAGTTTGTTTTTCATTAGTTATTCAATCGAAATCAAATTGTCTCATATTTAGCTAGCTCGCTTGATAACAACCAGTTCTTTATTGTTCTTATTTAGTATACAGTAAACATCTATGGCAGTCTAGCTCTTTCAAGAGGGGAATGTCTGAGGTACATGTAGGTTAAATGGTGTGACTGTGTTTCGGCCAAAAGAAAGTACAGCTTCAACTTTTATGTCTCCACCCTCTGTTTTCTGTCATGCAAACTCTTATTCCATGCATTGACATTATAAAACATAGACGTAGCATTTGCTTGGAAAAATTAAACCAGCGTGAAAGTGCCTTAAGCCTGCATTTTATCTCAAGGCCAAAAGATGGCGATAGTTGTGGATAGAGTCAATGAGCAATCAATTTCACAGTAAGGCACGCCCCTTCCTATCACATTTGTTTTAAAAACAAGATGACAGCAGTGGAAATGCTCATCTTGAGGCTTCAAAACAAGCCTGTAGAAACCAGTGTCTTATATAGAAATATAGACTTATTATATATACTTATATATACTGTATATTATACCTTTGTACTTTTACCCCATCAAATTTAACAAAATGGTTGCTTCACTAAAAGTAACAGAACTGCAAAAAAAGTGTTGTTGTTTTTTTATTTGTGATATCTTAGATTGTTATTTTATTAATACCAAGAACAAGAAAGCTTCTCCAGAAAGTGTGCCATTAAAATTTTGAAAGGTCCACACACACAGAGCAGAATTTCTACTGTTTTGACAGGAACTACTCTCTGCTCAAGAAAGCGCCCCCATGGAAACTGTCTGCTATCATCTGTGATCATCAGCTTCAGCCCCCCCTCATTAAAATCAACTTTGACCCCTGCCTGGAATGATATTTGTCAAATATTTTGTGCAGCTGCTGATGCAGCTTGAAGCTTGTGTGTTTTATATATGATCTTGTGTTTAATAGTAATGTATGTGTTAAGCGTTCTTTCTGATGCTCCAATGTGGACAGTGGCTTTAAAGCTGGAATAGCAATGTGTCTCTGATTCAGTCAGAACATATTTAAAATAAATGTTACTGTATTGAACAGAGTGTTCTTTTAAAGAAATGAGTCATGTTGCATTCATGACTCAAATAACAGCAAATCAATTTTCTTTTCTTTTCGTTGCAGAGGACGCCGTCTTTGCTGAGCCAGGTGGTGGCTCAATGATGGCCGGAGCCGTTTACACTCTTCCTGCCCCGAGGAATGTCCCGTTGCCCATGGCAATGCAGAGGCTGATTCCTATGGCAACCCAGGGAGGGAAACCCCGCAGCTTCACACTGCCACGAGACAGCAACCTCCACACGCTCCTCGCACCGCCTGCAAAAGAAGAACAGCAAACACACAACGGTGAGTTCATGCTGGATCAGGCTTTTGGTGTGAAATGCTTACAAGGGCACAGAGAGCTTAAAGCTAATCCGGAAGCATTATTTTTATTCACTATGTTTTAACACCAAATCAACACTACAGTAAAGACAAAAGCACCATTCATTATACAGTACACAGAGATTTTAGGCAATAAAAATAAAGCGAAAATACTTTAAATCAGACTATGAACCAGCCACAACATCTGAACATTGATGCAATTTAACAGTTAAAACTAGCTACCAAACAAGCAGTGTTGCATTAGAAAAAAATACATTCAAATAACAGAGAAACATATGAAATGTTATATAGGGAAGAATAATGAGCTCTCCTAAAGGAATGCACAAATGATTTAAACCAGCCGTTCCCAAGCTACATGGTCCTCTTTAAGGGCCATTAGTGAGGTTGCTGCTTTGTTTGAAAGCAAGCAAAAAGCCTCACAATTCAAACTCTCTGAAAACCTCTTTTAACAACAGAATTTCATTATGTTGCTATGAGACTGCAAGCAGCCACGTCTGTGGATGAAAACTAAAGCCAATGCAAAATTTCCCACTGCAGAACTGCAGTTCCTCTCTTGACCACTTGAGGCTGGCCCAAAGCTGTGTTTTAACCTTTTAGAGCCATTTAATTAAATTAAATGCCAAAAATGATATGGCCTGCTGCGAGGTACAGTTCATTCTAAGTGAAATTCTAGTATTTTATTAGTCTGTTGCTAAGCACCAATTATCGGTTTCTAAGCACCAGTATCCGTGTCTATGCTTTGCACCTGTGTGGATTTTGGATGCAGATTGCTACACATGCTCACTACCCTGAGCTTATAACTTAGGACTTTCAAATTCAGTAACTTGTGGGAGCAAAAACACCAAGATTGAGGTTTTCTGTAGTCCAAAACCAATGGGTGATGCCACGATGACTATGTCTAGCTTTTTTATACAGTCTGGTTTTCATGACATTTGTTGAATTGCTATGTGCTGCACGCTATTTTCACTGCCAGAGCCTAATGAGGGAAAATACTTCCAAGTACTTAATATTGCTCCGTAATAACGGGGGCTCGGGTGTTTCATACAATGACAGCTAATTCTGAGCTAGTAATAGCCATTGACACAACGAGCTGGAATGATCAAATCTGGAAAAAAATAATTGCATGTTCGACCTTCTCGATTTCACTGAAGGACAAAATATTTTATGTTGAGGATTAATTCAGTAGAATAAGCTGGTGCTGCTCTCAGTTATGCATTTTTTGGGTAACAGCAGAGCGCAAAAATGTGTCTCGCTGTGAATGACAGCCACTAGAGACTGAGGGGGAGGGGGAAAAAGGAAATTTCTTTTTAAGGTGAAGATGTCAGCACATGTGCCACATATAAAAACTGCTCTCAGGCACAGACATATCCATTTAAATCATCATCAGCTTGAAGCTGAGCACACTGCAGTCATACATTGATCTAATGAGGCTAATGACACCACGGTGCTCCTGTTGCCAAGGTGAGGCAAGCAGCATTTGAAAAGAAAGGACTGCAAGAGTAAATAAGACTGATTTATGTAATAGCATGATATATGTTGCATTTGTTAGGGAATGGATTGAACAATCAATTATAATGTGAGCAAGGAAATAAAACTGCCAAAGTGATGAGGGCGTCCCTGAGGCTGACAGGATTTTCTCCTCGTTAATAATCCTGCTGTGACTAATACAAATCATTACAAAATGTCGTAGATGTGTCGAGGTGTGCTGCTGTCCTCCAGTGGTTGATCTGAGATATAACTTAAGGCGCTCCCCGGCCTTTTAGCTTCTAATCCTGTAACAGATGTGAAGCAAAGAGTTAAACTCAACATTAAATGTGCGGGTCTCTGTTTCCCCTCTGACTGCTCTGAAGGTGGCAGTGAAGGTGCCTCGCTGGGCGACCTGTTTCGTGCGTGCGAGCAGGGTGGGGTCTGTCCTCTGGGTCGGGGGTCGGAGTCCAAAGGTCAGTCAGAGTTCAGGCAGTCATTTCTCCGAAGGGCCGCTGACCCTCATCTCAACGAGCGCCTGCACCGCCTCCGCATACTGACCTCCACGTTGAAGGTTGGTCCTCACTCTCATTCATATAGACACATGCGCAAGACGAGCACGGGGGCACGCCAAACACATGCACACTTACAGAGGCACAGGAGGATTTTAATTTCTGACGAGACGACTGACCTTTCCCTAACCTCTCACCCAAACTCTTGTCGATGTTTGTACAGATGTAGACACCGGGTTTGTGTGATGCATTTCTGGCCATTTGAAATACTATAAAAAACAAACCAACGTACAAACATTTTATAAGCAAGACGTTTACTACATTTGAAGAAATAAAAAAAAACTAACATTTCAGTGAAAGTTGTTTTGGATGTTTGTGGTGCATTTATTTTCACTTATACAAAATGAATTGCTACTGCAGTGTCCTGCTGATACTCTAGATCAGTGGTCTCGAACTCCAGTCCTCGAGGGCCGGTGTCCTTTCCATGTGTCCCTGTTGCAACACACCTGAACACAATTAGGTCATTAGCAAGATTATATCCGGTCGTTAAGTCTGACGTCACTAGCCGTGTCTGGGCCTAACAGACACGGCTAGTGTCTGTTAGCGGAGACACTAGCCGTGTCCGCTCCGGCTGCAGGTCCATATATCAAACGATCACTATGGCATTACTGAAAGTTGAAAAACTGTCTAAAGTCTTTCATCTTTAATAAAATGATCAGCGTTCTGCTCTACCAGGTGTAACAATTGAGTTTAACATCCAGGCATCCATGAAAACGGAATTTATGACATTTAACGGAGTTAGAAGTTAGCAGGAAGTTAGCTCGCTAGCTTCTATCTAAATACAATATAGCATGTCCTGACTGCGGGGTTTTGGAAACAAATTAAAACGTACAGCTCTGTTATCACTTCCAACATAAATGAAGACAGAAAACTAAAGTGACGTTTGTAGGGTTAATGAAGTTTGGCTAGCTGGTATATAATGATGTGCTACGTGACCGCTAGCGACACAGCTATGTTACCATAATATAAACAAGCTAACTTTTTTTCCACTCGATAAAAGTTAACGTGAGTGTTCTCGGTGGTCAGGAACAAGTGTAATCGCATGGCAGGATGCTGTAAAAGGACCAAACTTCAGCCAGGAGAACAACTGAGATAATCCATCCACAATACGAGGTTAGTCATTCATATACTGCTGCATGGGCTGGGCTGTAGTTACATCCTAAGGTTTTAAAAACTGAGCTTAAATAAATGATTAGCGGTAATAAAAGCCGAGGGAGGTCAACAGTGATCACTGACTGTTTTAGGAGCTTTTTGAGATATAATAGAAAAAAAGAAAACATTAAACATGTTAACAACACAAAAGCCATATTAAACGCAGACTACTTTAGGCCCGAAAGTAGGATTCGTCACGTCATCACTTAACGACCGGATAGAACTTAGGTGGCAATTCAGCCATTTGATTCATGTTACAGCAGCTCATGAGTGAATGAACATGGTGCAATAAAAGTACTTTTAGGAGTAAATTTTTCCAAACACTTAACATTGACTTAAATTTACTTGAGTAGGATTAGGGTTTGCCACTTCAACATGCAGTCAAGTTCTATACTCTTGCTAGTGACCTACTAATTTTATTCAGGTGTGTTGGAAAAGAGAAACATGGAAAAGTTTCAGGATACCAGCCCTCGAGGACTGGAGTTTGAGACCCCTTCTCTAGATAAAATATTTGCTGGAGAAAAGTAATGCAATAAAAAAAAGTATTTTACGACAGAACTTAAAAGCAAAATTGTATAGAAATCCTGTCATCTGTGTTTGCTGGCTCGGTATGCAACTGTTAGCCAATGAGATGTTAATTTTGGTGAACAGCCTCAAAACAAACTATATCTGCCAAAACAGGTGTACAGGCAACTCCTTACAGTGTCTTTCATTAGAGACTCATAACCTTAAACTCAAAGCGGCCACACCCTTAACGATCCATAAGTTTAACCTTTAACCGAGTTTGACCATGCTAAAAACACAAAATCCATTTTTCCAAACATCTTTATTTGTGCTGTAAATTTGGATATTTTGAGAATCTATGGAGATTGAATCAGTATTGGAGGCGGCCTCAAAGTGCCTTTTGAGAAGCTGCAGCTTTGAGGCATTTCTGCATTGGCTTTATTTTCAGCTCTTCTGTGAAATCTGTGAAACGTTTGACTAGGACACAACACGATGGTTAACAGAGAATTGCTCTCGGGAACAGATGTTTGCTTACTGAAAACAACAAAATTGACCTCAGTAAGAGAAGTTGCTGCCAGTAGGTACTCACACAAACAATAAAGGCATATAGGAACAGATACTTTTGAGTCTGGAGCTTAGCAAAAGGTCAGTTTTGTTGAACTTTATTTTCCTTCCATAGAATTCAATTTTTGTGAAATGCAACACTGTATTTCACCTCATATTATTAATCTTACAGGTCATACTCCTCTAAAATCTTATCAGAAACTGCCTCCTCCAATTCCTTCTTCACAAACCTTTTGAACTGTAAGATTTCTTGAAATAATGGTTTACTTCAGAAATTGTGCAAAGGCTATTGACCTCAAGGCAAAACGTGCTGCTTGTAAAATAGAAACACTTATTCTCATCTGTTCAAAAATAAAACATTTGTTAAAACTATGATAAGACAGAAGAATGGCTTCCTCCATGAGGATTTATTTCATAATTGTATATTTATGATAATTTCTGACTGTGATGCACACATAAACACCGCTCATGTGCTGGAAGATGTCTGTCTTGTTAGTTTTAGTGGCGTTATCTGTCACAGTGTGTCTCCTCAGAGTCCTCAGATGTCAAGCAGCCGTCTGTTGCTTCATGCTGTCTGAGCAGCAGTGATGCTCCCAGGCTGGGTGGCTCTTTTGCTGTTTTTTTATGTCTCTAGAGTTTGTTTCTTTGTTGCTGCCTCCGTGTATGGGGGCGGGATGGCAAGTGAGGGCATGGAGGCTTTATCGCTTGCAGGTACATCAGGGGGCTTTTTTGTTGTCTGGTTGGGTGTGGAAGCTTATGTGTTTGTTTGCTTGTCTCGCGTCTTTTAAAGGTATATACCAAGCTTTGGGGGGAGCATGGATGAAAAGTTTCACAAATAATCTTCAGAAGACACCACAGTGACCCTAGTAGAGGCTACACTTTAATTGGTATTTACAAGGGATCAGGTTGGATTTGTGCGTTCAGGCAGCATCAACATATCTGCAGTGGTTGCTGTGGAAACAACAAAGGATTTCATATTTTCTTTGTGTATTTCTGCACATTAAAATTGGACCAAAACAACATGATACAGTTGAATGAGAATGCGATGGCAGAAGGAATAACAAGAGAAGAGATTCGTGTGTTGTGTTTAATAACAGCTTCAGCACAATGTCGAAGATCATAAAGTGCTAACTAAATTAAAAATAATCTACTACTGACTGAACATTAACTGAAGCAATGTATATTTCACCATCATGATAACGCTGTCATATAGCAACATATCATCGTCGCCTTTCAATTATACACAATTTATTAACAATGATTTCCCATGTAATTTAGAAAAGAAAGTTGACAGTGCTGTTACAAAAATGTTTGTAACTGCTGATGCATTTCAAATTCATTAACTGCCACTTGAACAAAGAGGCTTAGATAAGTTATAAAGAAAGAAAGATCCAGTGAATGTGTTTAACTTTTATCAAACAAAGAGGAACTCATTTTTAAAGGGGCTAATACAAATATTAGACATCTACAATTAGAATCGCACAATTAGATCATTGCTTTAAAAAAAGTTAAAAAATATTATTTCACTTATTAGCATCTGAAGAATGTAACTTGTCAAACAGTCAAACGTTTTTAGTTTTCTGATGTATTATGATAGGAAAAAGGTGACTTTTCAAAAAACAAACCCAGTTTTAAATATAAATTTAATAGGTTTTTAATATAAATAAAATAAATAATACATTTTTCTAAATGCTTACAATCCTTTTTTTTCAATAGGACCTTTTTACTTCTTAAAATAGCAGCAAAAGTGGGTCTGTTACAACACTTGAAAACTACATTTAGCCAAGTATTATATTTTGACTCTTACTACTACTGTTACTGCTAATAATAGTAATTTTAATCATAGTAATTCATGATATAGTCATATCAGTTATCAAGCAGTATCTAATGATAATATCAAACACTAGGCTATTCTAGCTAAAGTTGAACAGTATAGTATTGTTTTATTCATAATTCGTACTTTTACTATTGGTAGCTGTGTTTATTTTGATGCTTCTTTTAGTCATAACTCAGAGAAACATCAACGCTTTGACATGCACACATCGTTCCTCTATAAAAGTATATTTTAACAGAATATTTTACGAGTTTTTGTGGTAATCATCATGCAAAAGTTATTACTAATGTGTAATTAAAATGCATTACTGCATCAGTATATATTAACAATAGTGTATTTAGTGCCTTAACATACTGCCCAAGAATATTACATATTAATTTAAATAGGTTGTTAATAAATGTCCTACGAGTGGATTAGTTAATAGTAGATAATGTGCTGAATGATGAACTAGGTGTTTCAAAGGTGTTTCAAAATGCGATACTGAAATTTACTAAATTATATACACTGAATTACTTCAAAAGTAGCCCATGCATTCATTGTGAATACACATGGAAGGTAGTGAATATATTCAGTAGAACAATGACAGATGAAAACGGTTGTTTTTTAAGTGCTCTATGCAAGGTGATCACATGTCAAATCTCCCCAAATCTTAGTGTATCCCCATTAAGTGTGTGTCTTGCTTTCCGTGTGTCTGCGTCTTAAAGAAGAGCGATATTTTGAAAAGTGACCCGCCCCTCCTCTGTTTCTGCATCCCCCATAGGACAGGGAGGGGGAACTAGCGCTGATTGACAGGCTGCTGGCCAAACCCCAGCTGTCGTCGGCAGAGTTCCAGGAGTGGAAGAGAGCCTATCAGGAGCTGTTCACTCAGGAGCCGAACTCGGCCGCCGAATCAGATCCTGGCCCGCCCCTCACCCCGTCGCTCTCTCACACGCACTCCTACATTGAGACGCACGTCTGACGCGAAAAGCAAAAGCAACACACACGCTTAAATTGCTCTCATCAGCTGATTTTGGATTGAGTTGAACAAATTGCAGTTGATGCTTTGAGGCATCAGAGCTGCGATCGGAGAAATCTTAGTGACGAACTGAGTCGAGAAGCGAGAGTAGAGATGCGCTTTGAGCAGCCGCCGTGTGACAAGTGCAACATGACGTGTTTTTGCGGAGACCCTTGTGTCACATCAGTCTTCGAGCTGATTGGCCATGCCACTCCAGATGGCTCAAGGGTGGACACTGACACTGATTCTTGAGTATTATATGTTAGCTTTTGTGCTGCGTACCTGAAATACTCTCCATGGAAAACCATATAAAGAAGGATCTTCATCACCTTCATACAGACTTCTCATCCAGTGGGATTACAGAGTTGTATCTTTCTCCATCTTGCTTATTGTGCCATTTTCATACTGACTGCACAGTGTCTCATAGACGCTCTAATAGCCACATACGTTGTATTCTTTCAAGCCTTATACTTGATGTCTATGATGATATTTACTGTACAGTGAGTGCTACAGTAGACAACAATAAGCAAAGGTCTTTTTTTAAAAACAAAACAAAACACTAGTCTCAGTTTCTATCTAGTTTTAGAGACTTTTGTTTGTGCTGGTTTGGTAGATTCGTGTACTGTGCTGGGCTGGACCTGAAGCATGCACACTCCTCCTGGAATAGGACCCATTTGAAGGAAAAATCCACCCTCAAATGCTTTTCTAGCAATGCATCAGGCATCACATGGTGTAGTTAGGAGCCCATTATCTGCTGTTGCTTTATTATTGAACTTCAGTTCACACTCCAGAAACACAGTATGCCTTTCACAAACTGCCATTTACTGCTTTATAACTCCGCATATGCACATTAAAGCAGTGTGGTTTTTACATTTGGAAAAATAGAACACTACATGCAGTTAAATCTGTTGTACAGACATATACAGGCATAGATAGAGAACAACAGTTATTCTTGTTGCTTTGAGAATAAAAGCTTGCAATGATCAAGGGAGTTTTCAAGTTTCTTTAAAAAATTTTACACAATAGTAAATAAAATAGGGTCTTTTAACGATACTTTTGTTAATTGCAAAACAAAAACAGCTACTAGAAATGTCTAATGTTTCATTTACGTTGTATACATATTGAGCTGCATTTTAATGATATGTAAACAAATACTAGGTGCCATCCACAGAAAGAGGAAAATATAATGTTACATGGCTTTACTTAACATTTCTTGCAATGATGGTAAAACAAAGGTTTTGTCTTGCGTTATAATTATTATTGCACTGAAAATTAGAAACTTGGTCTAACTATAGATGGAGCTCTCTAAATCTGAGAGAGCTTCTTACTGATGAATATTCTTTTTAGCGTTTGCAGATATGGATGTTTATAAATAGTATATTAAAAGAAGTACAGTTCTGTTCCACCTATGTGCAGTTGCCAGCTCCCAATCTAGAACTGGTGTCCTACCTAAAAATGGCACCAGTCAACACAAAATTACTGCACCCATAGTTTGAACCATTGACATCAGTGATTATGGGAAGAACTGATGCAAGAAATTCACCAATGATTGACAGATTCAGCCCACAGGTTCTGTTTGCTATGATTTTCTTTTCATGTAAATAAACCCAACCTTGTCATATCTTCCACACTTTGGGCAAGTCAAATTAGGATTACTCCCTCCATTACCCAGTCAAGTTGCTTCCATGTCTGTCTTAACATTAATTTAACATTTTGGATATATGAAATTTTGTCAGGTTATTGAGAAAAGTGTGTTTCGACCCTTGAGCGCTAAAATCCAATCAGTTTATCCTTCAGTTCAGGTGCCAAAATTGAAGAAATCGCCTCAAAATTTTTAAGAGCTATCAATATTGAAACAATACAGTGAACTGATGGATGAAAGCCATAGAAACATGCTGTCTCCAGCACTAGAGTTTTGGTTTTTCTCATGCAGTGTATTTGTACATAATACCAGATAAAAGCTTTTACTTCAGATGTACCTCTTTGATATTACCTTAAGTGAAACTTTCATCAACACAAAGGGACATTTTTCCATTGGACATGTGGAAATATTTTGCCTTTTGTAGGCCACCTTTGTATTGGCTCAGTCACACTAGAGTAAAGATAGATTAACAACCTCTGTGCAGCTAGGAAAATTTGGTGGGTGCCTGGTAAGTGCTTTGAAGGGGTTTTTTTTGTCAGAGGCTGATTGTAAGTAGTCACGAAACTTGAGCGTGCAATACCCTCGACCATATTATCACAGATCTAATATACTTGCCAACTTCACACCATTCAACGGACTGACTCCATCTTATTGTTATTTTGTTTCCGTCTTTACTCACTAAGGTTGGTTCAAGTACAGAAACCTAATGCAAATGGTTGCAGATTAGTTGCCCATCCCTGAAGCAACCATTTCAAAGACAATAAAATTCCAGTGAAGTTCATTTCACAAGTTTGTGTCACACAGTCTTAATAATTTTGGTGTTGTTACAATGTCCAGCTATTGATTTACCTACTGAGACTGCAGCATAAATAAGAATCTTTATAACTTGCCTCGTTAAATGAAGCATCATCTTGTGGTACAAAATGGTATTACACAAGTATAGCCTAGCCTTGTGTCAAATTTTGTTGATATTTTTTCAGCACAATACTTTTTTTTTTTTTTTTACATTTTTTTAATACATGATGCATCATATACATGAAATTTACAAAAAGTACACTGCAATTCTCTAAGCCATAATATCACTGATATATGAAATTTTATAGATCTACCCAAATCTTATTGTAGATTTTTGAATTTGCACAAATATAAGTTTAAATAAAAGCACATTTCTATCTAGTTTTTAGGCAACTGCTACTTCCAGACATGGACGTTATTTTCATTTGGTTTTCAGTGCCTTATATGGCATCCACACTCCTAGTAATACAGGTGTATGAACTCTGGAAAGTTACTCTGTTTCACCCCAAAAGCCTCCAAAAATATTTAAACCAAAACAAAAAAAGCAAAGAGACGTTTTTAGCACAGAAAGATTTTCTGAACATCGCAGATTTATAGTACTTAAAAGAATGCAAAAGTTTCTAAGGGTGGATTTTTCCTTGGAGACCATTTGGCTCTCTGTATCCTGCATGTCGCATAGAGAATATGAGGCCATATTTGCATAGGATCTGAAATATGAATCTAATAAAAATATATTAGTTTGTTATTTGTAGGCTATGCTGTTGCCAAAAGACTTAATACTCAAAGTCAATGCACAAAACTATGAAAGCAATCATATTTACATATAAACACACACAAATACACACAATAATAAGCACATAGACTGAATGCTCTTTCTCTGCTGCTGCCCGTGGTTGGTTGTAGTAGCATGTCTTTGTTATAGATGAAAACAGTATTCTTTTTCCTGTTTTTGTGTTTGAAATCTTTACATACAGTAGATCTCTATTTATAGAGCGCAAACTAAGTGTCTTGGAAGATAGTCTCTAATTCTAGTTCAGTTTTTTTTTTCTTTTTGGACAGACTGTCGTTGAGTAAAGATTGTTTAATGTTCGATCTATAAATTATGGTTAATTAAAAAAAACAGTATTTATTTATGTAATCATTCTATATGCTCTCTTGAAAGATGAGGATGGATCAATAAAATGTTGGTCATTTCGATGAAAGTGTTTTTTGTGGTCTGTTCTGTGGAAATTAGTCCATATGGATGTCATAAATTCAGCTTTTACAATGCTATATAAGTAAAAGTACCACAAATAAAAAAGTACCAATGAATGTAAAAGTAACAAGGACTTTCTGCAATAAATTTCCCCTTTGACAAATATAATTTATTCTACATATTACACATATTACTAAATAAAACAGCTGATTATTACAGTATAATAAGTTAGTTAAACTCCAGGGATATCAATCTTTCTGGCTTTCCTTTGGTAGCCAGAAGTATCTCAAATCCTCAGACTCATTTTCTGATAGTTTAGTCAGAAACATGCACACGAGCAGCCTGTTGGAGGTCACTTTGTAGGGCTCCTGTTTTTCCTCACACACTGGAGCAGATATTGATGCTGCTGCTGGCTTGATGGCCCTGTCCAGCTCTCATGTAACACCCCATCTCCTGATATCCTCTAAACTGACTCAGGGTTTTGTGTTCTGTGGTTTGGTCGGCTATTTCAGTTTTGCACAGTAGCATGTCACGGTTCCCTCGTGTTTTGCTTCATATCTAGTTCTGTTTCAGTTTGGTTCATATTTCTTTCCTTGAGTTCCTGTGTATTCTTGCCTCCCTTGTTTAGTCGTGTCTCTGTGTTTGTTTATTGTTTGTCTCTCTGTGTCAGTTTTGCCTCAGTGTTGTTTCCTGTTTTATTTTGATGGTCTCCAGTCTCTCGTGCTGTATATTTGGTTCTGCTTCCCTCGTCTTGTCTTCTGTGATTACTTCAAGTTATGCTCCCTCCTATTTCCTCTTCCCTCATTACCTGGTGTGTATTTATTGTCTGAGTCTTCCCTTGTTCTCTGCCTCTAGGCTGTGTGCACCCATGTTCTGTGGTTTCCCCTAGACTCCTATTGTTTTTGTTCCTGGTTCCAGCCCTGCCTTGTTTTTGTATTTGTGCATTTTTGAAAAATCTTCAGCATTAAAGCTGTGTTCATGCACTGTCTCCAGTGTTCTGTATTCTGGGTCCACATCCTACCTGCAACACAATGTTATATGACACTGTCCGTGGCCATAAAGCAAATATTTTTGTGATGGCTTGACGAGCTGGACTATCTGTGTAACCTGAAGACTGCAGTTACCGCTCCAGCGATTAGGACGCTGGCAAAAAGCAAAACTAGAGGAAAATCAGTGAGGCAGGATAAGGAGAGAGCTGGTCTGTGGCCACCACCTGCAAAACCTTTCCCTTTTTTGGCGTTGCCGTGTTGTTGCCTCTCTGTCACTTTCATTTGCTCCAAAAATGTATGCTTCCTAAATGGACAGATTGAGTTCCCTGAAGAGTACCTGACTCACTTTGTGTTATACTGTGATAATCACGTGGTACTTTAATTTCTTTGAGCAGCATATGTGACTGATCAATTTTCAAACAGCATATGTTAGCTTGTTTGATTTTAATTTAAGAAGCTAGGTTCACTGGTCCTCATCCAAATAAATCTGAGAATCTGTGAAATGACTGACAGGAGAAGAAAGAAGGAGCTTTTTTTTCTGTGAAAAACTGTCAGAGATCTAAAGATTTTTACAATGTCAGGACAAGATGTACATTTCAGAATTGTTGGAATCAACTTATTTGTTCTTTCCAAGGGTTTTTTTTTTATTGAATGAAAAACATCACACAACATCTATTTTCTTAGACTCTTATCCGATTCAAGGTCATATGAAGGTTGGAGTCCCCACAGCCTATCCTCTTTATTCACAACGGGTTGCCACAGTGGATAGATCTACATGTTTTGATTTGGCACACATCTATGCTGGATGCCTTCCTGATGCAAGATTAAAGAGACTTATGTCTAAATCTCAACAAAAAAATCTTTCTATAAATTAAATGGTAGCTGCTGCAAATAGAAGCTCTGACATGTTGGGAAAATAAAAATACTTCAGTAAATACTTGGTTTCTTTATGCCATTTAGGAATTTAAATCTCTGTAGCTATCTACATAGATTTATCTAATCTATGTATCTAATTTATCTAATCGATTTATCTAAAGTACCTACCAAATAAATGTGGCTAAAATTGCTTATATTTAGCTTAGCTACACAGTATGTGGTGCACTATTAGGCTGCATTAACTTGATTAAGAAGATAAATAACAACCAGGTGCTGCTGATCAGATCTAATTAATTAATCGTCAGCAACTGTAAAAAGTTCAATAAAAGCTGATGTTCTGGCAGCTTGCTGGTCTGGAGCCACCAGGAGTGGCTGTCCAACTAAATTTACCCTTTTTTTTTTCTTTTGAAATGTAAAGTTGCACCTGAACAAACCACACGGGACTAATGATTTGGACTTGTTTTACAGCCACAGGACCTGGGCAGTCACTGAGTCGGTCATGAGCTCCTCTTTGCACCAAAGTATGCTAGAGTCAAACGTGAGGCTATCTGTCCAACAGCTAAAGGCTGAAATTGGGTAATGCAGCAAGACAGTATTTTCAAACACAGCAACAAATCTACTGAAGAAGAAAAGAATCAAGGTGTCGCAATGGCCCAGTCAAAGTCCAGACATCCACCTGATGCTGTGGTGGGAAATGAATGGCAGCAAATGTCAGTGAACTCAATGAAGTTTGGCTCATTCTCAAAAACAATTGTAGATCTAAGTTTGTACACAACTAGATTCAAAGCATTGCTGCTAAAGGTCATTTTGACATAACTTTATGCATTATTAGTATTAAATCCGTAAATAATTATCTAGCTAATTATCCAAAAAAGGTGAGAAAAAAGCATTAAAGGAAAAAAAAGCTGAGTCTCAGCTGTGACAGTGAGAACTTTCCTGATGTAATATTGTCATAATCACACATTAGACCATGGTAGCTTGAAATTAACATTTCATGTTTCCACTTTTATTCTTTTTTTCAGACATTCATTTAACTCAGATGGTGTTCTAAATAAGTAATATTTTTGTAGATAGCACAGTGTGCATTCAGACTTAAATGGAAACAGATACAAGCACAAAATGCATCAGTAATGATCTCCAGCAGTTACCAAGCTATTACCCAGAAACGCGGATGTTTCTTTCTAATGCTTTTCTACTCTGCAGCTTCATCCTTCTTTGTCCATTTGACTGTCAGAGCAGATGAAGTGGAACAAGAAAACAAAAAGAGTCTCACGCAACATCTTTGTTTTGCTGCTCTTTCTATATCTATCAAATAGAAAACTTCAATTATTCATAGATAAGCTGCAATGCTGCACACTTTACAATTTCTATCTGCAAATTCTGCAAGATATTCTCCTTAGTTTTGCTGTTGTTGTTATTTCAGCACTGTCACCCTCACCTTCGTCACCTTATCGGCTGGTTTTTGTTGTTTTTTTACTTCTCTATTTCATCCTGCAGCTTGGCCTCATCCTGAAAACTCATCTGTTTGAGTGTTACCTTCTTCACACTGAATCTGTTTACCTCCTCTGCTTGTTCCCAAAAATCCCATTTATCACACAGCTTAGCCCTTGACACTCTTGTGACACTCTTTGGAATATTTGGTGACCCTTTCCTTTTACATATTTACGTACTGTAATTAACTTTCAGTGAACTAAAAGTAATCTGAATCAATCTGGCATATGCTCATAAGAGCTGCAAGGAAAATGCCACAGTGCTCAGCCTGTATAGTTTATATGTGAGATGTTTAGTTAAAAATGCTAATCTTTTCTTCATACTGAGTTAGTTAGAATAATTTTATGATTATCTCTAGAGCAAGGAGGTTGGGTTATAGCAAAGAACATAAACAGCATAAAACATAGATAGTAGTCACTTTCCCGTTTTCCACTGCTTAGTGAAAGCCCATTTTGAAGCCTCGAGCCATGTTTGCTCGTTCGCTAACAATTTCACAAGTCATTAGCCAATGAGCATACCCTGATTTATTCTCCTTTTTGATTGTTAGAATGACCTGAATTTTTGAGGTTGAGTTAAAGTAAAATGATAAGCCAGGTGATAGATGTTGGGTGTGATGTACTTTTTAGTTAACAGAAGATTAAAACTTAACTAAGATTAACTGCTTTTAACTTTTAAACACCATTTTCATATTCATATTCATTCACTCAGAGAGCCACTGTAGAAGGCAAACAGAGCTCTGGTTTGAGAAGTTTAACATAGCCAAGTTCAACAGAGCCAAGGTTTCTTAGTTTTAGCTCACATAAAAGGGCCATTTGATTAATCATTTGACTGCACACAATTGACCAGCTATTCCAATCAGAGACAATATGATAAGGATCTATAAAGAACATAGATTATATACAGTAAAACACAACATTGCTGCTGCTGTAAATAAGATTAGTGAGTCTAACGCTACAGAAATTGTTGATTATATGATTTGATCACCACAAGTGGCCAGTAATATATTGGTGTTACTGCTCAGTTTGCCCTCGGTGTTGCTGTTTGTTTCTAAACTGACAGACACATACTAGAGCTCTGAAACTTTACACTTCATACACTTAAATATTAGAGGTTACTGTGCTCATCGCCAACTGTGTCCCTTGATACTCCTGGTCATAAATAGCTTACACATGTAACTGATCAGTTTTCTTATCTATGGTGCAATGTTTAATGTTAAATAAAGACTTGACAGCACGATTAGAACCAAACCTAATAAATAAATAAATTAAAATAAAATAAATTTGTAAAAAAAAAAAAAAAAAAGAAAAACAGTCACTTTGGTTGTCCAGACGCTTTTCTTTGCAAGCTCCTTTGACTACAATGACCTGGATGACTGAGAACCTTCACAGACAGTCACTTTGGTTAATAAAAAAACCCTCTAAACATCAGATTTTTTTTAAAGGTTATGTTAAAGTTTCTGTTAAACTAATATAAGCTTAGTTTTACTGGCACTAGCTTCATATTTAACACAAACACATAAATGCATGCACGTGTGGGCGCAGGCGCACACGCACACAGATATTTATTGGTCTTCTCATATATCTTTCTGCAAAATCTACAAGTGTTGAACTAAGCAGCAGTAAACAATTTATCATAAAAGCTGGGATAGGGACATCAGCTAGCATTGCTATGGCTAACCAGCATTAGCCTTTCGTTTGTCAAAATAGGGGTTTATGAAGATTATACACCCCCTTGCCACTTTTTCAAGTGTTCAAATGTTATGTTATTGCAATACCTAATCAGTCAATTATAGCATCATGGACCTGAACCCAACAGATATGCAGCAATTGTATGATGCTATCATGTCAATATAGACCAAAATCTCTGAGGAATGTTTCCAACACCTTGTTGAATCTATGCCATGAAGAATAACGTTATGAAGGCAAAAGGGATCCAAACCCAGTATTAGAAAGGTGTTTCTAAAAAGTCTTTGGTAAGTGTATATGTTCAGAAATTACAAATGATTCTTACGAAAAAGTAGTTGCTAGGTTTCTTAAAGAATGAAACCAGAGAAAAGCCTTTATCCACATATTACACAAAATATTTAAAACCTTTAGGATTTCTATTAAGGAAAAATATATGAGCTTTGTTTGGGATTTTTTTCCCCTCTAGATCAGAAACATTTGGATTATCTTGAAGAAGGTTAGCCTAGCCTAACATAAATACTGGAAACATAAAAAAACAGCTAGCTTAAAATGAAAAAATGAAACCTTAGGCTACATCTTTAATTAATGGAGACATAAAAGTGTTAAAAATTATATACTGTGTTTGGCTGTGTGCCTTATGCTAAGCTAACCAAACTGCTTTGTTGATGTACACCTCCATGTGTTTATCAGTGGTATGAATGGTATCGTTTCATTTTACTATTCAAAAGAAATGCAAATAAGTGTAGACAACATGCCTAAGGCTAGCTGTATCAAACTAGTTGTTTGATATTTTTCCCTAGACCAGAAAGACCAGAAATACTATTCAAAAATAAAAGTATTACAACTGAGGAAGGGGATGAGGGCTGCGTGGTAGTAAACATATCATGTCCCCCAACCTAGTTTCCAGCACAGGCCCCAAGGACTATTGCTCAACTATGAGCAATATCCTTATTTCTGTGTTTTAGTACCCAAAACCTAGAGTTTGAACAGCCTGGGCAAAATGGGGGTAAAATATACTACATTGTGGTTGATTTTAAAGCATCTACTCAGCATTTTGATACCATATTACACCCACTCAAAGTGAAATTCTCACTTTAGGAACTGGCTCTCAGCACTTGTAAAATACGTTTCTCACTTTTTGTGCTCTTTAGTCTGGCAGAGGCAGCAGCGTACACTCAGTCCCAGTGAGAGGTCTGGGAAGCTGGCAGATCTCTCTCCAGCAATCTTTCTTTGTATCATACTCCAGCACACTCTTCGCAACCACTTCCTGCCCGTTACTCCACCTTCTCCCTCCGAAAACCAGCAGATTCCCAGATGACATGGATACCATGCCGTAGTTGAAGGAGCCAGTGAGAAGCGGCTTGAGTCGCATCCAGTGATCTGACCGTGGATGGTATCGTTCGATATCACAGAAGGGTTCGTACATCCCCAGCAGTGCATAGATATAGCCATGAGCAGTTGCCAAGCGATGACTGAACCTGGCGATGGACATGGATGCCCTCTTTTCCCAGACTCTGCCTTTAAGATCCCAGAAGAAGACCTCTCTGCTGCTCTCCCTGCTTTCATCCTGAGTGTAACTATAGTTACCCGGAACACCACCTGACACATAGATGCTGTTGTCAAGCACAGCAGAGGCGTGGCCATAAAGTGTCTGAGGCATTGGTGGCCCTTTCCTCCATGCTGCTGTGGCCATATCATAAAACTCCACAGAAGCTACAGAGGCATGTGTGTTGGTGTCTGGTCGTGTGTGTCGTCCGCCCAAAGCATAAATAACATCCTCCACCACGCAGCAAGTGAACTGTGCCCTCCTGTCCAGCATGGACTCCACCTGCTCCCAGCAACTAAAGCGAGGATCGTACCGCCACACCTGATTGGATGTTGCTACAGTAACAGGCCTTTTCTCATCTTCATCTCCCTCTTTCACTTCATCTCCTCCAATCACAAAGAGGAAACCTCCCACTGAGCACACGCAGGGATTTCTCAGTCTCAGCGGGAGAACACAAGTCAAAGATGAAAAACTCCTCCTCTTTGGATCGAACGCCATCACCTGCTTTTCTGGCCAATCAGTGCTGGACCCGCCACCCACAAGAAGCACGCAATTGGGTGATGCTCTAAGCGTTGTCTGCCGGCTCTGCCTGATGGGCTGAGTTGAACCGAGCCTGTGGTACTCGGATGCTCGTGTCAGCTGGCTCCTTATTAAAGGTGTGGCCATGGCTCTGTGGGCATGGCTAATATTTGTGAGGTCAGACGGGGGGACCAATCCAAAGCGCAAACGACTCAACAAAAGATTTGATTTCAGGAGTGGGAGGGGCCCATTATCATCCAGCCAATCCAGAACCAGCTTTATGAGCTCCACCTCCTTAACACTAGGTATCTCATCAGCATCTAGAACCACCAACAGTGATTCGATATTCAATGTCAGGAGATTGTCCCTGCTTTCTTGTATCAAGCTTCCCATCTCCATGGCAATGGTTTGATTGGCAGCCTCAAGTGCATTTGAGAGGGCGTGGCGCTCAGCCAGGTTAGCATAGTCACAGCAGTTCTTGGCATTTAAACCATCAGTCATGTAACGCTCGCATATTGCCACAGCTGTTTCCACCTGCAAGTACCTGCCTGTTTCCAGGACAACAGGAAGTGTGGAGGGTGAGATGCTGAGCCAACCTGAATACAGGAAGTCCAGAATGGCATCTAAGCCCTCTGGTGTTAGCGCAGGGAGGCTAATGGAGCCTGCTAATCTCTCTGCAGTAGTCTCTCCAAAAAGGGCCCAAAAATAGTCACTGGAGCTGGCTAGAAGGGCGCGATGACAGGGAAAAGATATGCCGCCAGTCTGTAAGACAACATCACACATCTTCCTCTGTGAGCGAAGGCGCTGGAAGCCAGAGAGAAGTCCGGTTCTGTGGGAAGAACTGTAGAGGACAGAGTAGCTATCCATCCAAAAGACGGCAGACAAGAGAGTGGAAATGATAGAAGGAAGGTAAGGAAACTTTTGAAAAAAGTGAAAGCAAGTTAAAGGAAAAGATTTGTCAGGAAGGAGCCAGGAAGCAGCGGTGAAGAAACATTAAATACAGCAAGCACAGGAAAAGCTGAAGAGTGAAGTCAAAAAAAGAGGTTGCTGACAAGCCGGCACCAAAAAAGTGTAAAAAGAATTGGATATTAGTCGGAGAGCAAGAACAGGAAATGAGAGGCGCAGGAAAGAGTGTGTCTCCTTCGGCAAGCTTTCTCCATCTGTGTGTTTGTCCTTCTCTGCCTTCACCAGCGAGCATGTGACACCATGATGCGGAGGTTAATAATGGCCCCCTGCAAACACAGACAATGCTACAGCCCGCCCCCTTTTTGGCACTTTAACATGAACCATCCCAAAGCCCTCATGTCTCTTGCCCTGATACCCCGGCTCTATTGGTTTTGAGTTTGTCTGCTGCCCTTTTCTCCGTTTCCAAGAGGGAGTATCACCCGTGAATCATACACACCAACCAACCAGCGAGCATGGAGATGCATGGATAAACACCCTGACCTCACACCCAAAGAGACCGAGAGGGAGCCTGGCAGGGTTTTAGTGTCTATCCCAGTGGATGAACTCATTGGTAAATACAGCTGCTACAGTCTGGGACCAAGATTCCAGGGCATGCCACCAATCTGCACTCTCATGGCGACAGGAATAGTAGCACAGACACAACTCGGCAGATGCGGCGCGAGGTAGATATCAAACCTGCGGAAGTTTTGCCAGGCTGTCAAAGATTTGTCAAGTGTCACAAGTACTTCATGGCTTTTGGTATTAGAGTTATCCGTGCCCTTTTGGGAGGCATTTAACCTTTTTATGACCTGCAGTCTGTCAACATCACACAGATGGATGTCATGATATTATTTTTATGCAGGGATAGGAGGCGATGGTGGGCGTAAAGAATAGAGAGATGATGAAGCATCAGGCTACAAGTTAACTAATGTGTTTACTGTCATCTCATTAATGCCGAGCTACTCTGCGGTGCCACTCTTTGTCTAATACACAAACAAATGCACATCAGTATGCAAACAGCACGTTATTGAACACTTTACAAGCTCTTGCAGGGCACGTTTTGCTCTGAGTTATGATTGCCGTCTCTGAATAGATGCTGGCTCACGCTCTGAGGTGAGTGTGTATTTGTGCGCGTTGGTGTGTTTGTTTTATGGAAGGATTACATCAGTTCAAAATTCAGCACACAGGCTACTCACAAAGAGAAAAAAAACAGACTCACACCTTTTTTTCCTTTTTTTTTGAAGCTACAAAGTGTTTTTAATCTTTCCCACATAGTGTCAGATTCTCCCATATGGTGGTTAAATCTACACCACTGTTTCTGAATATTCCACCGTGACCTGATGGAAGCTAAACTTAGCTACAGCTGCTGTGTGTGTGTGTATTTATCTGTCTTCAAGAGGGCACAGTGATGTTAGGATGGATATGTGGTGTAATGCAGTGGTATGTGGCCCATTCAAACTGTAGGATTTGAAGGTTTAGGTCATGATTAAAGTGAGTCTGTGCATTGTCGTGCTCCTGAGTTCTACCTTAAACCCCCTAAAAATTCCTATTACATATGCACATAATTCAAAAATAATTACAGCTGGAGATACCAGAGTTCACCCCCCACCCCCCCACCCCCCACCCCCCTTCAGGCGCTGCAAGTAATATGAAAACAACACTCCAGGCTACATTTTCCATCACAGTAAACGGGAAGTTTTAATTTGGTTTTGTCAGAGTTTCAGGTTGAGTTGACTATTTCTTTTTAAAATCAGTGTCACACTCTGTTTACTGCCAATCTCCTGACACCCACATGAAAAGACCAGAAGTCTCAGCCAGGATATAATCCATTTTAAATATGTCATCCTGAAAACTACTGTCATGTCCTGTCGCCGTGCTTAGGCAGTCTTTGTTAGCGAATATACACAGGCTGTCAACTCCACCAGGAAGATGATATTTTCTTCTAAAGGACAAAGTCACAAGACTAATGTCAAGTGCTAAGGTGACACACGCACATGGACAAGGCAAATCAGCAGTTACAAAGTGAACATACAAAAGGAAATTTTCAAAATAGGATAACAAAGGTCATCAGGATTACGAGGTTATTAATGGTTAACCAATAAAAACCAGCAAGTCAATAAAAATATTTCTTTTTTTCTGGAACTGTGGTTCTCTGTGCTCTGTGCTTCTTTTGGGGTCCCCCTTTCTGTGATTGGTTCCCTTCGGTCTCGCGCTTCCTTCATTCTCGCCAACCCTTGTGGTCACTGTTGTCCTGGAATCTCCTGTAAAGGAAACAAAACACCTTTCCCTGCTACGCCTCCATAACCTATTATGTTCATCAATTGTTCTCTTAATTCTTCAAACTTGGTTCAACCTATCATGTTTGGGACTCTCTAATCAAAAGGATTAGCCTAATTATTATTTATGTGTGTAAGCGTGTTTTTGCATTTACCCCTCAGTACTCTAAGCCATTCCTACAACATATCAGTTCAGACAGTCACGCTGAACGAAGCTTTTGACCTCCACATGACTGAGTAGCAACTCCTATGAGCACGATTGCAATGTGTTTATAAACATCATTTATATATATATATATATATATAATCTTCAATGTTATTCATTTGGGTAAGCGCCACTTTTGACACCCTTTTAAGAAGCTCTCTTCTTCTCTTATCTGATCACAAACATCCTGTACAAAAAAAACTCTTATTTTGCAAGTGCAAAGTTTCCAAGCAAACTGTCTTAACTTCCTGTTATCTGTCTCTGCAAGCATTTTGTTTTTACATTGACCTTTTACTACACTCTGTCACCTTTCACTTATTCTACTAAAAAAAAAATCAAAGAGAAAACAAAACAAGCATTTTCAATCAATTAAGTTTAAGCATAAAAGCAATTACTTATGAATAAGTTTTATCATAGCTAAATTGTCAAACACCCAGAAAGTCCTAACATGATCATAAAGCCCCTTATTTCAACTTAAACCCCAAATCCCTCCTTCCTGACACACTTTAGGTGTCACTAGCAAACACGCTAAAATGATATGGCGGTTTTTCTATGCACTTATAACACCTCATAAAAGTGTCATAATTTTTTTATTTCATCACAGTAACATTAAATTTATACCCATAAAACTTTAGTTGTGTATGATACATGGTTGCACCTCACCATTTTAACAGTAACATTACATTTATACTCTCAAAATCTGTATTAGGACATGACATATTGGCCTAAACCCACTCAGCAATGGGCTAAAATTACCCTTTTTTTTTCATTTATCCAGCTGTAGGTCTTTAGAAATCTAATTTCTTATTACACAGTCGGTTAACATTACAAACAATACTGTAGCGTCAGCATCTATCAGTAATATTAAGACACTTGCACTCCTGTTGTCTTTTGCTATAACAGATGGAGGCATAAGTGATAAACCGAGTTTGGACAGGATTTTTAGAACCTTTTTGATTTATTGCAGTGTTTTTTCAAGACATTTTTGGAAACATCACAATAAACAACAAACGTATGATTATTTCCCCCCAAAAGCAGTACAGCTGACCTTAAACCCCACATACAACATTAGCAAAGGAAACATTTATTATTGTATCAATATAAAGTATCAATATAAATCAGTGGTGAACAGCTGAAGTGTCACCACAGAGTTTATTTGTTGCTGAGATGGATTCCTCGAATTTATATTCATTGTCAATAAAATGTCCTTTTTAACCATCTACTTAACAGAAAAGCAGATAACATGCTAAACAGTATGTTGTAATTGTAACACAAGTCACTCACTTCTAAAAGTCCAGGTAAACGATATATTATCTGAAGCAAGACTGTCAAGAATATTTGAAATTGTTGTATAAATTATGATTTAATTGGAAAGATAAATAAATATTTCTGTTAAACTACTGATTGGAGGAGAGTTTATAAAAACTGAGGCATTAGTATCTCCAAACATGTTGGGATTGGGGTTGTATTTTGCCATTCTTCAGAGTCAGTGGGCAAGTCTGTGTCTATGAAGATTATCTGCTTTCCTCTCCGCCTGGCTGGAGAATCCTGGAAGAAAACAGGCAGATATGATAACAGGCAGGCATGGTGAGAGATTTTCTTTGGCTGCTATCAGCCGTCTCAGAGCTGCCGACCTCTGACAGACTGTCTGTGACGTTCTAGACGATGAGGAGAAGGCCAGTTTACTACTGGTAGCTGAAATATGGAAACATTCTCATGTGCAATTAGCAATGCTGACCCTTCAAAAAGCCTGCCTCATATTCTTGAAGTAATAAACAAGAAATCCATTGAAGTTTTGCTTTGATTTTTTTGTCTTCAGCTAATTCTGGTAAGATATTTGCTTCTCAGCTCTTGGCCAAAAGTACTTGGACAGCCATACTTTTCTCTACTTCACATCTGGGGTTCTGTTTTGTAAATTGAGGCCCATTCGCTCCTGTAAAGGAAATTCATAATGCTGCTGTATACAATGATAATTTAGTTAATAAAGTGATCCAACTCTGTGCCAACAGTTTTGGGAAATTTCCGGCCTGTTTCAGCAAGGCCGTTTCCCCATGCATGAAGCCAGATTCATAAATAAAAGCGTTTGCCAGTTTTGAGTGGAACTTCGTGTCCACAGTCCTGTCCAATGCTTTTTGCACAGAGCAAATCCCTGCAGGCAGCTTCCAAAATCTTGTGGAAAACCATTCGCCAAAGAGCCTAGGCAGTTTTAGCAGCAGATTAATATCCACAACTCTGGGGGAAAAATGGTAAACAAACACAGATGGGTTTGACTTTCAGGTGAACACTGGAATGAAAATTGCTGGTGGTGCTGTATCTGTGTCTCCATAGTGTGTTCTTTATAAACTGCATAAAGACCTGATAAACAATAATAACAATAATCATGATAACAGATGTATGAGGATAGTGTTTATATAGTTTATGTAGATGCAAGCTCATAAATATCTATGAACTTCTATTATAAAACCAGGTTAAATTTACGTTATTTTTCTTTTTCCCTTGTGCAGAATACTAAACAGCTAGGATGTGGCTGCTGTTGTTGTTGCTGTTTGGAATAATTTTCCATGTTAAAACTTAAACCAGCTTCTGCTTTTGTTATTCCATCTCTTCTCTCCCTCATTTAGAACACCTACACAGCACACCCACGTGGCTTGGGCTGGGCACAGCAGCCGCAGTGCTTGGATATTGTGGTTTCTGTGTCCCGCTGGGAAAGTTGCAGCACAGACTGCCACTCAGCACTCACACTCATTTTCTAAAACACACACACACCCATAAAGTATAAATATAGCATCTGACTCAACCTGTCCAGCCCCCACACACACAGAGGCATCAACACACACGATGCTTGACCCAAACAAAGGCTGAGCGGCCCACACTGACTCCATGTGGTGAACTGCAACTACTGCAAGTAATTATTGCGTATCCTCACCAGCACCATACAATTAGCACACATTTACAGAGATATGAGTAGACCAATTTGAGTATCCGGTTAGGGTAGGATGTAAAAGATATACAATAGCACCATTTGTTCTCTTACCATGCATCAAAGAGACATACTTTAGCTAATATCAGTGTGTGCAAAGTTGAGGTAAAAAAGTAAAAATAAAAATAAAGCAGCGCTAAATATTTATTAAAAGACACTATATCACAGACTGTAATTGTTGCAAGATGCCAGTGTGACTTTTTAACTCTGCATAGCTTTGCTCTAGACAAAGATGTGTTTGATATTCTTACAGGTGTCTCTCGTGGTCATTCATGAACTCTTCAAACAGTTTGGAGACATTATCAACTCTGCACATAACCCTTCTTACATAGTGGTTATATAGTGAGGATTCTCATATTAAACACGGTCAGAGTTTTAAGTAGTAAGGGTCAGCATGAGTCCAAGTAAGCTAAGGCTTCAAACAGCTCTAAACAGTTGGCCTCCAGCTGTTTTTTTTTCCGCTTTTGGCCCTTTGTGATGTTAGTGAGAGTGGATCTCCCTAATATGGTCATCTCAGGCACATAGCTCCCATCCACCTGCTCCAACTGTGAACGTTTGTTCACTGCTTATCCATTCTTTAATTAGCCGCAGTGACCGACAGCTGGCTACACTAGGAGGAGGTTAAAAAAGCGGGGATTAAACCCTAGAAACCCGAAGTGCTTCAAGGTATTTTGTTTAAAAACAAATCTCAGAATGCAGCTCAACTTTCAGCTAGGCTAAAGCTAAAAGATGAAGATGTATAAAAAGTTATGTAGACAAGTGAATAGCTGAAGGTGTAATTAGCTTTATGTCGCTGAAATAATGTGTTGTATTAATTTTCAGGCTGAATGGCTTGTGACCACTATTTCATGGAAGACAAATAGCGTATTTAAATTTAACTAAGCAACTCTTGTAAGCTGATTTTAATATGATAAAAGCGATCATGAGCACTTGGCAACAGCAGAAAAGCATTATGCTATACGTAACTCTGTATCCAGTGTTTTCAGTCCAGTCAGCATTTCAGAAAATTTCCCTCACCTATTAAAAGGGACATATGTAGACACTGTTTTATAGAGCTTGTGATTAAAAGACTAAATCCACTTTTTTATACCACAATTACAAGGTAATGAGCATAATATTTACCAAATGGAAACATTCTCCTATCATCTTCATTTTTGTGGATGTTTGCGTTTTTCACTCTCATCTTCTGGGTCAGATTCTCAGAAGCTGCTGATTCAAGACTGCTTAATTATGTTTTCTAGGAGGTTTTCAGTTTGTTTTATGACTCTACAAGAAGTAACTTTTGTTTGCAGAAACAAAGGCAGCCAAGTGCTGACTTCAAGGAAAGGTGACATTAAAGGAAGAGGACAGTGGATTAACTGAGGAGTTGCACCAAGACAGATGTAAACCTACTCTGGTAGAGTCCAAGAATAAAAGTACAGAGCTAGAAATGAGGTCAAGTTTACCCTAACTTGCAAAACCACACTCAGTAACACTTTCAGATAGCCTCAATAAAACTCAATATTAAAACCCCAATGAATGTAGGATTTACTGCAAGACTTACACTAGTTTTACCTAGATGTACCAAACAAAACAGTCTACTTCTATTAGATCTAACTCCGAAAGGATTGTACAAATAAATCTTACCAATAATTGATGCAATTTTAAACATGATCACAGTATCTGTATCAACAGAATATGTACTTTAAGCTTTCAAGGTAGCTGTAATGAAACCACTACTGTAAAAAGCTTTTACTTGACCCAGCTGTCTTTGCTAATTATCTCCAACCTTCCATATTTCAAAAATTCTTAAATTGCAGTCCTGTGAGACCTCAGTGCAGCATTTGATACAGTATCACTGACCACAGTATTTTACTACCGAGATTAGGATATGTTAAAGGAAATGCACTGTCTTCACACACGAAAGTCAATTTTGGAGTTCCACAGGGTCCTGTGCTGGGTCCAGTATCATTTACATTAAACATGCTTCCCTTAGGCAATATTTTACAAGGCTGTTTTCTTGCATTATTTAAGATTTATGACCTTGCATAATCTAATCAGAAACAATTTGTCTCAGAGTGATACTGAAAAGCTAGTTCACAAATTCATTTCTTCTTAGCTTTTTGGGTTTTATTGTAGATTGTTTTAAAATTTACCTGAAAAGACATTTGTTAATCCAAAACACTATAAGGAGAGTACTGACAAGGCCTAGAAAGACAGAGTATAATTCTCCCACATTAGCTTATCTTCATTAAATTACAATCAAATTTAAAATCATTCTCCTTACATACAAAATCTTGAATGATCCCATCATATCTTAAACACCATATTATCCTAACAGAGCACTTTACAGGCTTGCTTATAGTTTTAAAAGTAGAATGGGAGGCAGAGCCTTCAGCTTTCAGGACTCTCTCCTAAGGGAATCAGTTCCTAGTTTGGATTTGGGAGACAGACATCCTCCCTACTTCTAAAAATAGACTAAAAACTTTACTTTTGATAAAGCTTATTGTTAGGGCTGGATCTGAGCCACTACTGCTGCTGTGGGACTTTGTGTGGTGGACTGAGCACTTCTTCTCTCACCTTATTTCACTCCCCACATGTTTACATACCGCTGCAGTGTGTCATTAGAGTTTTGTCTTCTCTCTCTCTCTTAGCTTGTGTTTTCTCCTGTCTGCCTTTGCTTTTTTCTTTCTCCTCAGTCAACAACCAGTCACAGCAGATGACTGAGCCCGTTTGTATTGCAGGCTTCTTCCTGTTAAAAGGGAGTTTTTCCTTCACAGCTTCACAAAGTGCTTACTCATAGGGTTTTTTGTTGGTTTTTCTCCAGAAATTTGTATAGTCTCTTCCTCCTACTACAAAATGCATTGAGGTGACAGTTGTTGCAATTTAGTGTTATATAAATAAACTTGAATTAAATGAAAAAATCCGAATTGGACAGGAATTGTAGACATGTCTCACATGTTAACTGTGGAGGACTTTAACTTTAGTATTCTTCACTTTTCTCAGTAACATCAAACACAGTATGCTTCTCTGCCTTTATATGTACACTTTTGTACATACATGTACACGTTTGTCGAGTTAGCAAATGATTTACTTTTTTCTTGCACTCAAACTGGATTTGCATCCTCCACAAAGTATTTGCAGTATTTGTGCTTCCTTTCAGTAGTTTGGTTGCAATTTGCATCTTTTAGTCTGGACTTTATAAACCCAGCCTATCTACATCACGGATCACACAAAAGACCTGCATTAATAAATAATAAAATAATTAACTTGCACATACTATATAATATTTTTAAAAAATAATTTTCCTTATTATAGTGTATTGATGATGTTTTATTTTCTTTGGAATCTTGCAAAAATGAAGGGAACTACAATCAAACCTACATGTTACTCCTTGGTGACCCATCGTAGTTCACTCTTGGCGTTTTGTATCTCTGAAAGGTTAACAGCAGGCCCAGGTAGCTTCACTGCTCCTGGCAATTTCTTCTCCTCTGGTGACTGGGCTGCAGCGCTTGGAGGTGAAGGATCCTGATTTAAAAAATAAATTGTGTGTGAGGTGATGGCATCATTGCTTTTACCTATATTTAAAGAGAAACTTCATCATCTTATAAAGGGACAGAATGCAAATGAAGCTGCTGCTTAAGCTGCCTATTCATAACAATGTGAGCTTTTAGGAAAAGGCCTTAAAGAGACAGCAGCAAAAACTACCTGTGTCGAAAGAGTATAAACTGAAGAGCCTCATAGAAGGCCAATATAAGATAAGTAAGGGTAAAATAAGAATAAAAATATGTAGCTAGAAAGTAGCTTTCTAGTTCCTTTTTAATGTCAATTAAATGCAGTTCTCAGGAAATTAATTTTGTAGTTTTTTATTATATCTTATATTATACTATATTGTGTTATAAAGTGATCACAAAATAAAATCTGCTTAGAATAAGTAAACAAAGTTAAGGAAATGTTTCTTTTATTACCATGCCACACACTACAGCATTTACAGCCCAAATTAATTTGCAAAGCCCTTCCCTAGATTGTCCTTTTAAATATGTAAAACTCAGCAACACTTACACAGTATGTCTGTGAAGGTTCCAAGTCATCCAGGTCATCGTAGTCAAAGGAGCTTGCTTTCTTTGCTTTCTTTGCTTTCTTTGCAAGCTCCTTTGACCACTTACACAGTAGTTAGTCAGAAACGTTAATTGTGCAATAAAAGCACATTAGAAGCACAAAAGTGGAATAGAGCCAAACTAGGAAATGTCTGAGTTTATTTTTTAGTTTTCAAGACGATATTAACATACATTTGTATCCATATTCAGCTCATTTGGGTCAGGAAAATTCCAGTTGTAAATATATGCAGATCCATGAGGTGGTCATGCGTATGTTGAATTTACAATTTAAATGTGACCACATTGTGAAAAAAAAAGCATCAGCTCCACAAGTTGGCAGAAGCTGTCTGTCTTGCCCATAGGCATTAAGGTGTGGGTAGAGTGGGGATGAGGAAAATGCAGACCAGTGGACTGGGTGTGAAATGTGTTATCTCACCTCTTCTGTTTCTACTGTGTCCTCTCTCCTCTTGACAGGATGTCCCGCCCCTGGACGCAGAGCTCCCATCGGGATGTTCAAATTAGCCTGAATGACAACAAAAACAGCCAATGAGACCCTTTCAACACTTGATACTCAACTGTCTGCGGTGTGTGTGTGTGTGTGTGTGTGTGCGTGCAGGCTCCTGCTGTTTCCTCAAAACCCAATGTTTTGATTATGGCCACTGCTTCCTCGTTATCATCATGTCCCTAAAAAGAGACTTGTGTTTTTATGAAAATTGGGAGACACATGCTTAAACACAGACAGACACACACACACACACACACACACACACATACACACAGATAAGAACGATCTACCTGCTAACTCGATGTTCTACTGCTGCCTGCCCCAACGTCCAACCACCTGGATTTGATGTGTTTTGTATTTGTACTGTAATGTATTGTATATAAGCTCACATTGTACAGCTGTACAGAGTGGGAGTGTGATGTGTGTTAACGATGTCTGTGGATGTTGTTCTATGAAAGAGTTATATATTTTACAGACGTTAAAGTTTTGAGATTGGTGAGGGAAGGTAAATCGCCTCATTCGCAGCATGTTTGCTGAAGTTTGTATCACTGTAACGTTGCTTTGGCTGGAATCGTTTGTTGTCTTTATGCTTGGCGTGCCGTCAGCATTCATGTCCTTGCACACCACTGGCACAACCCAAAGATTAAAGGAATATTTCACCCCAGAATGTTTTCTTGAAAATCCATTTTCAAGAAAACAAGACCACATGCTGTAATTCAATCTGAGCCTCCCATGCATAGGAAAAAAATGTTTATTGCAGCTCAGGCTTTTATTTTTCCACCAGCCATTAAAAGATCATAAACTTTTAGAGCAAACCAGTAGATTTACCTGATTTATTTGGATACGAAAATGCCCAGTTGATCCCCATAAACCATCTCAGTTTCTGTTTATCTTTGTAGTTATGTAGTTTTGTTTATGTATTTGACAATAATAATTTTAAATGCTCGCTAGTATCAGCTTTTCCCCCCTGATTTCCTGTGACAGTAAACTTAAGAGCTTTAGACATTTGGGCAAAGCAGACCAAGCATATATATCTCAGTAACCTGATTTTCTCTCACATTTTTTAAGAAAAATAACAAAACTATTAAAACTATTAATGATTCAAGTAAGTTACTCCCAGTAATTTGATGAAAGAAAGTAATACAACATGAAGTGACATAAAGTCGGCCAACTAGACTGAGCTCCTACATAACATGGGGACTGAAATTTTAAGGCATTTACCACATTTGGCCAGCTGGAAAATCATTATAGAAACTCATGTTTAACTTTTCCGATTAATGTATTGAGGTTTAGATAAACATGAATTAAATATTTATCTGATTGCAAAGTTAAGTATACAGAGTTCTAAAAATCTGGTTCAAGCTGTGATAAACTGTAGATTACCTAAAGTTTAGAAAACGTGATTTGGCATGTTCTCTTTTGTTCAATACCTCTTCAGTACAGCACAGAAACACATACAAGATATAATATAACACTTAAACAGCTGATTAAGAGGTTAAGTCTGTGTTTTAACCTCATATGTGTTGCATGTACAAGTCTTTCATTCATTCCTTTTTTAGATCCAAGATATTTTCTACTCATCATTTTAATAATAGCAATAACCAGGCAAGAAAACACTGGTAAATTCCACATATTGTAGGGGCACAGCTGTTGCATAAAGTAGAGTGTGAACTTTCTCCAAACAGCTTATGCAACACACTTCAGACTGTTTTTTTTTATCTAAACAACAGCACCAAAGCTCCAAACCTCTACGTATTTATCATCATTAACCTTGTTGCTAACCACATCCACATATACAGTATGTGAAGTAGAAGTGTGAGAGAAGCTGTCTGAGACGATACCCTATAAAGTCAACACTAGCTGTGAGTCTGGGAAGAGGCTGAGACTGAACTACAGTATACCTCCGCATTTTGATTGATTCTGTTAATGTTTTTTGAAGGTGAACTAATCCTTTAAGCTCGCCTGCTGACAAGCCGTTGTTATAACTTTATGTGAACATGAAAGGAAAGCCTAGATAAGAAGAAAGACCTCAGTATCTGACAGGTAAATGGAAGAAAAACAGACTCACAGACTAATCCTGTTGAGGAAAACAAACAAACATACAAATAAGCTCAATAGCCAGACTTCTTGTTACTTCCACATTCTAGTACCATTATGTCTGTATTATATAGGAATATGTTAAACTGAATTACCAAGCCGATGTTTATGAAAGTTTAAGACTTGAACTACAGATTTGACTTAATTTACTTGACTGTCAACTGTTTTCAAAAGCATAACAACTGAATTCCCTCAGACAGCCTCTGGTTTCCATTTCTTGCGTACGTGTTTTTAAAGTTGCTTTCTTAGTCAAACTGTTGCTGCTCTCTGAAGCAGCTGTAAACAGAGCCTGTTGTGAAAACCTGCTTTTACTGATGCTCAGCTGACTTAGTACTTTACCCCTATAATATTCTCGCATTTACGCTGGCCTTTCTGATTCCACATCATCTTCTTCCTTTTACATGGTTGCTAATGCTCCTGAATCTCTGGCAACCCGTGAGGTTGAAATATTAGGGCAACATGGAAAATGAAGGTGCCAAAGCCACTTGAAGGTGGCTTCAAAGGTGATTCAGTCCCTCGTAGAGTTACATGTTTAACATGGTCAACTTTAGAGCACTAATAAACATTTGCACCCTGGTATAGAAAACCCGTGTGGTGTTTTGGGTCTTTCGAGCTAATTCATCCATTCATAAGAGCAGTGCAGGGTTTTTTTGTTTGTTTGTTTGTTTGTTTTTTCAAGTAATTCTAATATTACAGGTATAGGTAGCATGCCAGTCATAGATAGGCAGCCAGATGCTTTCTGCAAGGCTTCACCTGATCTCCATTAATTTAAGTCATGACATAGACCTGTCCACTTTATTAGTGTTGTCGGTGCCTTCAAAGCATTTTAATTTAATAATGTGGTCCACTGTGTGCGGTACAACAAATCTGTTTGGTGAGTGAAATCTTATTACTTATTAGTGTTTTATTTAACAATAATTAGCAGGTAAGTATGTCTGTGTACAGCTTATGAGGGAAGTTTGCTTTTGAGGCATTTTGTAATATAGATATCTAACAAATATTATGGTTTGCTATGTGGTTTATCTATTAATGGCCCATTACAAAAATGTCTTTGTCCCACTTTTTTGTTAAGTTAAATTCTAGTGCTATATTTGTATTTTACTTGTATGCACCAGTACAGCCTATGGTTGCAGCTTGAAGGGTGCAAATGTTTCCCTGTAACTATGTCTACCAAGGCATTTGTCATTATCACGCTTCTTCTGTAACAATGCAAAATTTCCTAATGGGTTCATTTTAAATGTCTTTATTCAAAAAAACCCAGAATATGTTTAATTTACAACCTTTTATCCTTATTTGCAAACTGATTTTGACTACATTGACTTTGTATAATCACCATCTTTACATGACTATTGTCCATGCATGTGCTGGCTCTTCCCAAGATCTTTGCTCCTTGACATTGAATTGGCAACAGGTTGCAAATAGACATCCTGAAAGTTCTAGACTTGTCTTACACACTAAGAGGAGGCTAAGGAGAAAAGTTTAATTTAAAAAAACAACAACCCTAAATGCAGAAAATCATCATCTGATGGAATATTAAAGGGTATTTAGGCAATAATTAATAAATGGAAAACAATAGCTGTCTGGAAAACCTCTAATAATGCAACCACCTTTTGAAAATGTTTGACGCTAAAGCAATTAAAAGATTTGTTATTGATGAGCTAAAATGTGCAAAGCTGCTGACACTGAAGTATAAAGAGGTTTTTATCATCCAAATATTTATAATGTGAAGTCGCACTGCTTTTTTTCTTTGTGATAAAGTGATGATGGACTCTTTGGTGGAAACTGAACTGTGAACCTCATGGTTGTACTGTTAATAAAAAAGAAACTCTGTCCCATGGTTAGACGTGAAAATGAGCACAATGAGAAGTGAGCTGATGGAGGAAACACACAGAAAGCCACCAACACAAAGAAACTGCTCTGCATATGTTCGCCTTGCTAAAACCCTGCACTAACAACGCCTTGATAATGTATATGCACAGTTTAAACTCAGCATTTGCCTTCATGAATAAAGACTTTAATGTGGAAACCTGAATTTGTCTTTATTGAGGAGCAGGAAGAGTTACTGTGCATTTCAGTTGTCTTCTATTCTGCCTTTACTTTTGTAAAGTTAATATCATGCAGGAGGTAACACACAACCTTTTGAAGACACATCCACCTTACTGTGCATACAGATGGAAAAAAACAAACTTTTACCTGAAGGGCCTTAACGTTGGTCGAAGGTTTGGACATAATCCCCCTGGTGAGTCCGCTGACCTGCAGGAAGCATAGATCACAGACATTCAGGTGTGTTGGATCTTTGTTCTGTGTACTTGTGAGCGTGTGTATGCATGTTGGGGGCACTGGTACTCAGTTCCTGTGGTTTTCACGGCCTGGGATACCATTTCAGTTGCTTAGCGACTCTTGGGGAGTTAAGCAGGCAGAGGAACTGTTCTCTGAATCATTCATGAGAGGGAGACAGAGTGACTGCCAGTATAAAAGTACCTCAATTTCACCTTTGGGACGACTTTTGGATTGATGTAAAGGTAAAATAGAAAAAATTCTACTGCTGCTACTGTCAAATTTCTTCTTGGAGATTCTGTAGTTTGGTAATGTAACATGGTACACAGCAGTGTGAATGATAAACGCCACTTTTGTACAGTTTTTATTGCTATAAAGTTGTAGCTGAAGAGGGTAACTCTTCAAAATTCCAGCGTGCTGCTTCACCACCTTTACTGCTATGAACTTTTTTCAGCCAAATGTATTCATATCACAACACGAGCAGAACCTACGACAGAAACAGCTGTTTTTACTGGGGCGAGCAAGGCACGTATTGGTTATTTAATGCAATCTAAAAATAGACATCAATTAAAGTGTAGGAAATCGAAAGCAATCTTGCTCCTTTCATCTCAAACAGTGTTGTGTGTCATAAGCTTATCTTATTGTGTGTTTCAATTACTGCCATGTGTGGCCATAGCTGTCACTGTGTCTGTAGTGGCTGGATTAACTCTAACTCATTCTTACAGTCAAGAAAGCTGCACCCCACTTAAAAACCAAAAATTCCCATTGGTGCCACCAAATTGTTTGCGTAGTGGTAAAGCCAATGTGTGACCCACTTGACACTGCGACACAGATTGCAATATAGAGTGGTAAGTTTAGGTAAGAGTAGTGAGTAATATAAAAAACTAACCAGCACCTACCAGTTTTAATATAAAATTCTTTATTCATATAAAAATTGAAATATAAATCACTTTTATATAAATGAATAAAAATATGGAAATATGAAATTGTACACATGGAGTAATTTCAAATTGAATCTTTATTACTGCAACCCATCTACAGTACCTTCTTGGCCCATTAGGGGCTGACATTTTTGGAATCTCTGCTCTAGGACATGGACATCTTCATGGACATGTCCATGTCCTGTTAACAAGGATTAACTAAAAAAAATGCTAAAAACAATGTATGTCTATATCCTAATCAGTTAAACTGAAATTAAGACAAATCAAAAAGTCTAAAAGGAAGAAAATAGCCCGAGTGTGGTTAACACTAGCAGTGCTAATACCAATTGGGTTTTTATCCCATGTAGGTCAGAGTCTATATGCTTGTACTGAACGAGGTTATGCTCCTGTCTAGTAGTTATGCATCCATTTACTCCAAAGCGGCCCTATCTATCAGCAGCATAGACAGTTGCAAGTAGTGATGGTCTGACTGTGTAACCTTCCACTACAATAGTGCTGTACTTTGATGTCATTACTAATTCACAAACCAGTATTATTTGTTCACTAATATCTCACATCCTCCAAAGTTGACTGACTCCTATAAGAAAAAACAGAGATGTCACTAAAGCCTGTTTAGATGGGGTGAAACGGAGCACTCTGGTAATCTAGGAAGTGAAGCGTACTAGCGCATGTTTAATGTTGTATAAGGGAGTATTTTAACCCAGATGATGGTTTTCCAAACCAAATATGGTTGAGATTAGAAGTAAGCTAAACCAAATTTTCTTAACCCAACCAAACAGCAATTAAAAATAAAACTTTAGTCTCCTTGTCAAAGGTCAAAAAACTGTCTTTGTTTCCTCCACCTAACAAATATTCATTCTTGAAGTAGAAACACGTCTAAGTGTCTTTTAAGGATCACTTACATGGGTCTTTTCAAATGGAACAAAAGTGTCTCTCACCACTTTGCAGTTATTTTTTACTTGCTCCCCTCCTTTTAACTATAAATAAACTACAAATCCACTCCAAGCAACAAGTGGTTAACTATCATTAAAGTTTCCACGGCCTATTTATCGTATCTCCTAGTAGCTAAGAGGGCCAGATGTCCACTGGTTTCTCCAATCTTCTTTGTACAACAAAACGAAAGAAGGAAAAAGCTTTTCTGCCCTTGTGAGTAAAAACATGGACCCCGCTGAAATACACAGTACACACATTTCCACTACGTGATGATATTAATGTTGGCTGCCCGTAGCAGCCGCCTCAGTGACGCCACACTGCAGAGTCTGAAAAGCCCTTTCACTTTGCACACTCATGTCTGTCATGCAACGAGGCAAAGAGGCACAGGTGAATATATTATTTATGCTTTCAGGTTTTTTTTAAACCAGATGCAACACATTGGTATGCCAGTTTATTTCATGAAACCTGTGAAAAAGTCTGTATGCCTGCATGTTGTTGCTTGAACATCAATAAAACTTTAAAGAGGTGCAGCTGTGCATATAGGTTTGTCTCACTTTGATTACAGATTTGAAACACAATAACAGTTTCAAACTCATGTGTGAAATACCAACATAAATAATGCATAAAACAATTCATTCTAACTTTAAATAAAATTCTTTCCTTTCTTGCCAAGAGTGTAACAGAAAGATCAAAGCCGCTCCTAAATCTGTACGCTTAATATTTAATAGGAGATGATTGGCTTAGCATAAAGTTTGATTCTGCAAGGTGAAAACATTTTGAGGTTTCATGGACTTTAGACTTTCATGGCTGGAAACCTAAGAATTTCCAGTGATTGCTAAGGTAGGCTGACCTTGGGACACTGACACTGTATCTTGCATCCCATTCAAATCCTTCAAATCCTCCTCTTTCCCCAAATAATGAATCATATAAGGTCAATTTATTTCCCAAGTTGCTGGCTGTTGATTTATTAAGAATAAATGCAGTACATCAATTGCTGAATAACCAAACTCAATAAAGAATTTGGCTTAAATTTTTCCCTGCCATACTCTGAGTTCTCCTTAGAAACTTACATAATAATCCTTTAAAAAGCCACAGAAAGCTGAATGACTTTGACAGTAATGCCATCAACTGTCATGCCAATAAAAACACAGCACATAGACATAACATTATGTAAAGGAGACTGAACTTACCAGTCAATGAAACAACTCTTTCTTCTGATGCTTGCTTTTTTTACACCCACTGCTCTTGTTTATTTGACTCCTCACGCACTATTTGCCTGTCTTCTCTCCATCTCTTTTCTCTTCCTTTCTTTTCTCTCCTTCTCCCTCTCCCTCTTTCTTTCGCTCACTAACTCTCTCTCTTTGCCTTGTAAGTGGTAGGAGGATTCCTCTCATATCTGGGATTTGTTCTCACTATAAATAGACGAGTGATACACAGAAGGGACCTGCTTTCTATCTATGCTCACATGGACACACACAGCGACGGACCAAAACACAGTCAAACAGACGCACTGAGCACTGGAAACAGCTTAATTTGCATAGATTTTAAAGGGTTCTTTTTTTAAAACTACGTTTACAAGATTAGTCAGGAGCAGCAAAACACATTTAACTCCAAGACCATAGTGACTTTAACACTTTTTACATGTATTAATTCATAATCCACACTCATTTTAAAACTCTTCAAATAAGATCCAAAAGTTTTTTAAAGATTTAAATGCAGACCACTGAAATGCAGCACCGTCTGCATATATGATGTTTACATATTTTTAAGCTACAGTGAGATCAAGTGAGCAAACACTAGTAGAAAGTAAAACCTGTAAGTGTGAAATTTTTGTAAACTTTAAAAAGACGATTTTTCTCGTACCTGACTGGGCCAAATACCATTTAAAAATCTGATGCTTTAACCATGAAACAATCAAACACAATGTTGCCAGCTTCTGTTATGGCTGCTTTTATGATATTTGCTGATGCAAAAATGTACTTAAGTTATATTTACAGGGAAATAATGCGAAATAGATATGTACCTTCAGGGCATTTCAGCATGAACCAGAAGCTCTCATATATTGTAATGTTCTGATTGACAAAAAATAAGGGACTTACGTTAGGACCAAACTTAATTTTAAAAAAATTACGATCCAGCTTGTCTGCCAATGTAATTCAATCTCATTCAGCAATATTTATGATGACTTGATCCCTAATTTCAAATTGCTTTTAAGGTTTTAAACAATTGCAGAAAAATGCTCCAGTTAAGTATGAACCATGAAACTGTCTGCTAGATTATCGGATATTCATTCATTCATAATGAGAAGTGAGGTCACTGATTTAAGCATTTGGATTTTTTTTAATCTACTCATGTAGCAAAATGTTCCAAAGAGTAAAATAATTTCACTGCAGATTCATTCAGAAAATAAAACATTTTACTCATGAAACTCAAAACTATCTGTTTATATGGCATTCAGAGATGAGATGCGTGGTAATTTTTAGCTCTTCATCAAACCCTGACACTTGAGTCCCGAAAACACCCTTTCCTAATCTCAGTGACTAAAATGGGACTGGCCTATTTCTACCCCGACGCACACAAACACACAGAAAGAAGCAGTCATGCTGGTATATCTGCGTTTATACACTGATGTACAACCAAAAGCCCAGAGGAGACCTGTGATGCCACAGAGTTAAAGGTGCGCATGTGGCTATGAATGAGTGTGTGCTTTCTTACCTCCTGGTGTGCGTAGCTGCTCTGCCTTGCCTGTGCGCTCTCTGAGGTCCTCTTCGGCTACCTGACCTGTTTCCGCTTGTCCCGATTGGCTTGCGAGACAGAAAACTCCTCCCAGAGTGGAACCCGACCCAGCATCAGAGAAGTAAAATGAGTTTCAGCCTCTGTGCGTCTGTGTGTGTGTTTGTCTTTATTACATTGTGGGGACAAGGACCTGTTAGCACAGTCATGGGGTGGGAACCAGAATAAGTATGGGGACCAAAGAAAATAACTTTTATGTTTAATCGAATTTTTTAATTACAAAATATCTGACAAGTTCCCAGAATGCGGTTTCTATTCTGGTCTAATTATTCAGTGCTTTACAACCAGCAGAAAAGTTGGATCCCACGATGCATGTTTTGGACAGGTGGCCCTATAATGTAACAAAGACAAGGATAGGTGTGTGTGTGTGTGTGTGTGTGTGTGTGTGTGTGTGCACTTCTGTATGTTTGAAGTCATTATGACACATTCAACATACCTTTCTCTCTGGATGTGTTCTTTAAATGAGGCTGTTCACATTTATTGCAGCAAAGCACAGCGATCATCAGGCTTGTTACACTGACCTGCTGTGTCCCTGGGTAGTGAAATGAAGAGGCTCAAACTGAAACCTTGTTATATATTTCAAACTATGCAAATGCAACCCCCACACACAGGTCTCAACTGTTGGGAAGGACCGCCCTGGTCTATTATAGATAAACACTTTCATCACTGAATGTGTTTATTGTGTTGTTGCAGAGATCGGGTTGGTGGAGCCCAGAGGAGGGAAAATCCAAGGCATAACATTTCTCGACATGATCTGATTAATTGCAAATTGGCTGTATAAAGTACAAAGATCAAACGTGACTGAATCTTGTTGTGCAGGAGAAAGCCAAATAACTTTTTATGGATATGTAACGATGAGGTTTTTGTCAAGTTGTTTTTTCTACCTTGATAGAGCAGTCTGTAAAAGGTTCTACAGTATTGTGAAAAGGAAAGTAGACCTAAAGGATTTAAAAGCTTGCAGAGAATTTTGGCCCACTAGTTTTTACAGTGTTGTTTCAGTTGATTGAGGTTTGTGGGGATTTGTTTATGCACAACTCTCTTAATAGTCACCACAGCATTTCATTCGGGTTGTATTCTGAACTTTGACTGAGCCACTGGAACACCTCAATTCTTTTCTTTTTCAGCCATTCTGTTATAGGTTTGCTGCTATGCTTCGGGACTGTTGAACTGTTGCATGAACCAGTTTCAGCCAAGCTGTGCCAGCAGCACTGCTACAGCTTAGCACATTTGAGTCTAGAATACATTAATTTTTGACTCAGTTGGTACAAGATGCCCAGTTCCTTTGGTTGAGACAAAACCCCATATCATCACCCTTCCACAACTGTGCTTGTCAGTTGGTATGAGGCGGTTGTGCTGATATACTGTGTTTGGTTTTCACCAAACGTGGTGCTGTGCATTATGGAAAAATATCTCCACTTCATTCAAAGGACATTTGAAATCTGGTGGTTTGTTGTAAATACAGCCTTGCAACCAAGTCATGCAGATGTGTTATTTTTCAAAGTTCTTCTGCTTTTATAGATGTGCTTAAACTTGCTGATGATCAGTTAATCGAATGCATTTGATTAGCAGCATCTGGCTGCTACTTACCCACTCAATTCCACTGGATTGTACTTAGTTTTCCAAAGAACTGCATGGAGTCCTGAGAAAACATTCTTTTGCACAAATCTATAATTGAAAGACTTTGAGTATTATTATAGAAAAAAAACAACTAGTAGCAGAGCACTGGGGTCCAAAAAGGTAAAGTCATATTTCCTTTTTGTGTTGTAATTTTAGTTTCCGTATTCTTTATTTTGGAGCTGGTCCAGCCAGTCACTAGTTGCAAGTTCCTCACTTTTAAACTTTTGACCAGCCACATGCTTACGAAGGCCATTAAGCTGAACACGGCAATATAAAAGCAAGATGGCACACACTGAAAAAACACCCTGAAGATAACTGAAAAAACAAACAAGCAAACTCTACAGGTGGCAACTGCAGCATCTAATAGATATTCAATGTATTGCATAGAGCTAATTGCATTTGGGTGTTGCTTTTGGCACACTAGTTATAAATGTATCATGAAGAAAGTTAGAAGGTGTGGCTGATGTGCTCATTTGTTTTGGTCTGTGCTGTGGCTCTGAAGTTGTTTATGCTGTATATCACCTTTAAAACAAAGAAAACCTGTGGAAAAGTATCATCATTCAATAATGGAAATACTGTAGAGCTCAATCAATCATTCATTTCACCTGAACAAAAACCCCATCAAACGTTTTTTTTTTTTCTCCATTGAAAACATTTACCTTGTTGGAAATCCAGAATCGTGCTCCCGTAATAATACAGACTCTGTTGATATTTTTTTTTAATGGGAAAAGTTTAAATGTTGTTTAAAAGGCATCTGCTAGTCCAGTGTAAGGTTCAAAGTCTGACAATCCAAGGTAGCTTAAAGGTGATCGAGTTATTTACATTGTCCTGAGGAATAACCATTTACATATTCCTCAGGACTATGCAAATATCTTCCAAACTAACCTAGAAATGCCAAAAGGGAGTTTACTTCATAGGCAAATAATGAAAAAAGGAGCTTTACAAACAATATAATCTGCCTGTCTGTGGATAAAATAAATACACCATGGTGTGTATAATCGGGATCACTAAGCGTACAACACAAACTGTTGCCGCAGGGCCTAAAAGGAGATAAATGTGGCTGTGGCTAAGTTTGATATTACTTACTTTAAGAGTAAGACCTCATAAAGGAGGAGGTAAACTGCAATTGGGGTTTAACCTTTTAGAAGGCAGGTTATTGCACCCAAATAGACAGTTTTCATCTGCAGCTGTGTCCTCATGAAGCTCAAATAACACAGTTATTCTGAAAGGCTGAAGGCTCTGTAGGAACTGATGTACAGCAACACGTTGGCCTTTATCCACAAGCAGTTTTATGTTCCCTTGGCCACATTTATGGCTTAATGAGTCAGACTGGGAGCTTATTTTCTTGTTGCGCCTGACTCTGGCAATCCACATTTATTGGTTTCCTTTTACCCCCATTGACCTTTTGGCAGGATGAAATCCAATATCCAAAAACAAACTTTCATTTTTGTGTCTGCAGCTGAGCCAACTGATTATGCAATTCTCCATTTTTTAGGGTTGCAGCTATTTTCAGGTGCACCTCTAGATTTTCTTTTGCCAAGCTCTTTAAGAGTTAGACACATTGACAGAAAAGCATAAGTATAAATAATGTCAAATAATGTATTTTATTGAAGCAATAGCAGGGAAATGCATTATTTGCCACCGAAAACATTTTTAGGCACAGGTGTGCTTTTATTTTCCATAAGGAAAATAAAACAAATGTTGAATTAAAGTGAAATAAAGTAATGTTAGGGTTCATTTAAGAGGGGTTTGATATGATAAAGCAAATTAATGCTAAGTACTGCTTTAAATGATTAATTTCACCCTTTTCAACTCCTTTTTGAAGGCAGAATGTTTCTCTGTGCCCTATAAATAGTAAGCACAGGGACAATCCACTGTGAATTGTTTTTTTGTTGTTTTTTTTCATTTACATAAAAAAATTCTCTCTATCAATTTCTGCCATTTAATTTATTTCTTTTTATATGTAATTATTATAATTATTTTTTTTACTTCTTTACTAGTATTTAGAATTTGTGAATTTTTCAAAATACTTTTTATTTTTTACAGCAAATGTAATTATTTTTGTTTTAATTTTTTAATTAGTAATTTGTAAAAACTACCCAAAATGAAAAGTGAGATGCTGCAGTTGAACACTTGATGGCGCAATATTGGCAGGGACAAAAGAAAGTGTCGAAGAAGAAGAAGAAGCCGGAGTTTTGTCGCGCAGTGCTGACACTTCTTCCGATTCACGGCATTCGTGAAATCAAACCTTTCTGTCTGTTTGCAGTTCACCGTAAGTGACGGCATTTTATGGCAGCGTTGGACGCTAATGACGGCGGCCAGCTGCGTGACAAACGGCGGGCAGAGACAGTGATGAAGGCGGCGCGGTGTGGAGTCCTGTAACGGCTGCACTATGATCCCCGTGTCCCTGCTGGTGTTTGTGATGGCAGGCTGGTGTGCTGTCTATCTGGCGGACACGCTGCTCAGGGTGAATATTTGCCTTTTTGTGTTTGTTTTTCTTCCTGCTCGGCAGTCTGTCAACTGACGCACGTGAATGGATTTAACATTAGAAGAGGTTTGAGCTGTGGACACTCGTGTAAACAGGCCACAGCAGCCCTGGAACCGCTGGAAACCCCGCTATTAAACACATTACGGCCATTACTTCACAATGTCTGTCCATGAGATGCGTTTAATGCTTAAAGTGAGCAGAAAATGTGCGAAATATAAGACCCTGTCTGTCTTTAAATACTATCAGAGTAATATATAAGCGAGTACCTGCAGTAGTATAGAGTATCAGGATTTCCATGTATCCTGGAAAACCTGGCAACCTAGAGATCTGCTCTCCAACCCTTAAAATTTCGTGGAATTACAAAGCAAAACACAAGTAAACAAGGAAGAAGAGAGTAAAATCAGCTACAAACAAAGAGGAAATTGCCATTCACAATAAAAACAGCATGGGATAATTATAGCATTATTAGTATGGAAGCACATTCAAGGATTAGTGAGGAAAAAGAAAGGTTAATAACAAATTTTCTATTTCTTAAAACTGAGACATCCATTAGGGCATACACTTATTCGTTTTCATTAACTGGCTATCCTAATTAGTTGCAGGCCTGCTGGATCCTATCCCAGCTATTAGTCATATATTTTGACTTTAAAAAACAACAACTGGGTGAGCAAGATTGAATTTATTTAGGATTTTCTTGACTCGACACAGGGTCGAAAGTATACATACAGACACTAAATACTTACATACGACTCCACAAAGATTTGGTTAAATGACCCTTAGCAAGTTGCAGTTGAATCAGACACTTTTGTTAGCCAAAACGTATATCCCCATGTAAAAACATGTAACATCTTGTCAGATCTAAAGATACAGAGGAGCCAGTGAATGAGGCTTGTAATATCAACATCTGCTCAATTTTAGCTGCATTTTGAACAGTGTACAGATGAGTTAATGAAGACTGTGAAAGCCTTTAAATATCACTGCGAAAGCAATTTTAATGTTCAGAGGAGTTTAAATCCCAGTTTCAGATTTGAGAAGCCTTCGTGTTATTTATAACACGAAGGCTATAAATACCTTATTTCCTACCAAGTTAGAGGCAGTCTGCGGCCTCATATCTGAGCTGTTTTGTGTGTAAACCATTTCAGTCGGTCCTCCTCCCTCGACTTGCTTTTCCTTTTCTTACAATGATTAAGCATTTGGCTGCTTTTATCATTACATGCATCTGTGGGCAACTTTTAACATTGTAACCCCTTGTAGCTTATATAAAGTTAGAGATGAATAGTGTAACATTCTCCTTCTGATTGGGGGTTTCAATATGCAGAACCTTTTCTGATTACAGCTTATTGAGGTCCGGACATTGGAAATATCTGGACACTACAGAATAACTCCAGTTAGACGTGCTTTCTAAATGTGGATGTGCTTGTGCGCTGACTTTGTCTCTGTCCTGCAGTCGTCGGTGACGCATCGGATCAACTATGAGTCGTGGCTCGCCAGTCGTGGCCTGATGTTGTCTCCTTTTCACGTGAGATGGCAAACCACCATGTTCAACCGACTATTTGCATACTGCGCCCGCATCAACCCCCGGGCTCTTTACATGTGGTACGGTTTCTGTATATATAATCCACTCAGCTGTTCCTGTAGTCTTTCTGAACTTTAATCGAGTGCAGTTAGTCTCAAAAATGGTAGAAAATGTGTATGTTGTGACACACAAGCCTAAACTAACATTTACAAATGTGTACAAATGATTTGATTCAGGTGCTAGTGGAAAACCAGGACATCTGAGCTTCCTCATGTGTTTTTCAAATAAAACAATGTTTTGTTTTTATTTTTTGTTTTTTTCCTGAATAAACAGAACAGCCCATCACTCCTCGACTACAAAACATACATTTACAAGTTACAGATACAGTAACCAGTGAAAGTCAAAATGTGATTCAAATAAGATGTTGCTGCTGAGTTTATTCTGACTAATCTCTTGTATATTTTGAATGCTGATATAATCAGATTTACCTGGCATAACTACATCTAGGCTGCTATGTGGCATCCATGGTGGATAAATGTAGATTTTCTAGTCGAGGGGTGATGAGCTGTTTTGTTTATTTAGAGAAAAAAAAAGTCTTTATTTAAGAAGCATAGGAATCCACAAGAAGCCCACATATCCCAGTTTTCCACTTGCACTTAAATGCAGCTTATATTTGTAGATCTGTGTTGGCAGATTTTGATATACATGTTTGTAAAATAGTTTTATGCATGTGCAAATTGTTTTGTATTTGTGTGTGGATTGGAGCACACATTTGTGAGTGCTCAGTATACACACAAATAAATGAGTACATTAGCAAGTTAGCTTATGGATTATAACACACACTTTTTTAAAACATTTTGAGACTAATTTCCCTCTATAAACCTTTGTCCACACCTTCAGATTCCTGCTTCCTTCCACTTCAGTTACAATAAAATTATACTTTTTTTTCTTTTGACTTTGATACTTGATGGTTTGGCTAAAAGCTTTCCTCAACCTTCCTTTTTCATCATAAAAGCATTTGGCAATTTAATAACATTTCTAAAAACGTCTTTTCTGCAGTAAATGGATTCAGAGAAGCTGTTTACTTACTTTCACTGGACATAATTTGTTTCCTGGAAGAAAAAAGGACATTTTAGAGGATTACATTTTAATTGCAAACTGAGTCTGCACTGACTTCTATAACCAGCCGTATGACAACCGAGCCTTAAAAGCTAAAGTCGGCAGCAAATGTAAAAAATAAATAGCTTGAGATGTTAGCAGACATCTTTCCTCCTGCAGATGTCCTCTCTCTTTCTAAAGACTAAATGGACAGATAGACATGCATCATACATGCTGAAAGTAAGTAAATTTTTGACTTTTTAGTAAGCAAGTAAGTAACATTCATTTACAAAGCACTTCTCAATAACATTTCATCACATGGCTCTTCACAGTAAGATGAAAACAATGATGGAAAAAAATTAAAATAGGGATAAAAGCTGGTCTAAAGGTATCAGAAATGTCCACAGACCTCAAAAGCTCCTTTCTTCCTTAACCTGGACTGTGGGACAGCTAGCAGCACTGAACAGTAAACTGTACTGTCTTGCTAGTTACATATAGATTTAAAGGCTGACTAATATAGAGGGACATCTGACTGTCAGAGATTTGAAAGAATTTTGATTTGAATCCTAAGCTTTAATTCGAAGCCAATGTAAAGCCAGGACCATTTAGAGGACGTGATGAGAAGCCTCACAGCAGCATTCTGGACTGTTAGTAGGCTTTGAGGTCCGGTCAGGATTTGGTCTGAATTGTAGGATTTAAACTCTACTCTCAAAGGTAAAGGTCCTAACTCTATCTGTGTCTGGTCAAAGAAGTTGTTTTCCCATGACACAATTTAGGAAGGAACCTGATGGACAGGCCAGTTTTTACATATTTGTTTTATTGATTCATATTTTTTATGCTAACACCCCCAAACGTTTGGATTTATAGTAGATGACTTGTAGTAGTGACTGTTTTTAAAAATACTACTCTTAGTGTGGAACTGACTTGGTGTGGCATTTCTGAGTTTCTCAATTCCAGGTGATTTTTTCCGTTGTTTAGCTTTAATAATCTTTAGTTTTTTTCACATTTATAAATGTGAAAAAAGTACAGCAAAATTGCACTTGTTGAATTTGCATCCCATCTGTGTTTCCCAGGTTCAACAGTGGTCTGGTGTTTGGTATCGCTGCCATGTTGGGCTCAGTGGTGCTGCTGATAAGGACTCTGCAGCAGACCATCGCTCAGATGACCACAGACAACCCACGGATTGGAGATCAACAGACCCTGCAGGTGGTGGTAGGTTGACTTTAATGAGATTTCTATACATAAGTTACATCAGCTGAATGAAAATGGCAAGTATTCATCAGATTTAAATCTGTAAGCTTTTGTGTCTCTTTTCTGTGTGTAACTGGATAAAAACATCCTTCAGAGTTGATCATAAGCGTGTGAAATTCAAATGTCCGTGCCATGAAAAAAAATGACCCCTGCTTTTCAGAAGTGTTTCCCTATTCGCTTTTTATTCATTATGGTGTCAAATAACCGTGCATAAATGTGAGCCCTATCCCCAGTGGAGCTCTGTAGGTGATTCATGGGAAGCTATTAGTGGGCCATTTATATCCAAGAATTCAGCCTGGAGAAGAAAAGAAAATCTAGTCAGAAGGGGAAAAAATGCAGAAAACGACAAGCTTCAGCAAAACACCAAGCAATTAATGTGAAGAACCAAAAAAAAATAAAATAAATGTGGTGATACAAATTAGAATTTTTTATTTGGGAAGATGTTACACTGTGGTTAAATTGGCTCTTCATTTTTAGGATAAAACGAACCATAAATGCTGATTTTTAACTCTGTGAATTATGTTTTATGTTCATATCTTAGTCAGTTTCTTTTTTTTTTTTTCTCATCTCTGGTGTGTCTTTAGGTCCCCGGCGTTAATCTACCCACAAGTCAGCTGGCCTACTTCTTCATCGCCCTGCTGCTCAGTGGAGTAATACATGAGCTGGGCCACGCTGTGGCAGCACTGAGGTAATAACCACACCGCACCACATTGCAGTGTCAACATAGCATCCAGCATGAATCCATCATGATGAAGAGCATTTGTTTTGTTGGTGGATAATATATTAAACTCCAGAAAGGTGAAAGAATACAAAGACTCCAATACTACAAGTGTGTTTGCAAGGAGGACATTGTAAATGTATGTCAGACTTCTGCTCAAAACGTTTGAAGCCTGGTCTTAAAAGTAGAGAGGACGTCTGTCTCTTGAAGCCAAACTGGGAGCTGGTTCCACAGGAGAAGAGCCTGATTAATAATCTTGTCCATTGATAACCTTTCGGGATTAAGATAAAGGGTTTATCTGAATCAGAGATAAAGGATTGTTAAAGATGGGACAATCTGCCTGCAGACATGAGCCAAATATAGAGCCCTTTGCCTTTTATTCTGCTTTAAGTAGAATGTGTTTCTGCTACTTTAGTATTTAAATTTGACCTTAAACACCGGTTTGATAAAATTAGAGTGGCTTAGGCTGTCCAGGTACAGTGGAAATTAAATGTTTTTTGTATTAATCGCATGTTTTGATGTCAAATTCAAAACCACAAGTTGCTGATAATTTTGTTTAATTGGGCTTTGTATTACTTGCTCACTTTGTGTGATTTTTGATGAGCCCCAAAAAAATAACTTTAATTCATTCCTGATTTTTATTTCATTGTGCATTGGTTCTGATTACAGTTAATGATTAGGTGGATTGTGCAAATCAAAACTAATGAATTAGTGTGCATAGCACATGGTCCAGAGGAGATGACCCCTCTGATCTGCTGCTGCATCCTGTTTTTCACAAAGCCACTGATTTCAGGCAAATGCTTTTTAAGTGAGGAGCCTCAAAGACTTCTTTCATGTGGATCCAGTCTGTGAGACTGTGATTAACCTCTGCTGGAGGATTTTTTTTCCTCAAAAGGGTTGCAATTATTTTAATACAGGATACAACTTGTGTACAGATAAACGTGAAGGCAGTAGGGGGCTAGGTTCCAAGTACAGTGGTATGTATTTATGACAAATATAGGAAAAGAATTAACATTTGAAAAATATGTACATCCATAAACACTCAAGTCAGTATCTTGATTCAATCAAACAGGGGTTCAAGGGGATTTTTTTAAAGGATGTTTATTGTAAATTCTGTTGCACTAAATTAACAATGAATTCTTAACTTTCGGTGCAATATATACTGGGTGTATCAAAAAGAGTTGTTTGATTTCAAAGTGCTGTAATTCTGCAGTTGTTCGCCTGTAACAATCGAAAGATGCACTGTTACAAAGAGGGGATCCATGAGTTTCATGTGGTTGCTGGTAGGTAGCATAACAACAGCAGATGTTCTAGAGATGCTCTCAAAAGCATGTGACGAGTTTGACTATCATATGGACATATGCTGTGTGTCTAGAAAGGGACATGCTGAGCAATTGTGAAAATTGCTTGCAAGTTCTGTATATAAAACATTATATTCAGCCATGTATTTTAAAATGTATTTCAAGTTTCTATATCCGTTACTTTAACAAACATAGCCTTTTGAAATTGGATGGTTCTTTTTGATGAACCCTGTATATTGCAGTCGTATTTAGTAACCCCAAGTGCTGCTGCACACCTGAGGCGAATAACGTTCCCTTACTGCACATTGGCTCTGCCCTAAGTACACCCCGCTTTAATTGCATATCAGTTAATAACCACATAATCTAAAAAAAAAAATTAGATTATGAAATTACTGGCAAAATGTTTACTGAGGTCAAATATCCAGTGAGCGCCAGAATAGATTTTCCCATAGCCTCTTATACAAGCCAACTTCTGCTTGGAGCCAGATGTTTCCCCTTGCTTTCTATTTGAAGGTTTAAGGTACCTCCACACTTCCCAGAAGCTACATCTATGTTTTCCTCTAAATATTCACAGACACTATAGTGTGTTTGTCTAAATGGTCTCAAGACTTCTTGTACGTTTAGTGGAGTCTGGTGTGTCATTTGAGTTCGAGGGCAGCAAAGCCCAGTTTGATCTCACATGAGCTCTGCTCTTTGCCTTTTTCTAGTAGGTGTGCCCTATCTCATGTGCACATCCATGGTATGTCATGTACCCCCTAAAAAACCTAATTACAAGCCTTCAAAAAAGAAAAAGCATTCTTACCACATGACTCCCATCAGGAAGTGGTCCAGTCTGTCATATGCTTTTCACCAGTCTATCATCCGTTGACAGCGTAAATCAAGTCTGCCACTTCTTATGTATCTGTCATACCTTGGCTTTTGAATATTTTCCCTCACTGTGCCCAAAACCTGGAAACTGCCCAGTGTTGCCCAGGAGCTTCCACCACTTCAGTTGTTGGAGCTGTTAACAAAGATTCTCTCTTAGCAGGAGAGTTTACCCTCTGTTAAATTCAAGGACCAAAAATTGGCCTGAACATTTGTGTGTATTTGCTGTTCTTTTGTATGTTGTGGGCTTTTGTGGTAAATGGTAAAAGGACTGGGTCTTATGTAGTGCTTTTCTACTTCACTTGAGCACTCAAAGTGCTTTATACAGCTTGCCTTGTTCACTTATTCGCACCCATTTATACAAGGACTTTTTTTCTATGCCTAAGCGCTTTCTGTTGAAGATTCACACACATGACACTCCAATCAACACATCAGAGAGCAACCTGTGGTTCAATATATTGCCCATGGATACTTTGACATGCAGACTGGATCAAACCACAAAACCGATTAGTAGGTGACCTGCTCTGCCTTCTGAGCTCACCGCTTTTGTGTATACAATTGTAGAGACTGGCCTCGGGGCAAGTTCCTTTGTAGGGTGTCAGATTGTAAATCTGGCTGGCACGCCAGAAATTGTCAGCAACTGCTACAGGGCTAGACCAGTAAAACCACTTTATAATACGCTGTATGTATAAAGAAATACAAGTACTGTTGGAATATTTTCATTTGTAGTGAATCAATCCAATCAATCCGATCCATGATGGCAAGGCTGAAATAAATAAAATAAGTGGGATTCCACTGTCGCTTCTTTCACTTTCTGGTAGTCTGCAAAGAAATATTTCCATCAGAAAGTTTTGGCATGGCTCCTTGTCTTCTAGGTCATGATAAAAATCCAAAAATGGTGACCTCCTTTATCTTCCTTCTGTTCCAGCCCTCAGGCTGTATGTTTGACACCCCTCATAGAGTCTGTTTCCCTTTAAAATCTAATGTTTCTTTGTTTTTTTTACTTCTGTTCCCACGCAGGGAGCAAGTGCGAGTGAATGGATTTGGGATGTTTGTGTTCGTAGTTTATCCTGGTGCATTTGTGGACCTCTTCACCACACACCTCAACCTCATATCACCGGCTCAGCAGCTCCGCATCTTCTGTGCCGGTAAGACTTTTTATCCTGAGATGTGCTGATGGCTCCTTACGGCAGCCTGATTGTGTTTCCAGCTATTAATCACAATTATTACAAGCATGTTGTTTTGCCAGCAAAGGTCACTCTGAGGAGTTTATTGCTAAGCAGCAGACAGCTGCATCGCATCAAATCATTTCACTCTGCAATTAAGAAAATTAGAGCTTAATGAATTGAATGGTAAGCTGGCAGTCATTCGCACATGAATGTGACTGATGTCTGCCATCGCAGATCATCAGAGGGAGCTGCTTAAAGCCTGAGTATTTTCTGTGTGTGGTCTGGTTTGGAAGAAAAGTGCAGTTTCATTAGAAAATAGTCAAGTAGTTAGTTTGGAAAATCCCCATGCTGTAAGAATTACAGCAGAACTGTTATATGAAACATAAATTAAACGTCAAGCAGAGACTTGAACTTGATTTCCAAATTAACACAATGAAAACCAAAAAAACAAAACACAATAGATTAACATTAGAAGTTTTTCTGCATACAACTTATAAGTGTTGCTCTTAATATTCTTATAAAGCAGAAGTTATGAGAGCATCTTTTGCACTTTGATAATGTATACCCATGCCCCCTTACAGAAAGTGTGAAAGGATTATGTGGACTTGTTAAGGCCCTGGTCAAACAGGCCTAGAGTCTGGTTGTTGACTGCTTGGTAACCACTGGTTACTAGGAAAAAGTGAGTATTCCCAAACTAGTTGCAAGTGGTTGCTGGCAATCTCTGTGAAATAGATTTTTTTTAAGCCACAGTCATGCACCAAGAGGCCAATCAGTGAGACTTGGAGTATCCATGGGTCTGTTTGATGAGTGGTTGCTGGAGGTTGCTTGCTGCTGTTAAGTGAAATTGGTCACAAACAGGTATACGGTTGCTAGCAGATAGCTTTGGTTAACTTTAGTTTGTATGAAAGATGCTGACTAGTCTGCAAACACTTGCCAACTACTCTCAACCATTCGCCTTAAAAGTAAAAGTTTATTTAAACGTGTTATTTTCAGTAGAGAGGCGAAACTTTCAATTTGAAGGCAAATGTTCTTAGTTTGCAGTTTGTATCGCACTTTACTACTAAGAAGCATTAAAACTAAAGTGTTTGCAGAGGAGTCATCATCTTCTGTGCAAGCCACAGCAATCTGCATGCAACCGTGTACCTGTCTGTGACCAGTGTCACCCAATGACAGCAAGCCACTCATCCACCTCGTTGTTGACTGGCGTCTAGGTCTATGTTACTCAAGCCTAAGGTATCGCATTCCCTCCATCACAATGCCCGCCAGGCAGATGATTTTTCAGATGGTTTTGCATGGTGGATCAAAATCTGCTGGTTTTTTTCTGTGTTCATCAATTTGGACAAGATCTCTGACATCACTGGCTGAAATGCAGCCCCAAACTATGACCGAGTCTCCACCGTGTTTTAGTGATGGCTTCAGATACTCACTATTATGTCCCCACGCACATGTTGATAACAAGTTTGAAGTTTGAACCAATAATTTCTGAATTTAGATTCCTCACTTCATTAAACCTGTAGTTGCCGATTTTCAGTGCAGTTCTTGTATACTTTGGCAGACCTCACCTTTTCTCTTTGTTAACTTAAGAATACCTTCATCACAGCCACCTTTCCACTGAAACCATTTCTGATGAGGCTTTGGGAGTTTTTCCTTCCCACTTCGCCAAAGTGCTTGCTAGTAGGGGGTCATATGATTGTTGGGTTTTTCTCTGTATGTATTATTGTAGGTTCTACCTTATAATATAAAGCACCTTGAGGTGACTGTTGTTGTAATTTGCTGCTGTATAAATCAAATTGAATTGAATTGGTCAGTATGGGAATCAACCATGATTCACACACTGCTGAGAGATGGTAAGTTTTCAGCTAGTAGTTCTTTAGGAATAACCTAGGCTGAAAGTGATACAATTTAAAATGGGTTCTTTGCTAAATTGTCTAATATGTGTAAATGGAATGGGTTCATCACTTGAATTAGATGCCTTTTTTGTGCTTGAATTATTCATAGGTCAGTGCTAAATGGCTTATGAAATTTAAAATACAAACTATTAAATAAGATTCTCCTGGAAATGGTCCAGTACAAGGACTGGATTGAAAATGAGTGGTAATAGCAGCCAGTGTCTAACCCCCCCAAAAAACTTGGACAAGGTGAAACCTGCCCAGTACTATACATGTGTAATAGCCTTATCAATACAAAGGTCTGGCTAATGTGTATTAAAAGTTAGCAGATTTAAATACTTACATTAGTAAAATTATGAAGGTATTATAAGTTAAATATAGTTGATGCACTCATTATGTAGAGAAATTGTTAGCTGGGTCATGCATACTGTACTACATGTGATGTTTGATGTTGTGTTATAGGATTATTTATTCTATTGTCTTTGTATTGCTTCTGACTTGTATTTGGTCAATTCTGAAGCAATTATTCTGTCAGGCAGTTTAATGCAAAATCCCAATCACCCTATCATAATGAAAGCATTTCTCAATATAATGAAGAAAGGTTGTAGCTATAAAAATGGGGGAATGAGGCCTGTTATTGCAGTAAAAATATAATGTAGGAAAAAAAAGGTTCTGACATTCTTCCTGATATTTTGTCGCTTCATTAGAGAATTTTAATGATTCAGTCAAAGACGAAATTACTTGAAAATTGGATTAATTTTTTAATTTATTTTTGCACTTAATCATTTCCACATTTTATAGATTGAAGACATGGAGTAAAAGTGCACGAGTAGAACAGAACAAGAGCGCTCAGGTAAACAGAGCCACACCTTAATTCAGAGTGTGGCGATGCTATGAATAATTTTTCCAGCCTTGGAAATGTCACGCTGGTCTGGTCGAGGCTGAGCTCCATACAGATTATGGTACAGCTGGCAAAATTCCATACTGCTGGGTTTCCCTTTGCTGTTTGCAGCCTTTAGAGGGCAGTGAAGAGCTGTTGTGAAACAGTCTTTGTCTTTACCTATCAAGTGAAAAAAATTCCCTCAGGCTTTGCTGAGAAGAAAATAACTTGGTGGGGACTCCAGATGCAAAACTGAGACGTTCAGTCAGTTCACGTGACAAAGTGAGAGAGATGCTTTTCCCATTAGGAGGGTGGTGACGTAATAGCATGCTGTGTTTATTGTTTTTTTCTCTCGCTGTCCACAGCTGAGATTGCCCTGCGTGCAAGGGGGGTTGTCAGACATAACATGTTTATTATTTATTCCTGTAGAGATAGGTGCTGAAACTTTAATAGTTTGTTTACTGCATATATCAATATTTGAAATGCACTGCATGAAGCTTTTCCTTTTTTCTTTTTTGGCTGTAGGGCAGACATTGACTCTTTTTTTTTAAGATGTAGTGCATTTTCCAGCTGTACATTAAAAATCAGTTTTTTCCTTTTTTGTCAAAAAGGTTTTTCCTCAAAATACCATGTTTTTAACTTCCCCCTGACCACAGAGTCTGCCTCTGTCTATGTCACCATCACTATGTTTGAGTGATACCGTTGAGTGCTTTGACCTCATCAGGCCATGCAACGTTTCCTCCCGTGGTTTTTGGGAGACTGGCTTAGTTCTCTTGCATAATTAAGATGGTATAGACTGCTATTTTTAGTGAGCCGTGGTTACTGTTGTGGCATGAGATCCTACATTCAGAATATGTGGCAAACACGCAGGTGGTTATTACAGCAGCAGCAAAACTTTACCATACAATCCTGACATTACGAAGGATGTTTTAGTCTAAGCTTTTTGAAGGATGCGAAGGATGAAAAGACTATTGTTGTCCACAAAGTGATGTGCAGACTAGATGAGCAAGATATTAGTATTTCTTCTTATATTTGGAGTTCTTCCTTTGTAGGTCAAAGAGAGACACTCGTTAGCCAGTCTTTTTAGTGCAGAGTGATTTTGTAAGGAAAATGAAATTGCATCAGGTTTGCAATATTTTATGTTTTTTAAAACGGTGGTCTGTTATTCACAATTCCATTTGTGTATTTATAATCTTGTGTCCTGATAGAGTGGCATTTCAACATTAGTAGACCAAATAATCGCTATTTTTACACTATCAGTTGATTAGATGTCTGAAATGAGCTGTGAAACCAAAAACCTCCAGTTTCAATGTACTTTGCCATTGACGGCATGTGGGTGGAGCATCTGCACACTCAGCAACAGCTGTGATGACCATATATGGGATATCTGTCTCAGTGACATAATTAAGACACCCCCCCCCCCCCAAAAAAAAAAAAAAAGAAAAAAAAAAAGTCTGAAACCGAGCATACACTGACCTCAATATTTAAAATTTTTGTTCATAGAAAATAGCAGGTGCACTACAGTTTTCTTTGAACCATTGGACAAACAGAAACTTCCCTTTCCATGTACTTACATCAGTGATCCTTTAAGATAAAACAGTAAGAAATTAAAACGAATACAAGAGCTTGTAGTTATAGCCATTTAAAGTTCAGACACTGAGGCAATTTAACAGTCATATGTCCACTTGATTTGATTTTGAAGGAGTAATTACTGCAGCAGCTGGCTGGAAAATGTGAGAACCTGTCTTCCACCACTTCCAATTCGAAATGGAGACTTTGGCTTCAAGTGTCTGCCAATACAGAGTTCCTATCCAATAACGCTGTTAAATTAATAATCTGTATGTCTCACTGTGAGAAAAAGACTGGGTATTAGCCAAAATCTCATATCCCGATATAAGAATTCTATCGTCCAGGTAAAGATATAAATCACAAAAATGTAACATTTTCTGAAAATTCTGTGAATCTCGGGCAGCTCGACTTGCGGGAAGTGTTTCCAGCTGTGCGTCATGTAGCTGGAGTCGAGTGTTTTAACTGATGCATGAAACGATACATTTTTAGACATAAGTTGTAACGGCTGCCGTTTTCTTTGTGAGTATTTATTACACGAACAAGCCTGTTCTAACGTTTGAGTCCAAGGTTTGTTTTTTTTAGCACCTGACGGCTCTTTTTTACTTCTCATCCGTAAATAATCTGCTCTTTCACGTGATTCAGTTTATTTTGAAAAGTCTCAACAGGATCTTGAGCTTTATTGTGAAAGGTTTATGTGGAAGATGCTGTTACCGTCGTTGTTGCTAACCACAACGCATAAAAACAGGCGCTTGTCCGTCTGTTATATAAAATATAAGAGAAAGAGAGAACTTTAAGAAATTAATATAGCCACTACAGTGACCATCAAAACGATGAAAAAATATTGCCGTAAAGAGTTTATTTTGCGACACCACGAAACAAAGGATAGCGTAAGATGAAACGATAGACGTTTTTATATCATCATCCGATATATATCGTTATATCGAACAGCCTTACTGGGTATATATATATAGAGAGATAGATATATGGAAAAAAAAAACATCAAGTTCGACTTAAACAGTGAAATAATAAATGAAAACAGGTCCAGGAGAAATACAATGGGGGAAAAATAATGTATTTGTGTTGTTCAACTAATTTATTTTCACTGATCTTATTTTGGATCAGTGAGAGTCATGAGGCCGCAAACTGCAGCAGGTGTGCAGCTGACAGGAGACAGCTGCAGTGGAATCATATTTAATTGCGGTGACAACAACATTTTATGTTAACATAAGTGTAATAAAAGCTTACTGACAGGTGTTACACCAAACTAGGGTCCTACTAGCTTCACGTGTAAAGACTCGAACGTGACAAGAGTGAAAGTAAATGATAGTGAGCATAGTCATCTGATCTTTTCAGTCATGTCTGCTTACTTTGATCAGTTTGTATGTTTGCAGAAGTTTTTTTTTTTATGTAAGTGCAAACAGCAGCTGTTGGTGTAAAATGCCTCAAATGCCAATATCCTACTGTTAGCTTCCTCTGTGCTATGTTAGCTATGTTGCTAGCTGATGGCTTGTGGGGTGAAGGAAAACCACAGCAGCATAGAACTGAAATGAAGATTTCCACCTATAGATCGACTTGTTGTTGACAATATTGTTTTTAACGTGATTAAACCAAAGTTTAAAAAGCAAAACTACACAACTCAAATGAAGATAAAAAATGAGGAAAAACAAAAAAAACCATTTTTTGTCTTCTCTTTCCAGGTGTGTGGCACAACTTTGTTCTGTGTTTGGCAGCGTTGGCCTTTCTCTTCCTGTTGCCTCTCCTCCTGTTTCCCATGTACGCCACCGGAGCTGGAGCGCTGGTCACAGAGGTTGTGCAGGTCAGTGCCTCAGTTTCACATATCAGGTAAAGGGGTAGGTCGACGTGATAGCAAATCCATCGTACCTCTACATGAATTAATTTTAGCTGAGCTTAGCAGAAAGCTGCCCTGCCTCTGTCCCAAACTGAACTGATGTGAAGCCTGTGAGCAACAAACCCGCTGAATGTTTTATTTTCTGTCTGAGGTGAGAATGTCATTGTCATAAATTAATCAAATAAACACTGAAATAAACCACTGCTTTAATGCTGCATAATGCTATTACATCCTCAGCCAGATTACAATCAATGATGATGATGATGATGATTGTTGATTTAAGATAAGAAAAGCTACAAAACACACCTCTGTTTACCATTGGAGGTGAAGTACATCAGGTGAACAGCTTAATAATATTACTACTAATAATATTATCATCAATAATGTTATTTTGGGGTAATTGAGCCTTTATATATGTTTACATCTACTGATTTTTCCGACAGAACACTTCAGTTTTGTCATGAAACAAAAAATAAAAGCATGAAACAAATAAAAGCACACACTCAGAACAATACATAATCCCCCTGTAGTAAATAGTTAAGTAAAATATAGTTATAGCCGAGTCTGTAGTTGGAGTCTATGCTCTTTATATGTTCTTTACCACTGCTAGTGTCCCTTTATTAGCTCATTTAATCCACTTTAAAAATCCATCCAGGGTGCTTTATCTGCTTGTCAGTGTAGCAGCATTTAAAATACTTGAACAATGACCAGAATACTGACTATCACTAATCTCCAACCAGGAAAGAAGGGTCAGAAAAAGCAAAACCAGGCTAAATTCATGTGTTAAGTTCTTGTAAACGTCCGCAGATGGGGGGTAGAAGGCTAACTGGAAGCTCTGCAGTCTGGAATGTGCGCTTTGTACGGTCAGAACAGGAATACCCTGCAGTGGGTGACTAAAACCACCCAGAACGTCACTAGTTCCTGTGTGTCGCTGATACTGATGAAGCGAGGTGTTTGACCAGAGCCCAAAGGAGATAATAACCAGCCCCGTTGCCATCTGACAAACAGCACAATAGTATCAGCTACATCACCACTATGTGACTTGTGAGCTCATCCTCCCCACTTAAATCCACAGTAAACACTAAATTTTATGACTTAATCATTTATGATTTCATTAATGTATTTATGCTGCAGCAGTGTAGCCACAGTTGGTGACTGTTGCTCAAGAGCTTATTGTATTTGTCAATCTGTGCCCCCTCGCAGAGTTTCCCAACTATTGCAAGCTTGCAGGACTGAAGCCATCAGATTTCACTCGTGTGACCTTTTGCCCATTTAAATCAAGATTTATGTCTGCGTGTGTATTTGGTCCAGAGCTCTGCAGCTGACGGTCCCAGGGGTCTGTCAGTTGGGGACATAGTGACAGGCCTGGAAGACTGTCCCGTCAGGGGAGTGGAGGACTGGACCAGCTGCCTGTCTCACCTCACTCACACACCACAGACGGGATACTGCGTCCCTGTCGCCAGCCTGCAGCCCAGCTGGGCTCATGGGCGAGGTGGGTGAGGAATTTGTTCAGCAAGGCCTCCGGACTTGCTCTATCAAGACATAAGAAAGCTGTATTATTTCATAGTTTTGTATGTACACCTCCAATAAAGAGCTAGCTGAGTACCTCTACCTGGAGACTTGACTGTATTAAATCGTAATAGCATCATAAATTAACGTCTTTCAAAAGGCAGCTATTAAATGACTTTATTAATCACTTGATTTAAACATTAATTGACCTTGTTTTATCATCACTACAGTGGGCCACTTAAATATTAAACGGGGTCACAGTTACAGAGCAGCAACAGGAGCTCCGATTGGCCAAGTGTCAACTCATGTGGGAGGTAATTGTGTAACAGCTGGCCAATCCTAGCTCCTGCTGCTTCTCTGTGGTCTAGAATTTACTCAAGTGGCACATTTGATTTAGGAGCAGATGCCCTTAATGTTAATTTTCTATTATAGTCCTAAAATTTTTTATTGACATAACAGCTTAGAGATCAGTCATTTATGTCATTTTATTTGTCCTTTGTCTTTCAAAGTCTGTGTCTTGGATGGTTATCGAAAATAAGCTGAAACAAGTTATCACTGGGGATTTTGCTTATACTCTTCTTACTCTGGCATTGGTAATTATTGTCATATTAGATATGCAGAACAGAGTCTTTGGGGTTTTTCGCCTGAAGCACACCAGATTAATGTGCTTCTTACTATGCAGAGTTAAGCCAATGACCTTTTAAGGAGTCCAGAAGACTTTTTAGGCATCTAATAAATGGTGTGATATTGTGTTATTTTATCTAATCATCCATTTCGAGTCCACCTACTAACAGAACATCTATTTTTAAGATTCTTTTCAGAGTTGTGCTATATTTTCCATCCGTTTCTCTCCCCCCTGTAGCTTTCAAGCGTCTGGATGGAACAATGGACTGCTGCAGCAACAACAGCCTGACCGACCTCTGCTTCTCTTACATTAAGCCACAGGGCAGGAGCAGCAGAGAGAGAGAGGTGACACACACTCACTGACAGATGTGGGGGCTTTTTGTGGCTGGTTAGTCATACAAACAGGTCTCAAAACCTTTTAGACAGTCGCGGATATTTATATTACTTCCTTTGTTCACTTCCCTTTTATTTCCATGTGTGACTTTCCATGAGTTTTCAGCTGCGGTGCTGTGAAAAAAGTTTGACACTGTTCAAGTAAAGTTAGGATTTCTATTAGCATTTGGTGTGAGCACACTTTGTCTACATCACCAGTTCTTCTTATTGCCTTATTTTCTTGAGTAGCCACAGTTCTTCTGTGGGTTTTTATGCCACCTCTGTTACATTTTGTTCTTGCGATTGAAGATTACTCTGTGTCAACCTTATATGCTGAATTGACCCAAATCTGATTGGTTTTGCCCCAGAGTGACAGAGCTTGAGCATCTGCATTCGAGGGCTGCTTTACACGAGAGAGCTGGTTTTATGACCCCTGTTGGGACAATGAGATTGAAATTTTTCAGTTTTTTTCTGGATTTTTTTTTCCCTTGCCTGTCACCACCCACAGCTCTGTCTGGGCTGATGTGCCACCAAATGTTGGTAACACAGCAGCGGTTAAGGCTTATTCTTGTCTTGTCTGCTTACCTCTACAGTAAATTATCCTGAATGTGTACAGTAACACGGTGGCGGCACGGAATTGAACTCAGGACCTTCTCACTGTTGCTGCACAGTAAGAAGGTCCTGAGTTCAATTCCACCATCAGGCCGGGGTCTTTCTGTGTGGAGTTTGCATGTTCTCTCCGTGTACTCCGGCTTCCTCCCACCATCCAAAGAGATGCAGTTTGTGGGGATAGGTTAATTGGATAATCCAAATTGCCACTAGGTGCCCTGCGACAGACTGGCGACCTGTCCAGGGTGTACCCCGCCTCTCGCCCAATGACAGCTGGGATAGGCTCCAGCGCCCCCCGCGACGCTGAAAAGGATAAGCGGAAGCGAATGGATGGATGGATGGATGGTGTACGGTAACATAGGTATGTTAGGATTTTTTGCTGATGTACAATAGGCCTTTGGCTCTCAAGGCAATGAGTTAGGTGCTCCATATCACACAGATATGTGTTGTGTTTTGTTTTTTACCATTTGCTGAGCAAAAAGATCAACGTTGCTAGAGTAAATGAAACCCCAACCACTTGTGCTAAAACCTCTTTGGGTGGAGGTCACAAAAATCTCTGTGTAGGAAAGCCCCTTCCCTGTCATCTCTATTTATGTTGTTACTGTTGTATACATTAAGGTTTTGTTGATGTTCTTGTGGCTGCGGGGCATTTTCCAAACCCCCATCTGGAGGAAATGAACATGAACACCAACAATTAAAGTTCGAATTCTGATACATTTATTTCATAAATTCTGGTGAGTTAGAAGTGTCCCCCAATGACAGTTGTCAATTATCAGTACTGTTTTATTGTTACATAATCTTGCCTGACACTTGCAATGCTGCCTAAAGGGTAAGATGTTGCTTGCTGTAAAGGGACTTAATAAAATTAATAAAGGTTTTTCAGTATTCAAACAAATTTGGCTTCAAGGCCTGCAGTGTGAAGGATAGTCTCTGAGTCTGGCTGTTTGCTCACAATAAGAAAATTATGATTGAATACTTTCTGTTTGCATTTGCTAAAAAATTAAATTCCGCTTACAAAAAAACAAACAAAATACACGTAGCAGACATCTAAGCGGAACAAACCGAGCTGTCTTTTCCAGTCTTCTGTTGTCCAATTTTAGTCAGCCTGTGCAAATTCTAGCAGACAAGAATAGGACTCTGTGTGGTCTTCTGCCCATGTGCTTCAAGGTATGCTCTTCTGCATACCTTGGTTCTATTTAAGTATTTATTTGAGTTACTGTTGCATTTTCTATAGATCAAAACACACTGGCCATTCTTCTCTGACCTTAAAATGTAATTTTTACCCAGAGAACTGCAGCTGAGTGGATATTTTCTCTTCTTCAGATCAGAAAGTCATACAGATGGTTGTGTGGGAAAATCCAAGTAGATCAGCAGTTTCTGAAATACTCATACCAGCCCACCTGACCCCATAACCATGACACTTAAATCACCTTTCTTACCCATTCTGCCATATGATTGGCTAATTGATTAATTAAAATACACCTGCTAGGTGTATTTCTGAAATGTCTGTGTTAGGGGATGTCATGCATTGAGTTGTAGTCACAAAAAATAATTATCTCCTATTTTGCGCTGCTCTCTATTCATCATATTCAAGCTGCAATGCCAGTGTCTCCTCCCAGTCTCAAATGGGGGCACTTTCATAAGTTGCACTATGTAACCTTATTTACAGAAAAGAATAATTAGATATACAGTTTGAAATACAAGCTGAAAGTGTTTGTGCAGTCGTGCTTTGTATGGAAAAAGACACCATAACAAAATGAATGGGTGTTAATGGTGGAAACGGAAGCTAGCTAACATGGAGAAAAGCTGCATAGAGTAACTGAAAATCGTTTTTTTACTTCCTGTGTTTTTTGTGTAATCCTGTGGCTTCAGTACGCCTGCATGCCAGTACGTAAGATGGTGACGGGAACGCGAGTGTGTCATACAGATGACGACTGTGCTGCACATTCCCACACTGCCAGCATTTGCGTCACGCCTTCTCTGGAGAACCAGACTCGCTTCATCCGTGTCACACACCCTCCCAACACGCACATGCTGTTCGTGGGATATCCGCCACACCTGCAGTATGCAGGTACGTACACTTATGTTACCTCCATTTGTGAATGTAGGACATAATTAGCTGAAGCAACCGTCTGTTGAACATATCATTTGTTTAAATCTTGTGTTTTCAGTTTCAAACTGGTAATAAGCAACTGCATTTACTGTAATAAGCAAGTAATTGGTGTTTACAGTGTTCTGTAGATGTTGAACTGACTCTGGGCAAGGCTGAGGGAGTAATCACGAAGAGCCTGGATGTTTTCTCAGCTCATATTTAAGATTCATAAAGTGTTCAGTGGATATATCCTGTGTTTTCTTATTTCCACAGTGAGTCTGACTAACTTTGTCCCCCGCTTTGGATTCCTCCACCTGGACCTTCCTGTATTCCTAGAAACCTTCTGCAAGTATCCTTTCAGGTTAAAGGGACTACAGTCATAATCAAAGGATGGGTGTAAGAAGAATGAACCCTACTCTTCTGTCACTTTAAATTATAACATGCAGTGCAACATTTTATCATGCGTTGCATGTTCTCAGTTTCCTCTTTTAGGATTATATAGCATAAAAGTTTCATCTTACTTGATTCTAAATGTCTTTTTCTGAATAAAAGACCCCTTTTTAACATCTAATCAGCACAGTCAAGAGGCCAGATGCACTTTAAGATTGCCTGAATGCAGCCCTTAATTGCATTGCTGTGCACATTTCTGATTGCAGTTCAACCCTTTTTAAGCCGTTTTTACATTTTTGTAGGTCTGTTTTTCTTTGTGACTACTTAACAAAGTAGTTATCTCTTGGCATTGCTGATTGGTACTTGGATTGATTGAAAACAATTTTTAGTTGGGCTGAAAAGAACATGGCCTCATTAATGTCATTAAGTTTATGTCAAGATGACGGTGAAGGCTAAAACTGTATCTCGTTAATGTGAATTCACCTTTTTATTTGTAAGGGTAGGGTGAGTTGTTTCTTCTTGTTATGTAATGCTTTGAAAGTTAAAAGCATGCTCTTTGGTCTTGGGGCATTTTGGATGATTCAACGTTGATGTGTTTTTAATGGTGATCTTTTGAAAACCAACACTGCTCATATTTGACCAGGTGATTGTAGCGTGCCGCCTTTTCTGATTACTACTGGTGAGCAGCTACCTGATCATCTAGTCATTTTCAGCTTCCAGTTCTTCCTCAGTAGGATTTTTTTCCCCCTAAAATCTAATTATATGTTTTATAGTTTTATATCCGCTGCTTACACGTGTACATGCAGTGCTAATTCAATTATGGAAAAAATGCTGTATATAAAGGATGAATGCGTCTTTGGTTTCTAAAAGGTGAAGTCAATGCAGACATGCCTTAAACCTTCATTCATAATCATAAAAAGTCAGAGGGTGACTCCTTTGGTCAGACGTCCAATTGTACTAACGTGTATTTGGGGAGGGGGGGAGCCTTTTGCATGCTTGATCTGTGCTGTCCTTAAACACATCCCTGTTGGGTTTATGGGTTTATTTCTGACTGAGTTGCTAGTTTTAGGTCATGTCAAATCCAGCATCTTGTTCGTTTTTTGAGTTATGTTCCCATTAATGTCAAAAAGGAAGATAAAGAATACAGTATATTTTATTTCATTTTCCTTTCTTGTGTTCGACAAGAGTGTGCAGTGCCCTTCAGATTCACAGTCAGATTGACTTTGTGATGTACTGTTTCAAAAAGCCAACATGGCAACGGCCATAATGATTAGTTTCAGAGTTCAAACACCAGACTGCACAAACCACTGAGTAACGTCATGGTGGATACCTTTATTTTTTTTATGGACAGACACTCCAAAGTAACAACTAATTGAGAGTATATTCTAGATAATGCTGTTTCTACTGGTTCTCCCTGATGTGATATGCTTTGGCTGAATTAAATGACAGATGTTAAGAAGATGCAATGTAAAAACGTATCTCATTAATCTTTAAAAATAGTTTAATTCCCCTCTCCAACTCCAGTCCTCGAGAGCTGCTGTCCTGCAGCTTTTAGATGCATCCCTGCTCCGACACAGCCCTATCAAATGGTTTAATTGCTTCTTCAGCTTCAAGTTTGACAAAGGCCTGGTAACGAGCCATTCATTTGATTCAGATGTCCTGGAACAAGCATGAATCTAAAAGCTACAGGACAGTAGCTCTCGAGGACTGGAGTTGGAGTATCCCGCCTTACAATATTGATAGAAATGTCCAACAATCACACCCTGTGAACAAGCAGTTGGTGATGGTCAAGAACTCCTGTTTCACAGGAAGAGAGTTCTGGCAGAACCAACCAGATGGAGGCCACTGCAACTGGTTGAGGAATTAAGGGAAAGTAAAGAGGAATAATGAGAAACCACAAAGGGGATAGTACTAATGGTATGCCTTTGGGAAGTGTAAAGTAGAGCGTCGTGGCAAAGAGCAACTTTTCTGTTCATCATCTGTTTATCGTCAACAGCCAGAGCTTATAGTAGCATAACTATGGGACTGTTCAGGGCCTACTGAAGGGAATTTACCAAAAAGGAAAGTTTAAAGTAGAGAGTGTGTCGGTGTCCTGAGCCCAAACTGGGAGCTGTCTCAACAGGAGAGAATATTTCTTTCAGAAAATTAACCAAATTGGAGTTTTTGAGCTAACTGTAAAGAATGGACCGCTACTGTTTGCTAGCTGTCCAGCAGACAGAAGTAAACTTTCTCTGCTTTCATTGCTCGCTGCTTAAACTGACACTTAAATAATTGCCTGTTACTGTGTTTGTTTTCCTGAGCTGCCCTTCCTCTCAGATACGTGGTGTCCCTCTCTGGCGCATTAGCAGTAGTCAACTCTGTGCCGTGCTTTGCTCTCGATGGTCAGTGGATGCTGAACGCCCTGCTGGAGGCCACGCTGGCCAGTGTGGTAATAGACCGTCAGAAGCGTGAGCTGATTGGTTTCTTCCTGCTCCTGGCAGGCAGCGCCCTGCTGGCGGCCAACGTGGCGCTGGGCCTGTGGATGGTCACGGCACGGTAGCCACAGCGGTCAGCTGCCCCGGTGGACTGAGAGATGTTGTCTCAGGATGCGTTTGAGTGTTGTGGACCATTAAACTGTGAACAGACTGCATTACCCAGAAGCACTGCCCACCTTGTGGAGACTGTTGAGTATAACATCACTCTGCCTTTAAAATTTGACCACCAGGGAAAACAACTTTAATCCACCGTGTTGCTGCCATAAATCCAAAAGCACACAAACAAGTTAACAAATGCACTTGCTGTAAAGCACTGTCCTATGTGACTGTTTACAAAGACTGAACTGATGAAACGTGTGTTTGTGTTTTTCATTACTTTGATTCCAAAAATGCCATATTTTCCTGAGGTATTGACTAAGCTAACCTGTGGACACAAAAACGTTTAAGGAGCCTTCTTTTGTTTTCTGGTGAATGCATGGCAATATAATAATCTTGAATTCCTTATCACTGTTGAAAAACTTGACTACCTACTGTTCATGAAAACATGAATTATTTAATTAAATAAATCGACTCCTATCAATTTGAGCCTATTTAAATGGCATCTATCCTTCAGATTGATCTGGCATTGCAGTGCAAAAATTGCTTTCTTTTTCACTCACCTTTTCTTTATGTGTACGTTTTATTTTTTATTATGTCTGCCATATAGTTGCAAAAGTCAATTTCTAGAAATTGTGAAATAAAAACAACAGTTTTCCTCTTTCTTTCCTTTTTCTTTTGTCTGTTGAAGACACTGTTGGTATGTCTGGCAAGTGTTTTCCCACTTTTTACTTCTACTACACGTCTTACTTTTATTCATCAATTTGTCATTTAGTGACAAAACGTTAGATATCATAATTTATATTCAAGCAAAAAAAAAAGATAATTTTGTATAATATGTGCAATTTTTCCCCTATGAAGCGGTTAACATTACCTGCACTGCAGCAGTGACAATACTGTATACTGTCACAGTGATAATACAGCATTTACAATAAAACAGCAGCAACAAAGATGATATGACAAGAAAATTGATTATAATGAAACACATTAGAAGTGCTTAGGATAGCAAAGTCCTCACACTTCAGTAAGATTTAAAACAATGAGAAATTAAACTCACTGACCACTTAAGCCATGTGCACTTGTGAATGCTAATATCTAATCAGCCAATCACATGGCAGCAATTTGGTTAATTTAGGCATTTACATGTGGTCCTCATAATGCTAAAGTTCAAACTTCAAAAGGGAGTTGATTTATATGACTTTACATATGTTCTTGGTGCTGGTCTGAGTATTTTAGAAACTGCTGATTTACTGGGATTTTCTGGCCATCCCCAGCAGTAACTCAAATACGCACTTGTTGGAGAAGAGCATCTCTGAACACACAACATTTAGATGGTAGCGCCAGAATTGTGCGCAAACAACGTGAAAGCAAGTGGTGTAATGGTATGGTGTATATCTTATATGCATAACTTAGTACCCTCAGTACCAAATAAGCATTGTTAAATCACCACAGCCTACCTAAACATTGTTGCTGACCCTGTCTGTTCCTTTATGCCCATATTCTACCCAACTTCTGATAGCTGTTTCCAGCAGGATAATGCCCCATATCACAAAGCTCAAATCATCTCACACTGGGTTCTTGAACATGATGAGTTCACTGTACTCAAATGGCCTTCACAGTCACCAGTTCTAAATTCAATAGAGCAGCAGGATGTGGTGGGACTGCAGACTGGCATCATGGATGTTCAGCTGACAAATGTGCAGCAGCTGTGAAACGGAACCAAAACGTCTGATGACTGTTTCCATCACCTTGTTGAATCTGTAAGTGTGAAAAGAATATTAAAATAAAATAATTTACATAGTGTGAAATAATCATAAACAGTTTAAGATTTAAGCTCGGAAGGCATGAACAAGTTGCCTTTTTCACTATTATGCTTTTGGCTATGATACGCGTTATCTTAATACAGGGTGTTCGCGTGCAATAAAACATTTCTACATAGTGATGTTTCTTCTTCTCCTTACATAGTTTGGTGGAGCCAGTGTTGTATAGCTCATCAGCAGTGGAATATAAAGTATTCAGATCTTTTACTGTAGTAAAAACAGCCATACCACTGTGGAGGAGTACTCTGCTACAAGTAAAAGCTGTGGTCGCTGTGGTCTGTCAGGGTTGCTAAAGGTCATACGCCTGATCTTTCTCTCAGGAGGCTGCAGAGCAGAGCACCTTTCTAACTTTATACCCGGCATGTTCCCAGCATATTGGCCCATTGTATTCCTCAGATACTGTAACAAAAGCACACAAGCTACACTTTTAGTAACAGCGCCAAACCACAGTGTTTTCACAGAGCCGTGCAGTGATTATGTTTCTTGAGTGCGTGAGCGAGAGGATTGACACATTGTAATTTGGAAGGGTGTTTCCCACAGACTGTAAATACTGATTGGCCTTGAGCTTAGCCACAGAGGTGTGTTTAGTAAGATGAGCAGACACCTCTGTCAGCAGGTTCAACATTGAGGCCACTTTGGAGACTCTTATCACTGAATAATTAGTGCAGTGTATGTCTGTGGGAAGATCGGACCATGTTGAGTCATGAGTCTGAGGACTTTGCGTCTTTTGCGTGTGTACATTCGTTCTCTGATAAGGCAATTGGAAGCTATGCAAACAGATTGCTTATGTGCCCTTGCGTGTGTGCTTCTGTTGCTTATCATGCACTAATGACAGCCTGCAGGGATGCTTGGGTAAACAGACATGGGAGGATGATGAACAGTAGTGAGGGAGAGGCCAGAAAAGAGCCATGTTCTGCCTGTCTGGTTTATAGTGAGAAATTGCCCCTAATTTAATGCTGCAATCTCCCCCATTTACCTATAATAAAGGGCTGCTGTCATATTTTAGTGTTATTATTCTTACATTTGTTTGATAGCACTAAATACAAGTGTGGCTGCGACTAATGGGGATGTAATGGGCCATTAAGTATTTGGCTATAATCCAAATTATTGTACGAGTTGAAAATTTGACCCCATGATGAGACAGAATAAAATGAATGGATCACCAGTGTTTATTACAAATCATTTTCCATGACAAGCTATCATAACATTGTTCTGTTTTTTCCCCACTACAGCTCTATAAATTGTAGGCTTTAACAGAAGAAAGTCATTAAAGTGAGATCAAACTTAAATATCTGTGGAGTGTCTCTGTAACCTATCCTGTGGCTGTTTAAATTCTCCACTAAAAAACACAAAGAACACTAGATGGTTAAACTAGAGGAAAGAATTATAAAATAATGACAGTCTCAAACTGAATAAAACCTCTGGGGACTGAATGAGTAACAACTCCCATGCAAATCTGTTCAGTAGTTGTTCCAATGTTTATGTAAACATGCACACAACATCATGTTGCTGCTAGGTTATTAATGTCACGGTTCTGGGTCAGTTCGACCCAGCTTTTTGAGTTGTTACGTTTTGGTTTATTTTTGAATGATGGATTATTCTTTATGTTTCTCTGGTGCTTTGTTGGGTTTTATGACGAATCTGTGTTTCAGTTATTTTGGTGTGTTTTTGCATTATGGATTGTTTTCTTATTCTCTTGTAGGGCTTGTGGTGGTGATGATGATTATTAGTTTCATGTTTCTGTTTATCCGTGTTTAAGGATTGGTTGTTGCATGTATTGTTTGAGTTGCATGTGTTATATTCTGTCTGCGTCTTTGTTTAGTGGTTTCTTATTTCCTGTTTTATTGTGAAGGTCTGTCTCATGTGAGTGTGTTCAGTTCTTCTGCTCCCCTGTCTCGTTAGTCCAATTTCTCCCAGCTGTGTCTCCCTCCTGTTGCCCATTCCCTGATTACCACCCTGTGTATATTAGCCCTGTGTTTTCCTGTGCTCAGTGTCGCGTCGTACCCTCAGAATTATGCCTGTGTGTTTCAGTTCTCTGTTGCCAGTATTTTTTGTTCAGTTCATGTTTTTTGTTCTCCAGCAATAAAGCTGAGGTTTTGAGCTACAATTCCATGTTTGAGTCCTGCACTTGGATCCACATCTCCACCTGCCCGCACACAGAGCCCTGACAATTAATCCTCTGGGGAACACTGCTATCTGTGCTAAATTTAATGATAATTCATCCTGTAGCTGTGAAACGACAAGCACAAAAACAGCAACACACGAATGATCATTTCATAGTGACACAAGAGGAACGACCCTGCATTGCAATTTTGCAGTGCTTTTTTTTACACAAAATATCTTAATGGTTCATATTGTGGGGTTATCGTGGCTCAAGAGTTGGCAGTTCGTCTTGTAATTGGAAGGTTGCTGGTTTGAGCCCCGGCTCGGACAGTCTCGGTCGTTGTGTCCTTGGGCAAGACACTTCACCCGTTGCCTGCTGGTGGTGGTCAGAGGGCCCGGTGGCGCCAGTGTTCGGCAGCCTCGCCTCTGTCAGTGCGCCCCAGGGCAGCTGTGGCTACGATGTAGCTTGCCATCACCAGTGTGTGAATGGGTGAATGACTGAATGTAGTGTAAAGCGCTTCGGGGTTCTTAAGGACTAAGTAAAGTGCTATACACACCCACAAGATGAACCATTAAGATATTTTGTGTAGACACGTGTTCCCCAGAAGGGATCAGGCCATTTACAGGCTATATTCAAAAAACTCAAAAAAAGATACAATTGCATTATGCTGCTATGACAATTGAAGGGTGCTTTGTAACAGTTAGTTTAGTGATTTAATCCGTTGGGGACCATGAATATCTGAACCAATTCCACAACAATCCAAACAGCAGATGATGACTCTTTGCAGAAAACCCATAAATAATAATTTTATAGTAGCTTTAAAAGAAAGGTAAGACAGGCCCTAGATGAATGTCGGAACTAAAATTCTTGACAGTCTTTTCAAATTAAATTAAAAAAAAAGACAGTTAATGGTGACACTAGAAGAAAAAGAGAGCTGATAATCAGAATCTGTAGACTAAGTGCTCTGGGGAGTATTAATATATCAATCAAATCTCACATTAGTTTATCCAGATTTTTCAACACTTTTAAACAGTATTTGTTGTAACTTAATCCTATGGGCAACACAAATATCTGTATTAGATTTCACATCACTCCTTAACGTAGCTGATAATATTCAAAACAACTCCTCTGTGGACCACAAAGATGGCAAAAATATAGCTTGGTGATTCTCTATATGACATTTTAATTAAGTTAATTTAGATTTTTCTTCATATTAGTTACAAATTTTTTATTTTTTTTTTTTGGGATTGGCTGCTATGTGTAGAGACTTGCATCTAGAAGAACTCTGATTTTCATTTCTTTTCTTTTGACAGTTTAGCATTGTCTTTTTTCACTTTTGGAGGTTGGAATGTCGAGCATGAAGTATCGGTTAGACAAATCAGCTCCACTGCAGTGGTGATGCCTCTGACAGCTTCTACAGTAATTTAAAACATATCTTTTGTCACAAGTGAGTACAGCTCTTTTTAAATGTCCAAATCTTAAGATGTAATTTCTGCTGTCTTACACAGATACACAGATGTCGCCCTATCTGTGAATGGAATTTTCTTTAGGTTTATTTAGGACTCTTGGTTCAGGTTTCACTTCTGGAGCTGGCTGCACATTCTGTTTGTAAGAGTAGATGGAGACTTCAGTAAGTAACCCCGCGAACTACTTCGCCTTGGTGATCACTTGTCCTCAAAATAGACACGCAGTAACGTGTATTTGTTTGTTTTGTATGTGAAAAGTAGAAACTGTACAATGGCAGTTGAAAAATCCTGTTTAATGATAATTTCATAATCTCACAACAACCCTCAAACTAGGAAACATTAAGTCAAAAAGATTTGACCCAAAAGGTTGTTGGACATTTGCAAAAAAACACTACATTTCTTTTACTGTGTGTTTTGAGATGTTGATCTCTTAATTGTTTATTAACTATATTTTTGTTATTCTGTGTTTAGACATGACAGGAAATGTCATGTTTTGTGGACAGGAGTTCGGGAAATCAACGATGACAATCCACTTGTCATCTTCCTTCTTGCTAAGTTAGCGGAAAACTGTTTTCCTTAAAGACAGACTGTTACTGCTGAGTAGCATTAGTGATTTTGTGCTCAGCACTAAGTGTACAAATTGCTGATTGATGTGGACCACAGGATATGCATCTGCTATTAGCACTGATGGTGAAGATAATATTGAGAATAAATTCAGATGACAGAAACTGGCTACTGGCTACTTGTGGGTCTGCTTGTACTGAGAGGTACATCTTTTGGATTTTTGGATATCAGTTTTTTTTACCTGTTGTGTAATTGTTATATCTCTTGTCCACAAAGGACTCTTCCCAGGATATCAGGTAATAGTTGTTTCTATGACCTTTATCTAGGTTTTAGGATTTAGTTAGACTATATTTAAGAGCATGATTAACAGAGGCCAATCCGAACAAGAAGGTATAGCTGCCTCATGACTGTAGTTTGCTATCAGAGACCAGTAAAGTGGTCTGTGGGAAGGACATACCTCTAAAGGGAGGTGGTCGTGGTTCTCTCTACACAACTTGATCTTTGGTAACTGATAAACTACCAATGGGAAGGGTGGTGGCTCGAGTCCAGTAACAGTAAATGGGAAAGAGACACCAAACCCACTGGGAAACACTTTATATTTAAGTGATGTTGCAGGCTTTTAAACCATGTCTGGATTGGTATGTGCTAGCAAACAAATAACACTAGTTTATAGTAATATCTTGTGATATTTTCTACTCTATGAATATATAAACATATCAGGTACCATCAATGAAGATCATCCACAGTGCAGTACTTGAGCAAGAGGGTTTGAGTGCTGTAGTGCTGTCAATAAAGCTTGGGTGGTTAGCAAGCTGTCAGTTCTTTCAAAGATTTCTTCCTGTTAAAAGGGTTATTTTTCCTTCCCACAGTCACCAAGTGCTTGCTTATTTGGGGGGTTTCTTCTTACTATTGTACAGCCTTTACCTTACAATATAAAGTGCCTTGGGGGGACTGTTATTGTGCATTAGTGCTATATGAATTAAACAGAATTTAACAGAAATTAATATTCTGTACAGGTGCAATTCACAGACACAGATACCTGCTAAATGGAAACCTGATAAATATCAGTCTAATAAAATACTAAAATCACACCTAAACCAGTTCTTCTTGGTCAGTTGATTTTACAGAACAAGGCATATTATTTGTCAGATAAGTCTTTTAAGATGTTTAGGAGCTGTCAAAGCAGTCACACAGTTACTGTAGCTTTAACTGTGTGACTGCCTTTCCAGTATCCAAATGGTGCTAAAAGATGTTATAAAGTGGTATACGATCAATATTAGGCCAAACTGCTTTTATTAGCAGGTTGTGAATACTCTTAGATGTTGGAGCCAATGGGATTCCCGTTTGACTTCCTTTTAAGGTCAGCTTCAAGTGGCCATTAGAGGAAGTACAGGGTTTAGTCACTTCTTCACTGCCCTCAGTTTTTAGTTCCAGAGGTTGCTGCTTGGTTGTTAGTGATATACTGTTCTTCACTTTTTTCCTGCTATCGTGACTATTTGGATGATATTATTGTGATCATACCTGCTTAAAAACTGTACAAGCTAATAGGCAAGCATACGTTACAACTGAGAGATAGCCTGCAGCTCTGAAACTGTAATATTTGGTAGTTACGCTAGTTTATTGTTTTCTTATTACCTGCTGTTGAATATCTGTAAATATTTCCTCACAATTAGGTTACACGTTGCTAAGTTATTGATCTTATTTATGCAACTTGAGACTGAAGGATAACTGAAGGTTAATGCATTCTTGATTCAATGGATTCAATGGACTTCAATGGACTTCAATGGATTTTTGTTTAGTTTTTTAATAGCTGGAGCAACAGAACCAGCTCTTGATTGCCAATCTGTAAAGCAACTGAAAAAATTAGAGACTAAAAGCGGAGCAGAGGCAATCAAAACACTATGAGTAGGGTCCCAGTTGAGAATTGAGACAATGAGATATAAACAGGACACAAGTGATTGTTAGTCACAGGGGTGAACAATAGCATCGTGGTCTGTGTTTGATGAATGGGTGTTTTTAGCAGCACAGGAAGTCGTAACTATATAAGGGCTTTGTGGCCGACGCCCCAAACCCTAATGAGCACGTGCAGAAAGAGTTCTTACCACAGTGAAGGGGGTGAAGTTGAAGGCCAATCAGGAGTCTGCGTTGTCACGGTCATCTGCACTTCAAAGAGAGTGAGAAAGTAGACAGAAACAGTGATGTATTTTTACAGACAGCAGCAACACCATCTTCATCATCAGATTAATCTGCAATAATCGGTGTCCTGTGAGGATAATTTGGTTCTAGTTCACTGGCTGTCTGATCTGATAAATGTTTCAAGCAGAGCGCCCTGCTGTTCTGTACATGAGATTAGGCACACACGTTTCACATGTGCGCCATGAAGAAGAAGTGCAGCTGCCAGTGCAGACACATGCACAGATAAGGTCCTGGTTCTGGCCAATGATTTAGTTTTTGTTTTTTGTTTTTGTTTTAATATATGACCTCAGTTCATGTCACTGGGAAGACTGGTCTGTAGTTTTCTGCTGGGAAGGAGGAAAGGCAGAAGGGAGGGTGGGTGCAAGGCAGGGAGGAGTGCTGGAGGAGAGGAGGAGGGATGGAGGGAGGAACAGTGTGAAGAGCCAGAGTGAAGTTTGAGTAGCTGCAGATAGACAGAGAGCAGCAGAGAGAGCAAGACAGATTGGGAAAGTGATCTGAGTTCGGGCTGTTAAATTGAGGGAAATTTTAAATTCTCTGAAATTTTAGAGATGTTTGTAGGACTTTTGGGCATTTAATTTTTGCCCAGATATTAGACTTTTGGGGCCTATTTTTCTATAGTTTGGGATTTTTATTTATTTTTTTGCCTGTATTTAGATGATTAATGTCTACTTCAACTCTCAAGATTTTTAGACTGTAGGAGTAGTGTTTTATCTGTGTGTGTGTTTGTGTGTGTGTGTGTGTGTGTGTGTGTGTGTGATATAGTAAACCATGGAGCTGGAGCATTTAGGCGGCGGGGGGGTTAAACCCGAGAGGGATAGCAGTCGTCTCTACAAGATAGCTCTGGCCATGTGTGTGTTACTCTGCGCCGCTCTGCTTCTTGCTCTCATACTAGGTAAGTCCACCCCAAACACACACATATATTTATATATGCACACATTTTCCTTATCCTACATTATAATTAGTTAGGAATCCATCGTACGGGAATGTATGCATGGTGTCCTCAGATTATAGTACATGCAGACTGTAAATGACACATGACCATGCGAGTGGGAGCAAAGGTCTTTGTGGAGGCCTCGCGGGTAACTTGTGTAGAACTATTTTAGGTTCATGTAAGGTTTCATACACGCCCACTTGCACACGCACAACTTTGTGCTCTCCGTAATGCACAGTGGGACTCAAATCTGGACACTTGTGGAACAGAAAAGAATGTGTTTTTCACAGCTCTTCCTGCAGAGTGTAGTATTTTTAGCAGGGATATGTGTAACGGATTGCAAGTTATTTATTTACATCAATTTAAGCTGGTGCTGTAAAAGATGGTAGGTGCTGGTAGGTGTACTAAACCAGTAATTGGCATGCTTTAGATTAGCTAAAGAAAGAGCGATCTCACACATATCCACATAACACTGCAATAAAGGGGGCAAAAAGGAGTAAGATGAGTTTAAACAAATATATTTAACATCTATCGCTTCCATGGGAATATATAAAATATAATTAAAAAGAGAATAAAGCGTGGGTAAACTCGGGTTGACTTTGAGGGCTGTTATTTTGATGGATTCCCATGGATTAACACAATCCTAGAGCTGGAGAGCTTTTTTGACTGTTCTTTTATTCTAGGAGTAGGTTTAATCCATGTCTGGGGACTGTGTAAGAGCGCTGTATGCACTCTTAGCTGGACTTTTCCAGATGTTTCCTCCTGACTACGTTCACACTGCAGGTCTTAACCTCTTAACCGCTCAATTTCGATTTTTTTGTCTGCTTGTTCACACTACAAATAAAATGTGACAGCAAACGCGCTCTAGTGTGAACCCTCAAAGCGGCCCGCATGCGCAAAAGACGACGTCACACACAACGCGCTCTGTTTAGACCCAGAGCAAACAGTATTGTTTGACTGATGGCCCTTAATATAAAGACTTGTTTCGGATTTTACGTTTCCCAATTTTGCTTTAAGTTATAAAGTTATTTTGTTATTTTCAAATGGCCTAATAATTATCCTTATTGCTGTTTTAGAGAAGGGCGGTGCTTCAAGGATAGTTGGAAATTTCTGTCAGAATCTGCAGATTATACAGTACAAATAAAATGTTAACGTTTCTCCAACGTTGTCTTCCCAACAGTTTCACTGGATGGCCAGGAAGTGTTCGCGATGTCTTCTCGGGCGCTGATAAGTGGCGTCTGTCTTGTGTCAGTGATGTAAAAGACGGATTTAATGACATGACCATTCAAACAGCAGTTGCTTTCTGAAACATCGGATATGTATCGGATTCAGTACCACATACAAAAGTGACCCAGATCGGATTTGAAAATATCGGATTTGTCCATGATCGGATATGGGTCGCATAGGGTCAAAAAAGTCGGATTTGATGCGCTTTCGCCTGCAGTGTGAACGTAGCCTAATTGTCTGTTCTCCGATTCATTATAATTTATTCATTTTTTATTTCTGTTGAAACAATGCAGTCAGTTCCCTCTGCACAGAACATGTGGACCTTCTTTCTCAACAGTAAGATTAGTTACTACTCATAATAAAAATATATCTTTTTAGATGTATTATATTATATGCATTTCTATAATGGTCAAATTCTCAATTTTTGCTCAAAAGAAACAGTTTGGAGAATTAGAGCATGCTCACTCTGATATTTAGAAATATTAGAAGTGGGCAAAAATACTGGGCAGCTGTAGCTCAGGAGGTAAAATGGGTGGCTTACTAATTAGACAGTAAGTGGATTGATCCTCGGATCCTCAAAGTACCTTTCCGCAAGATATTTAACCTCAAGATGCCCCCAATGCACCTACTGGAGTGTGAGTGTGTGACTGTTAAAAGCACTTAGGCATGATGTGTGCCCTACATCAGCCCATTTACCAAATAGCTAGCTTGCTTTTGTCTGGAGTGAACAAATATGTCTATATGCTGTTTGAAAGTTGTGATTTTTACATTGTAGGAAATATTGCAGCATGGCTCCAGAGGAACTTTAAAGAGAGCCTGATTAGCTATATGCTCTTTTTTTTTTCAGTCTTTCTGCTATGCTTATAGTTTGGATTGGCATCACTCATGTGCAACTCTGCCTTCAAGATTTTGAGGAGAACATTTGAGTAGTGTGAGTGGTGCATGGCTGTGAGGATGGCTGTAGCAGGGAGGGGTGCGGGAGTAAGTATTGTTTTTTTTTCGTTATTGAGGGAAGGCAGGATTCTTGTGGTTTCATTGAAGTGTAATTACATAACAGCCCATGTATGCAGTCCCACACACCCACACTAATAGAACCCCCCCGTCCCCATCCATGTGAATGACCAGACACAGGAATGCTGCTTTGATTTTTTTCCAGATATTTTTAATGACTTTAAAGAGTGTGAGTCTTAAATGTGCACTTGTGTATCTGCATGTTTGTGTTGGTGGCTTGTTTGGTATCTCAGTAATGGACATAAGTTTGGTTTTAGCAGTGACACTGGAGCCTCAGTCGCGAGTGTGTGTGTGTGTGTGTGCGTGTGTGCGTGCGTGTTTAAACCCCTGTGTATGGGCTTCTGGGTGAGAGAGCGCCTTGTTGAGTTTGTTCCAGGCCAAGCAGTTCATGCAGGGTTGAAGCTGTTCTGAAAGTGGCCACAACTCTCAACAAGCAGCTCTAACTAGGCAACAAGGCTGGTGGACCTCAGAGGTCAGACATTGCGGCGCAGCACCGTAACGCTCCACTCATCCGTTCACAATGGGGATTTGGTTTCTAAATCTGTCCACGGATCCACATCGCATAACAGCGGTTTCTGCCAGGAGGTTAGAAAGGCAGGTTTTTGCTCACCTTCTATGAAGGGAAGTGAATGGGTAAACCTCCAGTTACAATGCAAGTAGCTTAAACAATGGTGTGCCTATTCTGTTTGTTTTGTGGTGTTTTGATTGCCTTTCGCAAAAGCGAGCGAGTAATGTCACACTTAGTGTGTCTTTCAAGAGTGTGGGCAAGCATGACTGTTTACTCTGTCTGAGCGCTCTCCAGCTGTATCAGCTTTGCTTGTTTATCTCGGTTTGACCCTTTTTCCTAAAGAGTGGATAGTAGAAATGTCCTCGACTACATCCTTCTCCAATAAGTACTGTCATTTTTGGGTAATTATTGCATAATGACTGGTGGGGGGAGTATTCAGAGGCTGAATATATGTAATAATGCTTCAGTATAGTAGTGCAGTGTTCCAAGGTGGAAGTCATGCAGTCAAAGTTTTACAGCCCCCGTAAGGAGGGGTAGACTGTATGTTTATACAGTTGAGAATATAGTAATTTTGTTTCTGTTGAGTTCATTTTCTAGAGCATTTTTTATGATATATATCATTACAACAAAGAGCATGAAAAGTCAAGTTTGCACAATATTTTCAAACTTATACATTTGCTAATAATCCATCCTTGGATTCAGGATATGAGATGAGGCAGAATTTCAAAGAGACATTTATGCATCAAATATACAATAACAATAAATGTCTGAGTCAAAGTTGATTTTTTGATCCTAGAACTGGTTTTGCTCAAGGTGCGGCCTTGTGAAAGTCTCAACTTCCACCAATCTGTTGGAGAACTGAACTTGTTTGACGTTTGTGCGCATGCCTTCAGTTCTCAAACTTCACCAGCAACTCTTTTCCTCTTCCTCAGTGTCTCAAAAATCCAGTCAGGAGGAGTTCTGTCTGACCCCAGAATGCATTGAAGCAGGTGAGAAGAGGCGCTAAACGGTCCATCTTGTACGTTTAGCGGGTTACATATGGACTGTCTTAATTGTGACCTAAGTACCTTATGCTTAAATGTCATTGATGGAGATGTTTTTTGTTTTTTTTTTTTATCTCTGTAGCGGGGTCTATTCTAAGTAAAATGGATCAATCTGTAAACCCCTGCGAGGATTTTTATGCTTTCTCTTGCGGTGGGTGGCTGAAGGAGAACCCAATTCCTGAAGATTCGTCCTCTTACGGCATCTACCCCTGGCTTAGGCAGCAGGTTGACATCCGACTTAAAGGTTTGAGAATAAATTCCTCATCTATGTCCTAATAAGCATTTTGGTTTTCTTACAATGTTTCAGAAGTTTGGAATAATGAAGTATAGATGTAAAATGCATGTACTGAATCTAAATGTATTTCCTTTAAGCTAAATTCTTTGCTGCAGACTGCTCTGAATAGTTTTCAATTTTTTTCTGCTTTTGGGACATTGCTGCAGTTGTCTTTATATGGTCATCTGGTACAAACAGAGCACACCCAAGCTGCTCGGCACACAGGAAGTTAGTCAGTCAGCAAAAAAGTGCTCTTTTAGGGAGAGGTAGCTTAGCAAGACAGGACCTATAATGGCTTATTTCAGACACAAGATAAGCATAAGAACCAGTATAATAATAAATGAAAATATTGGAATTACAAAACAGAAAAGGAATAGTGCTAGATATTCAATTCATATTCATATTTATATAACGCCAAACAACAACATTTGCCTCAAGGTGCTTTATATTGTGCCTTGGAAACAGGTGACCCCCTGTGAGCAAGCACTTGGTGAAAGTGAGAGGGAAAAACAGCCTTTTAACAGGTAGAAACATCTGGCAGAAGTAGACAATGATGCAACCTTTTTCCTTAATAGGAATTTCATTAAAGGTCATGAACAAGGTTAAGTGTTTCCATTCACTGGACTCTCACTTTCAGAGTATGCTACTGAAATAGCATAGTGCTCCAACAACACTGCAAAGCTCACATCAAATTTAAGAAAGGAGATTAAAAATTCTAAATCAATACAGCAAGCATGTCATCATTTTAATCCATACATTCTTTTTTCAATTCTACATTAAACATCAGCCATTATGCATCCTGACTGTATGGCTAAGTGTGTTATCCTAGTGATGGTTAATGTATCCTTGAGCGGTTAGCCTCTAGCAGAGATGATGACTGGGCATTAGAGGTTTCTTTGAATGATGACACAGACTTTTTTGCTCCATCAGAATTACTGCAAGCTCCTTCTGACCCTGACGAACTTGAAGCAGTGACCAAAGCTAAGACCCTGTACCGCTCCTGTTTGAATGAAAGTAAGTCACGACACAGATGTTTGCTCTGTGGATTTGTTGGGATTTTGTTTATATGAGACCCTCAAAATTCAAACCCTACAATTAAATGTCCTTACAAAGTCAATCATTTACACAAAGACACATTGACTCTGAAAACAAATAAGGTAGGATGAGCTTTTATTGATCCACACGACAGATCTGGGGTAATGGAAAAGCAATAAGAAACATGGGTGCAGCACAAAGCTAGAAAAAAAATAGCCACATGAGCTGTAAAAATAGTACAAAGAAAATCAATAAAGTTGTGTATACCATTTGTTGTGTGTCTGTGTACAAAGCTCTATTGGAGGAGCTGGATGCCAGACCAATGCTGAAAACACTTAAACAGCCAGAGTTTCGGTGGCCTGTTGTGGGTGATGGGCGCGGTGGAGAATATCAGTGGTCAGAGAGTCAGTGGAGCCTCTTGAAGACGCTGGCAGCGATGAGGAATCAGCACAGTAAGAGCGTCCTGATTCGCCTGTACGTCTCCCCTGATGACAAAAACTCCTCTCACTACATTATCAAGGTCAGACATTTTTCCTTCATAGCCCATCACATAACTCCACTGTAAAGCACACTTTTATAGTATTGCACTTGCATTGTTGGATTCAAGAACTTGGAGAAATAGTAAGTCCATTTCATCTCACTATCAAATTACATTAATCCCATTTTTTAGTTGCTTGTACTGAAGTACAAAATCCACAATCCCATACACTGTATATAAAAGATGGACATCTAAAAAAGAAAGAAAGAAAAGAAATCGAACGAGGCAAAAAGAAGCCTTCTTTATAGAATCCATGAGTTAAGGACAACATGACTCTGTTTATCTGTGAAGTCATAAACTCATCTATTCCCAATTATACTCTATGATCACAGTTGGTACTAAAGTTATACAGATGTTTATTTTTTAAGTTATAGTCCTGTTTAGTCCTTGTGGTTGGAAAGTGTCTACTATGTGTCAGTTTCTCAGTTAGATCCACCCTGCAAAGTTGGCAACGGCCAAAACAATTTCTGTAAACCAGTTTGTAAGGTCAGTGCTATAGCCATCTTTTATATACAGCATTTGGTTCCAATTTTGTAGAAGGACTGAAAGTTTAGGTTTAGAAATTTTCATTGTTAAAAAACTGTGGGACCAGACAGGATAAGTACCTTTTCAACAAAGAAAATTGCTGTTATACATTTTTGTTTACTTCATTTTTGTAATAATCAATGATCGTGTGCTCAATCAAAAGGCACAAAAACAGTTCAAATGGGCCAATCATTCTTATTTTATTTTATAAGAATGATGTGTACATGCACAGGCTATTCTTATTAAAAGAAATCACCCTGTGCCAAATTATGACTTTGAAAAGTGAATAAGAGCAATATTTTTGAACATACAACCAGAATTTAAAAGCTAATCGGTCATGCGAACAGATCAAAGTTTCAAAGCCAGGTGAGTTATTATGTATCCAGCTTAACTTCACTAGAATATAATGTATCTGAAACCTTTTGGAACTGTTTTGAAAGACAGCAGCGTAAAAAGCAGCAGAGGCTAACCAGCGCTTTCTGTCTTTATGTAGCTCGATCAGGCATCCTTGTCTCTGCCTTCCAGGGAAGATTACATCACCAACACCTCCTCTGCTCAGGCGGTGAGTTTCCGCTTTGCCTTCATGCATCTTACCTTTTAATCAAAACTCTCCGTCCTGGATGAATGGTAGCAAAAAAGACTTTTCCTGTAAAAAAAGTGTTTCTATTCAGACTCAATACGTCCCCCTCTGTGTTTTCCTGTAAAAAAAAAGATTTCTTCCTCACCTCAGTCACAGAGTTCTCACTCAAAAGGGATTGTAAAGACCTCATAAAGCACCTTTAGAAGCTATAAATTTAAATGGAATTGAAGATATCAAATAAGGCTTTTTATAATCTGTATAACTGTGAATTCCTTCTTATAACTTCAAATCTAAACATTTACGAGTGAAGACCTGTTGAAGCCGTTGAATTTAGAGTAATTCAAGATATTCATGCAAAACTTAAAATAGCAGAAATGTAATTTAAGGATAACAAGATGTTTTTGAATAAAACCGCTCTTGTATCACTTTCTTATTTTTAATTGTTTCTTTTTTGTACTGATCTGGCTTTAAATATTTCTGAACCACTGATAAATGGATACATTTGCATTTATATATATTAGCATATAATGCAAAAAACCTCTTTTGAGCCTAAACATTCTTATTAATAGTTTATCTGATCTGCTAACTTTAACACACTAATATTTAAACTTTCTAATGCTTTATAAACATCATCAGAGAGCAACACAGATTGGATTCCCTTTTTCAGTCACCATGAAGCTATTTGTGAACATAAATGTCTCTTTAAACCACTGAAGATTTTTCTGCTGCTGTTTGTCTCTCCCTCAAAAAAGGTAATAATAAAAAAAATACATTTCGCTGAATACTGATACAGTAGCACAAGGGTATGTGAGTGCAGATGCAGGCGCTTGATTGATGTCTGATGATGCCTGATAGCTCAGAGCAATGGAAGAATGAAGTCTCTCTGTCTCTTTCTCCAGTATCGTGCGGCGCTGCTCAGTTTGATGGTGGATGTGGCCGTCATGCTGGGCGCCCCAGAGAAAGACGCTCTGACCCAGATGGAAAAGGCTCTCGCCTTTGAGACCAAAGTGGCTCATGTAAGGACGTCATGTCAGATAAATATAATCCCGCTTAATGTATGAAAATTATTAAATAGGTCTCTGTAGCTCCAAAGCTAATTAAAACTCTACATTATTCTCTGTGAAATATGGCTGCTGATTCATCAGCTTCGCCAACAGTATAACAGGAAATCGTTTTTTGGACAAATTTAGGATCAGTCATGCTGATGACAATTGCTCTCTGTGTCTGCAGATCCTGATTCCCTATGAAAACCGCACCAGCGAGAGCATGTACCACAAATACACGCTCTCTCGCCTGCAGCGCTCAATACCTCAGGTACTTTAAAAGAATGCAGAAAAACCGCCAGAGAGAAATCAACCTTAGCATCAGTTAAAACCGGTTTGAAACCAAGTTGTACACGATTTCCTTGTCCTGTTTTTCCTGAGAAGTCTTCCTACCAAGCAGGGCTTTCTTCAATAGTACCAAACATTTCTGTTTTTTTGTGGACTGTTTTGTTTCCAAGGTCAGAAGAAAGATCAGTACAGCTCTTATGGTGAATTTGTTGCTACTGAGAGCAGAAACTCAATCAGCAAGTCAGGGAAACTGCTTTTATTGGATTTGTCTGAAATGTAACTACAAGCTTCATGACATGTTTAACCTCTATACGAACCAAATTGGAAATGAGGACTGCTGATATTTTGTATTTACCTGTGCACAAAAATGTAGTTCACAAAAGTTGAAATTGAACTTTGAAATTGAAAAAATACAATGCGTGCAGGTGTTGCGATGCCCAGCAACTGAAGTAGCTGGCTTGGTGAATATACTACATATTTCTATATGTTGTTAAAGACCTTTCGTGCTCTTTCTCCCTCTCTCTCTATCGCTGTAGTTCGATTGGCTTAATTTCGTAAAAACCGTGGTGGAGTCTAAAGGTGACCCGGATCGATCCATCTCCTCCTCTGAGCCTGTCATCGTCAGAGTTCCACAGTACTTCAAGGAACTTATGAAGCTCATCGAGGCCACCGATCCCCGGTACAGACTCCCTTTCTATCGTGGTGCCTTGTTGACACAATAGCTTAAAGACACTCTTCATACACACCCTATTAATAAATACAATTGTTGGTCCCAATGCGAGCTAAACAATGTAGAAAACTGCCTCGGGTAGTTTACGTGCATCAGCAAAGCAGATGCAAAATCTGCAAGCAATAGGCAATAAAAGGATGCAAAAGCTACACAGAGTTCCACAGTACTTCAAGGAACTTATGAAGCTCACCGAGGCCACCGATCCCCGGTACAGACTCCCTTTCTATCGTGGTGCCTTGTTGACACGATGCATTCCAGAGCCAACTTCTCTATCCATCACAGCACATAATAATAATAGCTTAAAGACACTCTTCATACACACCCTATTAATAAATACAATTGTTTGGTCCCAACGCGAGCTAAACAGTGTAGTTTACGTGCATCAGCAACGCAGACGCAAAATCTGCAAGCAATAGGCAATAAAAGGGTGTGAAAGCTACACAGCCTCAAAGTTCAGATGCTTGGCTTAATGGCAGGATGGCTTTAAAGAAAGAGCAGCTAAAACAGTGAGGGGCGCAGTAGGCCCAGTAAAAGAAAAAGAATTATTATGTAGTGTATGTCAGGCAAAGCTACTCTCGTAGTGTCAAAAAATTGAAGAATTGGCACCTGAGATAAACATTCAAGTCCCCTTTAAACTCAACCCAGTCCTCATAAGGGACAGATATAATGTACACACACAGGCACAGACATGAGCCCACACTGGGGCTGGAGGGCACCTGTCGCTCATTACAAGTATTTTACAGTGTGTAATGAGATTACATGTAGGAATTGAATTAATGTCCCTGTGTCTCTCGCTCTCCAGGACGGTAGCGAACTACGTCCAGTGGAGGACAGTCTTTTCCCGGATAACCGCTCTGAGCCGTCGTTTCCTCTACAGATACCTCGACTACGCTCGGGTCGGTACACAAATCGATGTCCATATATGATCACTTTTGAATGTTTTGAAAACAACTGTATTTTAGAGAATCTTAAGAAATGCAATATTTTGAATGTTAGCATTTAACGTGCTAACCGAGGCCTGTTAAATCTCAGATGTAGCTCTTGGGTTTTTCAGTTTCTCAGAGCAAAAGTCTGACCTCGGGTCAACTTATTAGGACATTCACTCCTTGGAAGTCTGGCTATCTTGAATGTCTTCCAATTGTGAATAATCTTTCTCACTGCAGAATGATAGACTTTAAATTGTTTGAAAATAACCTTATAACCCTTCCCAGATTGGCTGGCACCAACAGTTGCTTCTCTGAGATCATTTCTGATGTACTTGCTTCTTGGCATTGTGCTAACACACTAAAATCTTCCAGACCTGCAAAACTGCCAAAAATCTCTGCTTTTATAAAGGTGCTCAAACTTGCTGATGATTAGTTAATTGGGTGCATTTCATTAGCGGCAGCTGCTCATAATTCTCTTAATGTACACTTTTTTTCTTTTTTAAATGTTTTAAACCTAAACCTTTCAAAATAACTACACTTGAAGGTTTCTCAGCTTTTCTCAATCTCTGTTTTTAGGTCCCAAAATTCTTGTCACAGTACTTAGTGAGTTGGGGAAAGATTTTCTAATTTTACCAGCTGGTAGCTTCAAATGTTTTAAACAAATCATCCCCCCTCCCCGACTAAAGCGACTCAGCGTGAGGTCTTAAACACTCTCGTTAATGGAAACTTGTTAATGGAAGTTGTTTTTTTGGAGCGTTGTCACCTTGAATTTCCGTCTCTCTCGCCCCCATTAGGTAACCACGGGAACCACCTCTCTGACCCCGCGCTGGGATAAGTGTGTTAACTACGTGGAGAACTCACTTGTTTATGCCACCGGCCGCCTTTTTGTCAACACACACTTCCAGGAGGACAAGAAACACCTGGTGTGTGTTTTCCCATCATATCCTAAATCCTGGCTCAGCTATTTGAGTTTTCTGTAGCTGTGTAACAGATGAGTGCTGAGCTGTTATGTCTGCATCACTGTAGGTGTGTGTGTCTGTGTTTAGATGGCAATGATGCTGGGCCTTTTTGCATTTTTATAAACAGCCTCACTTTGCTATAAGTGAGAACGTTCTTGGTTCGCATCTGAAAATCGGAACATTTAAACTTCTGTTTCGTACTTGATTTGTTTCTCAGATGGAGGAGCTGATCGACGGCATCCGCTGGGCGTTCATCGACATGCTGGAGAAGGAGAATGACTGGATGGATGATTTAACCAAGAAGCGAGCTGTGGAAAAGGCACAGTTTATTCCATCTTTTCTAATCTAAACTGTAATATTAAAAAAATATTTGGATTGGTGATGTGAATTTCAAACAGTTTAATCCAAAACTGGCCCAAAAAATTGAATGAAATACAGCAGTGCATTAAATAGTGAAAACAACCCACTTTCTGAACAGCTGTGTTAGTCACATCTAACCGTTAAAACAAAGTCTGACCTTACTGTAGTTGCAGCAGCTGCAAACAGCTGCCAAGCTAGAACAGATACTATTGTTCTATCGGTTCGGGAAATCTGTTAGTATTTACTGGCACCACTAAAGAATATTTATATGCAAAAAAGAAGAAGTCCATTACTCAACAACCCAACAACAGTGTCTCTTACATGATCCACCATAATCCTTATTTATCTTATAGTCAGCCTTGGTGAGGTTCTTAGGCATAGGTCATACGGGCCAGAGACCCATGGACAATCCCCTGGCAACCACCTGTCACCATAGAAAAATGACTATTCCCTGAGCAGTTGGCAAGTGGTTGAAGGAGGTGGTTGATAGTCACTAGCAGAGATGGGCAGTAACGCGTTACTTGTAATGCGTTACTGTAATCCGATTACTTTTTTCAAGTAACGAGTAAAGAAAGGGATTACTATTGCAAAAACGGTAATTAGATTACTGTTACTTTCTCGTAGGAACGCTGCGTTACTGTGTTACTAAAACCGTGATTTTTTTTGCGAGAATGTCTCATGACAGTGATGTAAGCGAGTGCGACGTTCGTCACAACAGCTGTGTGCAGATTAACAATGGATAATATATCGAGTGTGGGAGAGAGTATGAGCGTGCAGCGTTTAAAGCGTGGAAGTACTGACCTTACTTTGAGTTTGATTCCATAAAAAGTGACAAAAACATTAGTGTCCGTTGTGCGTGGGAAGAAAACTTCTTTTTACAGCAAAAAGACCCCCTAAACTTCCAAGCAAGCACCGAGTGCGCTACCACGTAATGGGAAACTCACAGAGAAACTCGCGGATTCTTCCACTGACTGCTGCGGCACACCTGTACCAGGGTAAACCTCCGCCTACCCCACTCCTGCTATACAGGTGAAAATAGAGCAAAAGGACCGCTAGACAAAGGGCTTTATTTATTTTCTGCTGTGTTTTACTTGCATCTATTTGAAAGAGTGAGTCTAAACACACACAAAAAAAAAAATGTGCTGGAATGTGTAGAAAATAGGTTTAAATATTAAACAAATTTCTTCCAGTCAGAGAATGTTGCATATAATTCAATTTTTGCTTGATGCATAAAGTAAAACGATTAAAACTAATAAAACAAGTTTTAAAAAGGGACTTTTCCATTTCATTACATTTTGTATGATGGATTATGCAGAAAAAGTAGAATTGGGCTGAAAGATCTATCGCTTTATCACCTATTCAGGTTGTAAATCGTGTTTTTAAAAAGTAACTAAGTAATTAATTACTTTTGAAAATAAGTAATCAGTATAGTAACGGGATTACTTTTTGGGGAAGTAATCAGTAATTAGTTAGTGATTACTTTTTTCAAGTAACTTGACCAACACTGGTCACTAGGTGAAACTTGTCACAAAGAGATATATGATGCTCAATATTTTTTATTTTTACCACTTAACGAGCAGTTGGTAAGTCTTTGCGGATAAGTCAGCATCTTCCCTACAGGCAACAGCATTGATCTGTTAGTGCCCAAAGCAGTCACAAGGATGTTTTTGGTGCTGCACACTCTTTGTGACTGATTTCACCTTGCGACTCAAACTACTCACCAGTCAGTCAAGGAATACAAATTTCCCCTAGTGACCACTGCTTTCCGGGGGGGTTGCTTCCTGTTTAAAAGCCTGTGTTAGTGATGCTTTAATCCTTCCTTTTATCTCTTCCCTCTTAGAAGCCACGTCTCCTTTTATTAACTTTTAACTTTGTTCTACTTGACTGGAACCACAGCCCCGAACCACAGTTTGGTTCGGGGCCTTTTATGCTGTGACCATAAAAGTATATCTTCTCTTGCTGACATCAAACTGAGTGAAAAAAGAGTGTTTAGAGCAGCGCGACACCTGAGCTTTTGGCTGTCACATTCTCATTGATTGCAATTTTCATGTGTTCTCACTGGAACTGCAATGATTGAGAGAAAATACATTATCATAGGTTTTCATAAAGTCAGACTCAAATGTGTCCAGGATCTTATTGCTAACACAATTGTTTTCAGCTCCACTCACTCTTAAAATGTTTTTGATGCCTTTCTGCTTGAACCGAGCTACTTATCATTCACCAGCTTTGCTCAAGCTACAATACTGAAACCATTTAAAGAAATTGGGTCCACTTTATGGCAAGCATATAGACCTTCCTAATTAAAAAGGATTTTGCTGTAGGGACCCGGCAATGTTTCTGTGAAGACACTTTAGCCTAGGACTCTCACAGTGCTCTCTTTTTATTACTTTAATATCATTTAAACTTACTCATTCAAACTTATATTTGCACTCTCTGCCAATTAAGTTTGACTGAGAGTCTGACACACCTTTTTATGTTTAATTTAGATTTTATTTAAATTCTCTTATCTCTCTCTAAAGGCACATGCAGTCCTGGCTAAGGTTGGCTACCCAGAATTTATTTTGAATGACACCTACCTCAATGAAGATTTGAAGCAGGTCTGTTTACATTAGCACAGCACCAGCATCATGTTCCTGCAATGCTTTTTTCCCTTTTCATTTTGAAGATGGAGGAATGTTGCTATTTAGAAGTAATGTGTAATGTGTTTGTGTCTGCTTCAGCTAGAGTTAAAAGAGAATGACTACTATGGTAACGTGATGCAGACACTGAAGTTCATCGCTAAATCCGATCTCTCCTGGCTACGAAAGAGCGTCCCACGCACAGAGTGAGTGGCAAGTGTGAATACTTAATTAGGCACTGTGACATCATCCGTTTGATAAGGAGATACATGTTGACAGTAGGTCCGTCCTAAAGCATATGCAGCTTCACTGCTTTTTGACTCTAATGGGCATTATAATATATAAAATAGACATTGTGATGTATTAAATGAGACTTGAAATTAGGGATACAGCAACAGGAGTCGCCCCCTGTTGGCCACTGGAAAGAAGGAGGCACTTCCTTTCTTGCCTTTCTTGAAGCTCCAGCGATCGTGGGCTATGGTTTTATGTCCTTATTAATGCCTAATGTGTGTTTGTGTTTCAGGTGGTTTACAAACCCAACAACCGTGAACGCCTTCTATAGTTCATCCACAAATCAAATCAGTAAGATATACATTCGTTACATTTTGTTTTTTTAATCACTCAGTTAAGTCCTGACCAGACAGAGTAAAGCACCAATTCGGGGTCAAGATTTTGTGGGATTTCCATTTTTTATTATTTGTATCAGCAAACATAAGATTGAAAAGCCTTGACCTTATGCAGTAAAATATCCTGTTTGGAAAGAACTAAAGATACACAAAAAGAAAAAAATATTTTTGGTCTTCTTGTTTAGGATTTCCTGCTGGAGAGCTTCAAAAACCCTTTTTCTGGGGAAAAGAGTATCCAAGGTGAGTCATCCCACCCAAGAGCTGACTTTATTTTAAAGAAAAACCTTCTTTTAGAGAACCACAGCCTGGGCAGCATTATTGTTCTCAACAGATCTATAAACTGTCCTATATTAAACATTGGCTTGACAGCTTGATTTTATTTTGTAAAGCAATTTCCCACAGCACCGCAGCACAGTAACATTTGTCCATGCTTCTGTTTTTTTACCATATCTGAGACTGGATGACAAGCTATGTAACAGCCTGCTCAACTGGAATGGTGCTGGCTTCCAAAGCTTCTATTGCTTTCTTTTTATTGTGTTCTTTCCTCTTCCTGATGTTGTGTTCTCTGAGTGATACTTTACATCATTAAACTAAAAGTTACTGAATGAGGAAAGTAGCTCATTAACTGCCTGCTAGCTGTCAGTTTTAATGCTCTTTAGCTTGGCCGCTAATAGAAAAATAACTGCACACAGTTTATGTATGATAGGATCCAGTGGTGTGTGACGATTTTTACAAAAACTCAAGCAGAGACAATGACAAACAAAAAGAAATTATCTTCCACTGTTTAACAGGACAAATTGTTGTTTCAGACTATGAAACAATCGTTTCATGATTTAGTGTTGCATGTTATGCATCTTGCAGCACTCTGTGTGGTCATCTTCCCCTTTGTGCACTTCTTGGAGGCTGAAGAATTATTAAATGTTATTACTTTTATAGTTATCATAAAAAAAATATTTGCCCTTAGGTGACAATGATCTGTGCCGGAGGAACATTTAAGAACATTTAGTAGAAGTAATAACACACTTTGATTGGTAAAAATCAATATTACTGCTGTTTATGTTTGAGGTTGGTTTAAATATTTAAATATATTCTACTTGGTACTCAATTATATACTTGTGATTGTTCTAAGGACCATTATAGCTAAATTAAAAGGCCTGTGCACTGTCAATATCTACAGGAAGATTCAAATTATTAATGAAGAAATAAGGTAGCGTATTAAAAACAGCTGTCTAAAGATGATACACTCAGTATAGACAGCTCTTATGCATGCTAATCTGAAAGTACTGGTGAAGTCTGTAACTGTTAACTGTGTTCAGAGCCTTGAACGCAGAGCCAGCAGCAACTTGTTTAGCATTGCTAGTCTCCCTCAGTCTCCCATCAAAAACCAGAGGTTTATCCACAATGCACATTCCAATGGAATCATAGTCAAGCAGAGTCAAATGTGCTTCCAAAGACAGAGGCTGCAGCCTCAAGATGTCAATCATTTAAAGAATGGATACAGTGAAATCAGAATAATTATGACAGAATTCTGTTTGAGATGTCTGTGTTTAGACTTCATTGAACAGGCACTGCTTGCATACCTCCCCTGATCGAGCACCACTGATAGAATCGAATCCTCTCTTGAAATTCCACAAGACGTTGACTTGTGCCACACTAAAATCTGTGTTGTTTTCCTTCGATTTACAGATCTTTAAGTTACGGTGCCATCGGGGTAATAGTTGGACATGAGCTAACGCACGGCTTTGACAATAACGGTAAATAATGTTTGCTAATAATGATTTCAAAATATAACATTTGCGACTGAATAATAATGAATTATGTGGTCTGAACAGGTCGCAAGTATGACAAAAATGGCAATCTTGAACAGTGGTGGAGCAACTCGTCCATAGAGGCCTTCAATGAGAAGACCCAGTGTATGATTAACCAGTATAATGGTTATCACTGGAAGGAGGCGGGCCTAAATGTAAGGAAACAGTCTGAATATGCAAAAATTTATAAAAAAAAAAGAAGAAGAAAAAACTGCAGATGTAGAATGAATTTAAACCACTTTTCTAAGAAACTGTCTAAAAAATGCCTGTGTATAATTGGATAATTATCAAAGTCAAGAAATAACTGAAGACTGTTGTTCAGTTCAGACGTTTCTGATGCATTACTGCCTTTGTTACTCTTTTGTAAATGTTTTGCCCTGCAGGTGCGGGGTAAGAGGACCCTGGCAGAAAACATAGCAGACAATGGAGGATTAAGGGAAGGATTCAGGGTATGAGCTATGATTTAAGAAATGGTTTTCTACAGGAGCTGTCTACTTTGGACATTGTGAGCTATTGTTTAAAAAAAAGGAGCAATTTCCTAATCCTAAATGAATTTGTTCCCTTAGCAAAAATGATGAAGAAGAATTAACAACGTCATGTAAAGCAATCCAGATGAGAGAATGTTTATTTCACTGTTCTTGTGTAGGCGTACAGGCGGTGGGTGGATGAGAGAAGAGGTGGTGTGGAGGAGCCTCTGCTGCCTGGAGTTGCACTGAACAACAACCAACTGTTCTTCTTGAGCTATGCACATGTAAAGACACTTTTGCACACTATTTTTCACTACGATCTAAATGCAGTTTTTCTGCCAGTGTGTGTTAGATCTGAAGACCTTCAGTTGATTTGCAGGTCTGCATAGTAAAGTGATGATAGACAGGCAATATTCGGGCATTTTCCTATGGGAAATGTAATGTTTGGGCACTTTAACATAATGGTTGAATATAAACCAAACCATATAAACCATTAAAGTGTATTACATAAAAATAGTATATACATTAAAATTATACTTCAGTAAAATACTTGAGTAAATGTACTCAGTAACCTTCTACAGCTGGTTCTATCCATGCTGGAGAATCCAATTGTATTTCCCATGGCCCCCTTGTGGACACATCCCTGATGTGTTTCATTTCTTAACTACAGTTTTATGCAAATTTAAAGAGTCGGTTGTTGTAATTCCTAAAAGTGTCAGTAGGAGGCAATGCTGCTCCTCTCACGCTGTCATTTACTGAAACAAATGTAAAATATAGTTGAACATATCTATTTCTAAAGCTATCAAAACCATAGAGATGAGAAAGGTTTGAAAATCTATCACAGATGCTGTGTTCCACATCTTGGGTACTGCTCTTGTTGAGCTGTTAGAGTTATTTGTTCCCCTTTCATGCTGTCTAGCCAAACAGGATGTCATCGTGTTTTACTGTTTTCATGTGTGGAAAATGTCTGGCTACTCAGAATTATTGCATTTATAGAAGCATGCATGTGTGATTTTGCATTCAAATGCATTCCTGTCTGTGGAAATAATGAAATGGAATGGCCTCAAATGGAATGCTAGACAGAAGTTTTCCTTTCGGATTTTTATTGTAATATTGCATGCAGTGGCGCATGTTAAGTCAGAAACTTCTGAATACGCATACGTAATTTTGAGTATCTAGCAAAGCATTTAATCGGTGTGTTTGTAATGCGCAGGTGAGATGTAACACATACAGACCAGAAGCGGCCAGGGAGCAGATCCAAAGTGGAGCTCACAGTCCACCAAAATACAGGTGAAGCCCGCACGCAGACACACACATGGACACACATAGCAAGAACCCCTCCAACCTGACCTTTATCGTCACTCATGTCCTGCAGAGTTATTGGAGCGATGAGTAACTACGAGGAATTTCGGAAAGCATTCAAGTGTTCCGAGTCGTCGATTATGAACAGAGGAGCACAATCCTGCCGGGTGTGGTAACCTTCGACCTCAGCGTGATACCCCCGAAAAGGCTGATAATGCTGGATTTATCCAACATAGTTTACATGATAAGGGAACAACATTAAAATGAAGTAGAGTTGTTCTCACTGAAACACCCTAACACATACACAGCGTTTGGGTAAGTGTGGATCTTTGACCTGAAGCCCCTTTCAATTGGCTAACAAGAAAAATGTAACTTTTTACAGTCATCTTTCTTCCTTATGTCACATAAATTAAGGTTGAAGATTCTTATAAAGGACCACAGTTACAGGGTTGGAGACAAACATGTTTTTGTGACATTACAACAACACAGCTATATGTGCTGTACATGCAGCTAAATAAAAGCACTGCATTTACATGAACTGCATTTCTTCTGAGAATTTATGTAATGTAAATGTACAATGATGAGAACTTTTCTACTGATTACAAAAATATATTCCAGGTTGTTTTTTGTGACTGTAGGATACAGATATATCAGCTCAGCTCGCATTTATTTGTCAGCAGCCCAAATTCTGAACACTGTACACCAAAGATTAGTTCTTTAAGTAAAGTTACTTAATATTATTTTATTTTGAAAACCAGTATTATAGAATCTTAAGTGATCTTAATGTAACATCTAGCAAACTAGATCAGGTACTTTGTCTGTGAGTTGGAATTTGAGTGTGTGTGAGTGTGTGTGCGGGCCCAGATTTTCCTTTGACAGTCTTGCCTTCTGTTTTGCTTTGTTTCAATCTTGTGTCAGACATTTATATTCATTGCGCTGCAGTTCAGCCCGAGGCAAATGAACATACAGAATTACAAGCACTCAAACTGCAGCATGCGCTCTCATTTGTCTTCGTGTCTCCGTCAGTGGACTGTACCGCTGAGGTGCATTCACACCACAAAATGATGTTTCTTGGGAATAACAGGAATACTGTATGATGCATAGTTTAAAATTTTTGTCAGAAAATGGGAAAGAAGTATCTGTTGTAATAATTTGGCTGTGATTTGTTGACTTGGTATCAGCCTGCTGGTCTTTTTCTTTATTTAGCATTTTGTTTTTAATAAAGAAATCTGTAGTGAAATTACACTTATCTTTTTAGAATTAAATCTACTGATTAAAATCATGAAACAAATATTAATTATTTGAGTTTTTAAAATTTCTGTAAAACTTTTTTTAGTGTTACTGCCAAACAGTAGTGCTAATGTTTGATTCTGTGCCAATTATACAGCTGTTGAGACCTGTTGGTAATCCTCCCTGCCAACAACTGGTTAGTAGGGAAAAACTGGTATTTCTGATCTGGAGAACAGTTGATGGCGGTCTCTACACTGTAAAAAAATGTAAATCAAGAACAAACAAACAAACAAACAAAACAAAGAATGTGCTGTTAATTTTCTGCCAGTACATTGTCTGTTTTTTCTTTGTTTATTTGTTTGTTTATGTAAACTACAAATGGTAAAAAAGAATGACTAAATTCCTAATAAATTCTCTTACTTTAAAATAGTACATTGTGCTGTATTTTTACAGATTTTTTTTTTTACAGTGTCTATTAAATTGGTTAGAAAGGGAGTGCTACACACAAAAAACCCCTGTTTTTTCATAGGGTCAGGACTAAAAGAAAAAATTATGATACTTAATTCAAAATAATATAAAACTGGATTAACTTGTAAATAACATAAATTTGAAATTTGTGATCAATGGGCAAGCCCTAGTCCTGTAACTTTACTGTCAGTATTTTAGTAGTACGATATCCACTGTAGAAATGATTAGATTGAAACCAGTGTATATCATTACAGGTCTTTGTCTTCCTTTTTTCATTATTATTATTATGTCTTCTGTTTTTCTTCGAATGTTTTTGTAAGTTAATATGTGACAAACTTTTCATTGTAATTATAAATTTGTATGCCGTCATAATGGTCCACTGATTCTGGTCTTCAGTTTTGTTTTGTTTTTTAGGTTCCAATAAAACTTCTGAGACATTACACTGTACCACCAATTTTGCCGTGATTGATAAGAAGAGACAAAAAAATATGTGTGCGAACAAGAAAGACAGCTAGAGTGATGTAGTGAGCAGTGGGTGGAGGGTGCTGATGGATGGTGGACAAAAGACATAAAGAGATTGAAAGCATGTCCATTTATTGATTTTCCTCCGGACTCGCTATTACACACACTTACACCACATCACATCCCATTCATTTATGTCAACAGTTCCCATGGCAACTTGTTCTGTGTTACAGGAGGTGCTGTGTAGTCTTGCGGTGTCCAGCAGGGGGTAACATTAATGACTTGTATCTGTGGCAACACCAGCGGCAGTCCCATCAATTCACACCAATTAGAAAAACAGTCCACTGCTCCAGTCTGTCTCTTAGTGTGTGTGTATGTATGTGCATGTGTGTGTGTGCTGGGAGGTGTTTAGGTGATTAAGAGACAAAAGGGGGAAGTAAGTGAGATGCTTTTACGAGCAATATAATGCATCAAGCACCTGGCAGGCATTCTTGTCTTCTAACTGTTAATGGAAGTTTCGATTACCGATGTGCTACACAAGAATCAGAACAAACAACGGAAATTTTTACTTTTTATTTATTTTATTGTTGCTTGTCTCCTCGTGCCCTGTCAAGTATTTGGACTCGACATTTGAGTTGATTTTATAGATTAAGACATCACGACTTTTGTATACAGAAGAACATCAAGACAAAATCGATTAAAGTAAAGCAGGAGAAAACTTTTGTCTCCCTTTTGTCTTCAAAACTATTTCACATTAGAAAAATCACACGGCACAAACAGAAATGTCACAAAAAGCATAGGCTACTGATAATAAAGCCAATTGGCTTGATTTGTCCCCAATATACCTTCTACTACTCATGCTAGGAAATTCATCCGGGTCGGAATTTTCTCCAGGACCCAGGTCAGATTGAATACTTTTTCTTTTCAAATATTTATATATTGCTATTATGCGCTGCATTGTTTCACTCCCACCATGACTATGTAATTTCTTAAAACTTCTGTTTTACCAGCAGTTGGCAACCCATTTAATTGGAGCAAGAAATTGCACTGCCTTCTAGTGGAAGAGAATGTAATTGTTTTGCCAGGTGAAACCCGATAGTCTTTCACGGCACACCTGATCATTTCTCACAGCACACCTATGTGCCGCAGCACAGTGGTTGGGAAACACTGAGCTAACTGACTTTTTGCCAGCTTGTGTAAAATGTAAGTATCCCTCTTGAAAAGATTTTGTTCAATCAGATGGTTCACAAGGCTCAGGTGCTTTGCCCTAATTATAAGACTAATTGTTATAAGATAGTTATAGATTATTTTATAGATGTATTTATTTTTTAATAAATAGATCTTACATGGACTCCAAAGAGCTAAGTGATTTCAACTATTAGCTGTGTTCACGATAACTGTTAGAGTTGTGTTATGCAGCTCAGATAGCCCAGGTTAGCTGTCAAATAGATATTTTGCTGAGTCACCTTTTCTATTGTATTTTTTTAAAACAACTTATACTTGATTTGTTTTAGCTCCAACATTTGGATAGCTAGATAAACTTAGCTATACAAAGACTAATTTTTGAGTTTGGGTTTTTGATTCTCCAGTTGTTTTACCTATATTTGTGATTAGAGAAGCTCTGAGCTCTGTTGGTCGCTTTTATCCAGTATGTAAGAGAGCACAATCACCCCTGCTTGACTTTCTCAGTGTTTGTCGAGCAGTTATGAGTAATAAGCCCATACCTGACTTGGTGCCATTACATCACTGACTTGTGATAAATCTACTTTAGTGGCCAGTGTAAAAATGACATCTAGGGTGATTAAACCACTGATTTGCCACCCGGAGGCTATCTTTGTTAAACACTACCACACTAATCTGCACACTTGAGTAAATCAACTGACACATTGACCCCAAGAACCACTGAAAAAGAGGCAATGTACTGTCTATGAAAGCATCGAATTTGTAAGATTTTTATACTTCTATTTTCTTTACTTCTGCAGGTTCCACAGAGTAAAGGAAAACTGAAGTGAAAGGTAAAAAGAAATTGTAACCTCTACATATTTTTATATGTCATAATTTTTTTAAAAATATTTTTAAGTTCTATGCTGGTCCTAATGAAATGCTGAGTTTTGATAAGTTGTATCAATAAGCTGCAGTAGATTGGCAACCTGTCCAGTGTGTACCACGTCTGTGTCCCTAGAACATCTGGGATAGGCTCCAGCCCATCCATAACCCCGATCTGGATAAGCAGAAGAAAATGAATGGATGGATAATTGAGTTCCTGTGTATTTTTCACCACAGAAAATGCATGTATTGCCTTCATAACAAAGCACAGCTGTGCTTTGTTTGATGTCATTATTAGCTTCCTTTTGTCAAACATTTGCCCTCATAAACATCTACGTTCTGAAAGCCGGGCTTTGTTAATTAGATACTCGAATTGTCCAGAGGGACCTCTTCTGATGTTTATGTAAGTATCTGTGCTCTTATTATAAAGAGTCAGTGATTTTGTTGACTCATCCTGCACTCCACGTACAAAATAACTGTCAGTCCTTCCCGTCTAGATGGTTCTGAAGAGGTTGGTTTCATCATACAGCTATGGTACCATTTTGGCCATTGTGAATAGATTATAGTTATAGCATGTGAACAGTATTGTCTCAAATTTTAAGATTCACAGCTAAAGTTCAAGAAAATTGCTATGTCACAATATGCAGATTTGATCCATTCTTATTGAGCATGGTAATCAGCCCTCCTGATTTGTCAAACTGAACAGCAAAAGGCTTTTGAGTGGATGTCTCTTAGCACAACATCAGCTTTTCTGCTGCCAGAGGCTCAGCCACGGTCTGATGTCTAAGCTGGCAAACAGACACCTTGCCTTTGTTGTTTACTACATTCTCCCTAAGTGGAACTGATAGCAAAGGTTACAAAAATGACAGGTTTTTTTTCCTGCTGAGCTAAAGCGTGTCCAGCAGAGGGCAGGGAAAACCTGGGGCCGTTTTTTGTTTGATGTACAGATTAAACTTTCTTTCTGATAGATGAAAATAGCTCTTCTAAGATATTACACTCTGACCTTTGAGCCAAGTGGATTTTTTTTCAGACACTGCTGAAATCACTTGGCCTCTTCCAGTGTTTCTTATTAAATTTATGATCACCTGTCTCAATCATTTTGTTCTGCCCTTTTCTACTGCAATCGTAAAGAGAAGCAGCGTGATCATGTGATACGTCTTTTATCTGCATCCGTCTGCATCAATCTTCTCTGTTTCTGTCCGGCAACTGTAATCAAATCTTTGAGTCTCTAAGAGGCCATGAAAACGACTCTACTGTATTTCTCCACCCATGCACCTCCCTTTGACCTCCCTCTTCCATCACCCCCATTTGCAGCATCCTGCCTGGCCTCATGAGCTAATGCCCAAATGACATTTAGAAATTACGGATGCTGCTGACCACCGAGAAGATGCTCCGACTGGATAGACAGAAATAGCAGATATGATAAAGATGGATTGAAAGAGGGAGATGGAGATAGTGAAAATGATTAAAATGAAGACATTTAAATGAGTACAGAGACGCTGTGCTTGATGAGCAGAAACCGCCGTTAATAGTATGGTGTCTTAAAATTTTAAACATCACTTTTACGAAGATATCTAATTTAAAATGTTATTTAAAATGTAAAGAGTCAGAAACTTTTGTTCTGCATCAAGAAGTTTAATTTTGAACAGATTAGTTATTTATCCTGGAGTAACCACGAGACTGACGCAGCCATCACCCACTGGTTAGTGAAGTCCTGTTGTGAAGCCTCAAGCTGACTGTTTTCACAGGACCCTTTGTGGAGTTTTGAAACTAGCTGTGACTAACAAAGGATGACTCTGCAATATCAGTGTGCATATGATTTTTCACCCAATCTCAATCGCACAATTGACCTGGCCTAAAGAAAACCCTACTTTATCCTCCTTTTTTACTCTATTAAGGACTATAATTTATATAAGCTCATCATATTATACTGAATGTGATGTGGGATAAGCCGCATAGGGAATAAACTCATGAGATTTGGGTTTATTGTTTGTACTAGTGTTTAAGATCATCTTCCCACCAAACTAAAGCTACATCCATCTTTCATATACAGTCATATGGCCACACCAGGCATATTTGGTTGGTTGGACAGTGAATTTGTGGCACTTATCAGTAGTTCCCCCTTTTTACGGTCCTCCAAAGGGCTCAATCAATAGATGTAAATTGTATTGTGAAGATCGTTCACCAAAATAGGTTTGATCACTTTCAGTCATGTATAAAAAAATATTTTTTACACAGGATTAGTAGCATCTAAGTGCTTCTAGTCAGATGCCTTTGATTAACTGATCATCAACAAGTGTGAACACCAATATAAAAGCAGACATTTTGGCAGTTTTTTCAGGTTTGTGTCAAGGAGGAACAATATCAGAAATGATTTTAAAGAAGTGATTGTTAATGCCCATCTGGGATGGGTTATCAGCTCATTTCCAGAGAAACGGTAGTCCATCATTCCACAGTGAGAAGGATTATTTACAAGTAGAAAACAATCAAGATAACTGCCAATCTTCCCAGGAGTGGACAGCAAATTCACCCCAAGGTCAGACTGCAATGCAATGACAAATCCAGAGCTATCTCAGACTCTATAAGCCTCAATTAGAGTATTATAGGTTAAAGTTTATAACATTGCGATTAAAACAAAGACTGAACAAGTTTGGCTTTCTTGAAGGGGTTGCCAGGAAAAAATCTGCAGCTAAAAACAAACCAACCAACAAAAAACTACAAACCTTCTGGAAAAATGTTGCAATCTGTCCAACAGCTAAAGCTTGGTCCAGACTGGGCCTTGATCCTAAGAACAGCAGCAAACATAATGTGTTCTAATGACCCAAAGTCCAAACCTCAAGCCAAACTTCAAAGTGGGCCAACATTTTTCAGATGACTTTAATTGCAGATAGTCATTTTTTTAAACACTTTAATTAGACTTACTTCTTTCAGACCATCTCCAGCCTTCACATGAAGTCTCTTTTGGGTTGAAATGTAAAATTCATCCGAACACCACCGAGCACCTGTTAACACCCACAATCTGCAGATTTGGTAGATGTAAATTGAAAGAGCTGTCAATCAGAGTCTATACTAATTGCTGTTATGGCAGTTTAAAAGATTGAACATGATTAGTCATTTGTTTTTAGAAGTGGGTAGATCTGCTGCGTCCCATTCTGGCACACATATCTTCCCACCATAACTGGAGATAGATAAGTAAATAAATAATACATAAGGATGGGAAATAGAAACGAAAAGACAGTCTCTTTATTAATGGATGGCCTCCACCAAAACAGATGGACTGGGGGATGGGAGGGGTGGAAGAAGAGGAGGACGGGAGGGTTTGGATAAGTACGAACTCAGAGAGGAGCCCTTTCATGAATATCTGCCCGGCGTCCATATAGGTTTTGTTAGTAATGGAGGATAGACGTCACAGATGGGCAAACATGAGGCAAAATGAAATGCATATTTCAAATATGGACACAAACTACATAACAGCCTGTAGATGTAAAATCCTTAGAGGTGCTGTCCTCTTGTCAGCCTGTGCCATATTCCCCTCATCTGTCCATCTTGTGCATGCTTTAAAGTGTATGTGTTGACTTGCACTTTTTAACCCCTGGGGGATTTCCCCCTCCTTCAACTCTGTAGGTGCAGAAAATAGCCTGGCAACAAAATGGGGCTATATACTTTCAAAAGACTCCATTCATTCTCTCCCCCTTCCTCTTTCTATCCTTCACACACGCTATTCTGATTTCTATTAATCTTTTAGCGACACTAATTACTACTTTTGTTATCAGAAACTGCCCCGAGCCCCCTATATCTCCGCAGTCCTTCATTTTCTATTCTGCTCTTCCGTCCTCCCCGGGGAGACGCTTATTCATTCCTTCACTGCTCGTCTCTCGCTAGACTGGTAATGGGGATTAAAGGCTAATTGAGGCCTAATTGAATAATGGATTAGGACATGAACATAGTTGTTTTCTTTCAGTTTTATTGAACTTTTTCTAAGAAATCATGGCATGCTGTTTGTCTCAGCAGACTTTACCTGTAGCTACATGTGCATGGAAACTATTAAAATGACAGGATGTGTAATTGTATGCTAACCATATTTTTTAAGTAATGTGCAAAAGTCTTGAGCTACCCCTAATGTCTTTCTATATTTTGTTTCCAAGGAATCAGACTTTCTTTTATTTTTTAATTATCTGTAAAACACATTGGAGGCTCTGCCATGGGTTAGGACTGCACTTGTGGTATTAGGGATTGCTTCAAAATTGATGTAATTATTAATGCAGGAAAGTACAGTCAGATTTTGATCTACCATGTGATACCATCTGGAAAGCATCTGATTCAAAACGGCTTCTTTTTCATGACAATAATCCCAAACACAATGCCATACAGTAAAGACATACCTGGACAGAAAAACAGAGTGGAATACCTGTCATGGATTGGCCTCCCAAAAGCCTCCACCTCAACATTATTGAAGCATTGTGGGATCATCTTGACAAAGAACTGAACAAAAGACAGCCAGCATCCAAAGAAGAGGTTTCTAGCATAATATTGGACATTCTAACATGGCAGTCTATAAAGACTGACTACAAACTGTATGTTAAAAATGAACATAGCCTTCATGACATCACCCCCTATTTTTGGAATTTGCATTGTGAAGCTTCAGGATATTGTGCTAAATTATCAGCTTGTGAGCATAGAAGATGTCACAGTGACAGCAGGCAGATCATTGCTTTAACTCCATTTGTTTTTGCACCTGTCAGTCAAAGCAGCCATGCTCCAATCTTTTCACCAGGCTGTGAACACGTTTTTGTTTGTTTGTTTGTTTTTTAATGATGTTTAGCATTTCAATATGGGAGTCTGTTTCAATACACAATTTCAAGTTTATGGCAGCTCAGCATTAGCTTCATCTTTCAGATCTAGGTGATAGTAGCAACCAAGATTTCATGTTACAGGACATAGAATTCTGTGGGTAAAAAAAACCCCCCCTAACAACAACAAAGACACAGAAAAAACAAACAAACTCTTGTTTTTGTGATGAAGTAGTCTGAGTATAACTAAAATTCTTTTTTCCATCATTTTATTAGAAATGGTGATCTGTTTTTATGTTGCACTCTGCAAAGCAGTAAAACAACATGTGACCTTGTGGAGAAGTTGGAGATGTTCGGCCTGTTGCTTCCATCTTTTCATCTTATGGTTAATGTCGACTGATCCGTATTCTTCCATTAGCTACTCTTTGTAATATTTTAAACCAATCCACTGTCCAAAAATGCTGAAAAGGCCAGTTATCCTACTTTGTAGAGGCATTTTCCCTGAACGACAGAGGTAAGCTTTACTCTTTCTAACAAACCTGTTGCATTTGACTGCTTTAAAAAGTCAGCTGGTACTTTGTCCTTGTCAAACATTTTTCTAATGAGAAATCTTCTGGCTACATGTGGTGAAGGGTTTTTTTCCACAGTTAAAATAAATCAGCATTGCTTCATCCACCTTAGTAGCCTTCCTGGTCTTTTTGGTGTTGTGGAGCTTGGTATTGCATTTCTTCTGTTTTAAGATTTTAAATTTTAAATTGTCCACTCCAAACGTTTAGGGGGTCTGCTACGCGTTTCCCCCAACCTAATTATGGCCTACTGAATTTCCATTGACATTTCATGAATCATGATTCAATGTAGTGAAGCAAAAAAATAAAATGACAAAAACTGCATCCAAATACTTGGACCTGACAATATGGACATACTTTGGCCAACGGTTTAGTCATAACTGTGTTACCTGATCAGGGATACCGCCATATATTTAGCACCTTCAAGTCTAAGGTCACAGATCTCAGTTGTAACAATGCGGTTTGCCCATTCTGGGTTGGGAATGAGTTATTGCTGCTGAGCAGTTCAAATATATCAGGGTCTTGTTGAAGAGTGGGTGAGAGAGTCTGGCAGCAAGCTGACAGATGGATTGGCACAGCATCTCCATGGATGTGCTCCTCTGGATCCAAAGGAGCCAACTGAAGTGGACCAAACATCTAATTGGGATGCCTCCTGGGTATCTCCAGGAGAGCTGTTCTCGATATATTCAGCCGGGAGGAGACTTTGGGTAAGACCAAGGACATGCTGGAGAGATTATGCCTCAGTGTAAGAAAACCTCAGAAAGTTTGGGCATCTCCGCTTAACTGCTGCCCCCACGAACTGGACACAAATAAGTAACAGGATAAAAAAATGAAATGTATGGCTTAATTTTACTAGATGAAAATGTTTAAGATTGTCCCTTTAAGCAATTGTGGGTTTAGTAGCTCAAGATCTTCTAGTAAGCTACTACATAAGCGTATAACACTGAGATGGCCCTTCCTTGAACTGAGGGTTGATGGTGCCTTTGGAAAGATGAGCTTTTCCATCCATTCATCATACCTCACGATTCCAATCAGTTGCTCACATTACCAGCATATCGCCGTTTACCGTGTGACGAATTGGGTCTTTATATGTGCTAACAGGAAAAATTTGTGATATCCAGACATTTCATCTTGGATGTTAAATAACCTCAAATCAAACATACCAGATAATCGAACCACCTCTGACATCCTGGGAGAAAATGAGCAAAAGACATTTAGAGGTATTGATCCTTCACAGGTTAATTGCATCATTCTTATTAAATAAACTAATTATACTGGCTAATACTAACGCATAACAGAGATACATGTTTGCACTGGCTGGCACTAAAAGATAATTATCTATCACAGGTGTAACAGATAGCAAACCTAGACTTCTATTAGTGCTCAAATAACATAGAAATTTCCGATGTCCATAAATTGATATCTACATATTATAAGAGATTATGAAATGTAAATGTTTCTGCTTTCACTTTTCCGCCCTTCCAGTTTGTAAGTGTTACTGACCGCTCCCATTTGAGCAGGCTTAGGTTGTATGCAGTCCACGTGGAGTGCAAAAGAAATCACTCATAGTCGGACAATGGCTGGCATCTTGAACCAGATATCTTCACTACACTGGATGGCCTTAAAAACTGTCCTGACTGTTATTCCAAGAGGCAGCGGTCTGTGGGTTCTCAGGATGGTACATTTCTGACTAAAATTTGTTGTTTTTTTTCACTTGAACATCAAACTAGGTTTAAAAATGCAATAAGACAAAATGACAGTTTAACAGCAATCATTTGGCTTTTGCACACTGCACAAAACCTTTTGCTGCAAACGTCTTTTCTTTCTTTAGTTTAAAGCGGTGCACTGTTTCTTTTCATTTAATCCAAACATGGTGAGTAAAGAGCATTTTTGTTGTTGTTTGTTACTTTTCATTTTTTTTGTGTTGTCTCTTGAGTCTGTGTTAAATCCGAACAGCCTTGATGTATGATATCTGGGGAGAACAGGGAGCCATTAGTGGTCCCACAAAGACAGAGCAGAGCCTGCCTGACTATTTGATTTCAGGGCTTTAAATACAAAGACACACAGACAGACAAGAAGAGAGTGATCTCTGTCTGTCTGCACTCATTATTTCCTCCTCTGCTCCCTGCTCTCTCTCATGCCTTCTCCCTCACTCTTATGGCTTTAATGCCACTGTATCAGACACCTCCACCACGCCATAAGCAGATTGGGAGTCAGCAGGTGTGTGACCGTGTGTGTGTGAGAGTGTATGTTTGGGGGGGGGATGGGTGGCATCACCATTGCCATAGGAACGAAAGCATATAAAAAAACAACACAGTAATTGTTCCGTTTCCATGGTAACGAGCTACACAACAGCAAACCTAAGAGATACTTTGTGTCTGCGCGAAAAAAAGAAGTTCTATTTAACCCTGCAGTAAAAACACAAATATGTTGTAACAGTTGCACGTTTCTCTTATAAAAAAATCATTCAAGCTTGAAAACATCCCAAAACTGAGGGAACAATCACAGCAGTACCATAATATTAGTATGCACCGAGCAACTCTAATTCTTCTTTTTCTGATATAAAGACATCACAGAACATAACCTGTGTAAACACTTGTAACATGTTGAATTCCTAGAAATCCTTCTCCACTCACATCGTCGTTTCTCTGCATCGTAGCGGCGCGGAACGGCGAGAGGCGGGGCCGAAAAAGGGGGCTTGGAGCGGGTCGTGAGGGCGGTGCAAAAGAGGGGGGAAAGCAAAGAGAAAGAGAAAAAAGAGAGAGACGGTCCCCAGTTTGAAAGCCGGTAATTAGTGGCAGATGAACGCAAGCTCCGCTATACCACCGGAGCAACGCGGAGAGGAGAGGGTGGATGACAGCCTTCTGCCGCAGAGAAAAAAAGCCCAAATTAGGCTGATTTCACACGCAGCTATACCGGCATCCCCACTGCATGCACAACGCCTCACCTTATCCCATCTTGCGACTCTCACCTACCCACACACCCACCCACCTCGACCACCCATCCGGCTGTGTGCTGACTTGGTGATGCAGGGTGGAGCTGGACGCATGGACAGCCGGCAGGATAATATCTCGATCTGAGTACGTCTTAAATGATCTCCGTCATCACCGGGTCGGTACACCCGCTCTCCTCTTTGGGTATGTACAGCCTTGCTTTGGCATAGTGCAACTACAACGTGTGTTCAGCGCACGCTGCGAACAGAACTACTAGACAGTTTTGGGGGGAGACGCTTAACAAGTCTAATTATGAGATCACTTGGGCTCTGCGATTTTTCTCTTGCGCACAGAGCCCTGCAGTTTGCAGAAGGCGCGGAACGCAGCGGGGTACTGACTATTAAATTTAAAGTAGAGCTGGCGATATAATTTCTGAACGCAAAGCAGATAAATGCTGGCTCATTTTGCAGCCTTCTGTCCTTTGCGTTATTCCAGCGGATGAGAGAACCCCGGCAAAGGGGCGCCCCTGTGACCGGAGGAGGGTTGGATTCTCCCGGCTGGTGACCTCCTGCTCCGGGGGACAAATCCTCCCTCCACCGGGCATCACCTCCTCTACCCCGGACAAAAACCCACGGAGCCCACCGATGCGTCCGGCAGCCCCTGATGCTCGGCAGTGCTCCGAGGCTTTCCGGTCGGTGGGAGAGGCTCGAGCCGCGGCCGCGCGCTAGGATGCTGCGCCAGGTGTTGCACGCGGGCCTGAGGACCTCGTTCCACGCGTTGGGTCGGTTCGTGGCGAGCCACCCGGTCTTCTTCGCCTCCGCGCCCGTGCTCCTCTCCATCTTGCTGGGTTCCAGCTTTAGCCGGTACCGCGTGGAAGAGGACGTGGAGAGCCTGCTCGCGCCCAAGCACAGCCTGGCCAAGATTGAGGGCAACCTCGTGGACAGCCTATTCCCAGTGAACCGCTCCAAGCACGCGCTCTACTCTGACCTGCAGACTCCGGGCCGCTATGGGCGCGTGATCATCACCACCCGAAAGGGGAGCGTGCTGGATCCGGTTCATCTGGACGCCATACTAAAGGTACGCACGTGCACACATGGCACAAACTCTCAACTCATTTCTTTAGTAATTGTGAATTTCAGCTGACAAGCAGTCTGATATATAAAATAAAATACACGTAAAAGTATCTTTAAAGTATTTTCACGATTTTATCAGAAATGATAAAAACACAAATATGACAACGAAGCAAATAAACACGTACACAAGTGTCTGCTGAAGAAATAGGCTTCAACTAGTAGGTGCCAAGATTGAAATGGACGGAATGTGAACCGACCTATAACCTTTGAATGGTCATTCTTAGAGTTCGAGAGCACATATAGGCCTACCCACCCACTCCGCGAGGCACCTGTGGCGAAATGCCAAGCGAAAACACACAGCACTTGAAAAGTACAGCATTTGACAAGTTAGCTACTGTGCCCTTTAAATCATGGTGGATACATCAGAAAACGAGGTGCATCTACAGCTTTAAAAACAAGCTCTCATTCAGAAACACAAAGAGGTGAAGGTCAGTATCTGTAGGCTGCCTCACTCCTCACTCTCCGTGACTGATATTCATTAACTGGAGTCTTATTTCAAATCACCCTGACAGCCTTTTGAGGTTATAAAGCAGGGTATCTTAATCACACGTTAACTGGAGCTTAGAGGTCTCTATGTTGGTACACCTAAATGGTGTTATGAGTATCAGCCTGACACCCCTAGAGCAATTAGTTTAATGATTTCATGAAGTTATTAGGCTGCAATCAGAGCTTGCTGACTCATATGCTGGACACGCCGAGCTCTGCTGAGGAGATTGAGTTTGTGAGAGCTCCATCCACGCATGCTTTTCTGTGTATGTGTTTATCAAAGAATGTTATTGTGGCCTACTTTACATACATGCAGAATTCAGCGTTGGTCCACAGAGGACTGCCACAGTTAGAGAGCTCAGAGCTGTGCATCTTTTGCTGCCAACGGGCAGCGAGTGAGAAACAGGTTGGTGCATAAAAGAGAGTGCTGTAAAAGGGTAAATCCACTGTTACGTAATCTTACAGTGTTGCATATCATCCGTGAGGTTCAAGACTCTGTAATTTTCTTGTGTCTTTGCTTGCTCATGGCTTGCCCTCAGCATATGAGTTCTTGCATTTTCCCAGAAACTTTTTTTGCATCCCTCTGGGTCTGAACTTGTTGCATGTAGTAAGTTAAAGCATGCGTCGGTGGAGAGAGCGATATCAGCAAGAGCGAGAGAAAGAACTAGACGGATTTCCACTTGCAGTAAGAGTAAGATTTCTGAGTCACACCCATTGACTGAAGTATTTAATCTGTAGTTGGTAAATAAACTGATTCACTACAGCTCGCTCTTTTTTGAGGTGGTTTCCATCCTTTGTGGGAAAATGTTCAGTGTTCAAACAACCCGTACTTTACTGTTATGTGATACTGCATGTTGTTTTTGAAAAGACAAAGCAAATATACAGCATCATTTCACTGCAGGGGCACACGTGTGAGCCAACACCACGGTCAAGAAATTTCTTAACAACTGTTTACTGGAAGTATATTATTATGGATATAGACTCGGTTCCCAGAGGATACACAGCGCTGTGTTAATTGTGTTTTTCTTTTTTAATCTTTTACCACCAGCAGGTTAAAGTCTCTATTTATCGAGTAAAAATCTGAATTTCTCTCGAGGCATTTTCTGTTTAAGTCAAATGTTATTATTTAGAACAAATCTCTGCTCTACAGTTCTCCTAACATGGCTCTAGTGTGGTTTTAGAGCCCAACCAATGTATCCATTTTCTTTACTGTTTATCCAGTCTCTTAGAGACTGGTCAGCAATTCCCTGGAAACCTCTGGTCGCTACGGGAAAACAGTGACTGGTTGGCGAGTGGTTACCGGATGTCAGTGAGTGAAATCAGTTGCAAAGAGGGTTCTGCGCCGTGACCTCCTTGTGATTAATTTAGTCCCTAGCAGATTACTGGAATTGTCTGTAGTTTCCATGGAAGACTGCAAGCACTTGCTAACTTACCATAAAGTGGTAGTAATGTTTGGAGAAAGTAATCAGAATCAGCATACTTTATTAAGGATAGCATACCCTAAGGAAATTATGTGGGTTACAGTTGCTCCAATACACTAAGGGTAATAGACTAAACTATTAAAACAATACAATATGTTACACATTTACAAATTTAAGAAATAGCACTAATATATATACAAACACTCAATAATAAATATCAAGGATTAACAGAGGTGAATATAAATAAATATCAAGAATATTGACAGGAATATTACAGAGTAGAAAAGAGCGTGTGCAAAAAGGATGTAACTATTGCAGTGTTTATAGTGTATTAGATGGAGGAGTTGTACAGGGAGATGGCCACGGGCAGAAAAAGTAGTGCTGCACTGGCTTTACTTGCTCAACTTTTACTTTGAGGTTGAATGGTCTCCATTTCCAGTTTGGGTCACACTTTTTACAGTTTCACAACTACTTAGAGAGTGATTGGCAAGCGTTTGCAGAAAAGTCGATGTCTTCCATGCAAACTAGGTGACTGCTGCTTTCTGCTAGCAACCAAAGCACACACAAAGAGATTTTCAATGCAGTAGCATTTACCTTTTTGTGTACCAATGTCACATAACAATAGCAAGCACCCTCCTGTAACCACTCATCAAGTGGTCTGAGAATACTGGTCTCTAAATCTTCGTGATTGGGTCTTTAACAGTGAATTTCAAAGGGATTGCTACCAACCTACAACAACCACTTGCAACAGGTTAGGGATACTCATTCTTTCTCCTAGCGACAGGTGGTTACCTGGTTTCTGACACCCAGTCTCTAGTTCTGTGTGACTGGGGCTTTAAGTTTACAGGAGGGCTGCAGGATATGTCAGTTTTCACACAGCAAAAAGCAGATACCCCCTTTACAGGTTGGCACAAAACACACAGTCTCACAGTCTATCATATATAGTAGCATCACAGATGGTTTTGCAAAGTTTCTAACTAGTCCATAAAATATGTTGCTGGAAAGTTGATAAACAGTTATCCCCATCAAATATCTTCGTATATGTTGATGTTGGTTTTTTTTTTTTAACACAATAAAAAATTCCCAGCCATCTACAAAAATTAATTATTGTTTATAATCTTGTTTTATGAATATTTTTTTCTTTAACTCTCACCACCAGCTGGTTAGTGATCCACAGAGAATATAAATCTGAAATAATATCCACCTTTTAAAACAGGGTCACTTTAGTTTCTTTAACATAACAACCATGATAAGACTTTATTATCCCACAGAGAAATTTGCTTGGACACATAATGCATAAACACACTTCATACACCTACGTACACAGTAGCTGTTTCATGAATTTTATATTGAGGATGATTACTAAAAACCCTTCTTGAATAATCAAAAGAAAACAATCGACGCTGTGTTGATAGAGCATGGTAGGTTTACTCTTGATAAAGATAACTGCATGGAAGTGGAAGTGAAGTTAACGGTCACTTGTAGTGTTCAACTATTAAAGAGTAGGCATCTGAAGTTAGTGTACGTGCTTGAGGCACCTACAGCAGGAATTTTAAGTCTCTGCCATGAAGCTGTCGACAATAATGATGACAGAGTGGAAGAATTTGGCAGTAAAAGTTTATTTTACAATAAATCTTAGGACAGGTTGCTGCAGGACAGTAACTTGTAAACCAAAATTATAATAATTTTCAGGAGACATTCCTGCAGAATCACACTCCCTTTCTTAAGCCAATGCAGCAATCTGAGGTAGGAGAAAGCTTTGCTCGTGTTCACCATGGCAGAGACTGGCATCAGGCCTGTTGCTTAGTAACCAGCACCGTGGATGCTGGCACAGTTGTCCTCTCGCCATAGAAACGGAGGAGTACTCTGAGACAACTATTATTTCTCTGTTGAGTAATATATAAAACACATACACACACACAAACACACAGACTTCCCCAAATTTCTCTCCCTAGTAGTCGCACAAACAGCAACACAAAGTAGGTGAATGAGTCGCTGACACTCAGTTTGTGTGCTGCGTAGTGAAACTTTTCACTGTTCCCACAGTTTTTCCAGGAAAGCCACCGTTAAGCTGAGCAAATAAAGCTCTTTCTCTCTTTGTTTTGTCTGCTCGCAGCTCCACAGACGGATCTACCAGATGCAGGTAACTGTGCCAGCAACAGGCTTCAACAGTTTCAACTACTCCTTCTCCAACCTTTGCCTTCTTGATGACAAGAATGTCTGCATCATCGATGACATCATCCGCGCCATGGAGGAGATCCAGTCAGCTCGCAACTCCAATCGCTCCGTGCCCGTCCTGAGGTACCCCATCACACAGCTGGTAGATGGGCGGCAAGCGTACATTGGCCACCAGATGGGTGGTGTGCAGGGCTGGGGTCCTGGGGGGGCGATGCGAGCTCAGGGAATGGGAGTGAGGGGAGAAGGTGTCCGATCTGCCAGGGCGCTGCAGCTCACCTACTACCTCCAAGCCCCAGGCGGCCTGATGGACCGGGTGGCCAGCCAGTGGGAAAAGGCCTTCTGTGCTGAGTTGCAGCACTTTGCAGAGTTGCACCCAAAGTTGGGCCTCTACCCTTCTACTTCATCTTCTCTGAGGACAGACTTCCAGTTCTCCTCAGTGCTGGCACGTCGCCCCTTGTTGGCCAGCCTGGGAGTGTGTGGGGTGCTTGTCGTCCTTTGCTGCTCCATGAGGGACTGTGTGAGGTCCAAACCCTGGCTGGGACTGCTAGCTCTGCTGTCCATCACTCTATCAGGCCTTACTGCTGCTGGGATACTCAACCTGACTGGGGCCACCTACAACTCCACGTACTTGGGGATCCCTTTCGTCATGCTTGGTAGGTTTAACTCTGATATATTTACTGTGGAAATAACAAATAATATCACAAAGTATATTTTACCTTTTGGGTGTTTATGAAATAATTTTCCCATTTATCTGGAACTGACCTTTATAGGACGTTTTCAAAGAGTAACTGATGCTAATCCATGGCAGGTGGGAGCCGCACAGAACATTGCCATTGCTTTTCCTTCGCAGTTTGCTTGCCTGTACCTCACAGCCTGCTTTTTCAGTACCTGTTGTAATAGATTTTTCAGTTGTCTGCCTCAGGCTAAATGCCATTTCAGAGTAGACAGGTCTTCAAAATGACCGACAAGTGGTTGGGCATGAACTTGACTTACTGATAGAGAGGATGATGGTAACAACATGTTTTTTGACGAGTGGCAAAAACTAAAACTAAAGGTTCAAAAAAGTTTTAAGTTGCAGCTGAAGCAGAGTCTTGAGTGAGTTGTGAGATGGAACAGGAAGTTATTTTACATGCCAACAAGACCTCTGACTTTAACAACATTAACTTAACTCACCATATATGTCTTTATTCACCACTTTCCTTTTAATCATTAGTTGTTAATAAACTCTGGCTCTCTTACAGAGTGTGTCTTTTGTGTGTCTTTCCCTCTGCTCTCTTCTTTTCTACTCACCCGAACCAGTCATGACAGACTGCTACTTCCTAACCCCGGTTCTGACAAAGCCACACACAGATACATGCACACATATGTAATAACACTTTAGCCACGTTGTATATAACATTGTACACAGACTATCTTCCAGATCTTCAAACTGAAGCCCATGCCTTAAGCCTGCAGTTTTTTTAATGGCCAGCAGGAGGTGCCCCCTCTTTTTGCAGAAACAAGTCTGGTTGCATAGAAGTCTACAGGAAAATAACCCTACTGTTCACTTGATATGCGATCACAGTGAACACTTTCCTGATTAGTGCACTAGCGTTTCAAGTCTTGTTTATTACAAGATGTCTGTTGTCTAAATTATGGTATCAATTAGTCTGTAGAAGGATCATAAAATATGGTTTGCTTTAGGGTGAGCCTGCCGTGTTATTGAGAAGTCCCTGCACAAGTGCACAGTTGTCCTTTGTTTCTCAGTAAGAGCTATCCTGCACTTAGGACTAGTTTCAAGGAATAAAATGGTAGCCATCCATTCGCTTCCACTTATCCTTTTTCAGGGTCGTGGGGGGGTGGGAGCCTATCCCAGCTGTCACAGGGCGAAAGGCGGGGCACACCCTGGATAGGTCAAAAATGGTAGCCAGTGGTAAAAATGCCCAGCTTTTCCTTTAAATACAACTTTACTTTGGATACCAGTCGGTGATCACATCTTTGTAATTAAACCTGGTACGGTTTAAGTTTATATTCTGTGAAGAGGCATTGCTGTGCTTTGTTTATGTCACATCAAATTTAGTACAGGTGAAATGAAGACACTTTTAAAACTGCTTGTACAACAATACTGCTTAATGTAATATGGTGGTTATATATAATATCAATAAAAATGTCACATTCTAGTGATGGAAGGAAAAACATTTCAGTGCAATTTATAATCTCTGTAAGTGTCCAAAGAGCTTAAGTTTGATTAAGGGGGCAGCCCCAACATGCAATTGATTTTGGAAGCCAGTGAAAATGCTGATTTACAGGTAGTATAAAACTTGGGTATCAATGTAATTATATATATATATATATATATATATATATATATATATATATATATATATATATATATATATATATATAATTTAAGGATAAATACTTCTTTGGGGTATTGCTAAAAACAACTACTAATATTAACAGACATTTTGTTTAACTGGAAATATTAAAGACATACAAGCATATTTTTGATTTGGTGATGACTTTTCCACATGCATTCATAACATTGTTGTAAATGGGGTTGCACAGTAGTATTTAACCTACTGTGTATTTCCTAAAGTGAAAAAAATCAATCAGCAGTTTAACAAACCTCTGCTACTGATCAGTGACTATTTCAGCTGCGTAATTGGATTGCCTCTGCATTCCTAATTATGCAGCACCTTGCATGTGGAAAGGGCCCATAAAGTTGTATCAGTGTTTGAGCATTCATTTGTGTTGCATTTGGCACTAAATTAATTAAATAAATTCGTTTATTTGGTTGGGCAGGGATAAGATATAGAGAAGGAACAAAGAGAAAGTGGGCGAGGAAAGGCTGCTGTCAGGCTTAGAACAACTGCAGAGTGAACAGAAAGTACAGGGAAACAGACAGAGAGGATGAAATATGAAATATCACTCCAAATGCAGGCTGAGATAAGGATTCTCTTAGCAGAAAATGAAGTTAAACTGTAGTTAGAAGGAAGACAGGCAAGCAGGGAGAAGGATCTTCTCAGAATGCAAGTGGGCAGACAGAAAAAGGTGGGAGGACAGCGTGAGCCGAGAGAGAAAGCTTTGTTACAGGGAAAGATTGGATTTGGATTAAGGAAGAATGCTGTATTTTTGTAATATCTTAAAAATGACAGAGATTTGTGTCTTTCTCTTTTAAAATCAATCACAAGAGATGTTTCACATTGTGCTCGCTAATTTAAAAAGTTGCACATTGATGGGATAATGACTTTGGGCCATTAACTCACCAGGTGTGTGATTGTGTAGCAACGAGGGTAAATTGTTAACGGTAAAGGATCATTCTGGTCTGCTTCAGCCTGCCATTATTGTCACTGCTGTGGCTCTGTGGGTGTTGCTAACTTTGCACTTTTCACCTCCGTTGTGGAGCTTTGGGGAGTTCCGCCTAACAGAAACGGCGCAGTGCACATACATCAGTGTGACAAGTGCAAGCTTCCTGCTTGTTTAAAACTGAGATTTTTAACAGAAACATAAAGTAAATACAGTAAACCAAATTTTCCTGGTGACCCAATCACCATGTGAATTAATTTGGGGGGGGGGAGAGAGACTGATGACTGATGGACCATTTTAGTCATTTTTTTATAGAAAATATCACAGTTGTACTTTTCTCATGACTTAATTTCAGGCTTTCTTCTGTTTCATAAACCTGCCAGCTAAGGATTTTTCATGTTTGAACAGTTGGTCAGATGCACAAGAATGTTTCCTAGAGCTCTAGGAAAATTTCAGGCATTTTATAGAAGAGTTTTACTGATATATTTGTTGACCACTTGTTAGGGTACTTGGGAGGCTGAAGTTTTGCATGATTACTGAACTTTGATTTTGTCATTATTTATCATTTCTAATATTTTGGGTTCAGTGTTAGAGTTTTTAGTCTTCTGGTTTCTGTCTGTGTTCAATAGTTGCTCTGTTTCCCCTATCAGCTGTATCCCCTTGTCAACTGGATACAGCTCTCATAATACATCTCTGTGTTATGTTTTCTGTTTTACTTTGAAAGTCCGTGTCACATGTCAGTGTTTTTAGTTTTGCTTCCCTTGTCTCATTAGGCTTGATTTGTCCCAGCTGTGTTTCCCTCCTGTCTCCCATTCCCTGATTGCTGCCTCTGTGTATTTAAACCCTGCTTTTTCCTTGGTCTGTGTTGCTATTTCTCTCATTCCATACTGTGTGTTCCGTCTGCCAGTCTGTTTTGTTATTTTGTTGTGTTTAGCAATAAGTCAGTATTGAGTGTACCTTTTTACCTCTGTAAGTCTGTACTTTGGCTCCACCATTCCTGCCTTCACACAGTACAAGACACCAATATTGGTCTACTGTACATACTATAACTGCAGCTATGTTGAAAGTTTTGTTTATTTTACAGACAAAAATGCAGGGAAAAAGTAGTACAGTACAAGTAGGACAAATACTTGATATCAACTGTCAAGCACAGTATGGTGATTTGACCTGGTTTTGCAGTTGACCATGAACTCATCTGTTTTCCAGAAAATTCTGGAGTCAAATGTGAGATCATCCGTGCAAGAGCAAACTTGGTCAGGCACTAGGGCAGGGGTGGCAAACTCCAGGCCTCGAGAGCCGGTGTCCTGCAGGTATTAGATATCACCCTGGGTCAACACACCTGAATCAAATGATTAGTTCATTACCAGGCCTCTGGAGAACTTCAAGAATTTTGAGGAGGTAATTTAGCTATTTAAATCAGCTGTGATGGATCACGGACACATCTAAAACCTGCAGGACACCAGCTCTCGAGGTTTGCCACCCCTGCACCAGGGCAATGATCCCAAGCAGAATAGCTGAAAAAGAAAAGAATCAAGGTGGTTACAGTAGTCCATTCAACATCCAGACCTTAACCTTAATGAAAAGCTGTGGCGGAACATTAAGAGAGCTGCCAGAGCGAATAAACTGAAGCATTGTTGCAGAGAAAAGTGGACATAATTACTCCACAATGATGTCGGAGACTAATAAAGTCATAAAGAAATGATTGCTGTTTCACAGGAAAACTTGTAAAACCAAGCTGCTCTTAAATTCCCCATATTTATTTTTATTTTGTAATTTAACTAAAACAATCATCCCCACATTCAGTCAGTCCACATTAATTGATATGTAAAAATCAAATTAATGGATCATTTAGTTTTTAAGAGAATGTCATATAAGCACCTCATGAGATAATCTGTTACCTTTATTTGTTTTACAGTATTGTAAGTTGTGTATTTTTCACATATTTATTTAGACAGTTGGAAGATAAAAAAAAAATAAAAAAAAAATGCCTCCCTGAGCTTCAGGAAAACTTTACACATTTTATTATTTATTCATTTGAGCGGTTCTTTTTCCAGTGTGGAATGACTGTACAGCATACATTTGTTTGGTTAGTTCGGATTTTGTCCAATAATTGACCGTACATAAATGCTCAAATACATACATAGACTCCCACAAATATTTGGCTAAATGATTCTTAGCAAGTTGCATCTTGACCAGATGCTTTTAGTAGCCATCAACAAGCTTCAGGCATAGTACTCGCTGGATATTTGACTACTTTTCTTGGCAGAATTGGTAGAGTTCATGTAAATTAGGTTTCCCCAAATTTTTAGTGTAACCCACAGATTTTCAATAGGGTTGAGCTCAGCGCTTTGGGGGAGGCAATTTTAGAAGCTTACCATTAGCCTGATTTATCAATTTCAAAGCCAGTTTAGATATGTGTTTGGGGTCATTGTCTAGTTGGAACATCCAGTTGTGTCAAAGGTTCAACCATATAGCTGTTGATATGAAAAATTTGCAGGTAGTCCTCCTGCTTCATTATTCCATCCACATTCTACAATGTACCAGTATCACTGTCAGCAAAACAGCCCCAGAACATGATGCTCCCACCACCATGCTTAATAGCTAGCAGTGCTCTTAGGTTTATAAGCCTCACATTTATCCCTCCAAATAATTCCGAATTCCTGTTTTCATTGTGGCCAAATAGCTTAAATTACGGTGGTATGCAAATGTTTGGGCACCTCTGATAATTTTCATGATTTTCCTTCATAACTCATTGGTTGTTTGGATCCGCAATTTCATTTTACCCTTTAAAACCGGTCGGAGCGGGTACGCTCCGTTTTGCGTAACTATTTTTAAATCCCTGTAGGACTGCAACCACGTAAGCTAGCGCAATCATTTTTTTTGCATAAGAAACCCGAAGAGTTGTACTTACATGTTATGCCATCAGCTTGTCCTGGGTCACGGTTTCCTTCCACATATAGCTTTGCAAAAACTGCATAAAAAGCACTTGCAGCAACAAAAACATAATATTCCAGAAACACGCTTTGCCGATCCGATCAGCTGTTCATAACACTTCCTACGTTGGAATAGACGTCAGCGCGAACTATTGCACGTCCGCCACTACCTGCCTAAAACCGGAAGTGATGTCATTTTCGCGGAAAATGTAGTTTGTTTGGTTTTTTTACCTTTGGGGCCTTATAAGCCTACACTGGTGTTTTTAAAATTCATGTTTGACTTTATGACTTTCTGTATCGTTTCTGGGATGCTTAGAACTCAAATTGCACTGCTGGAAATAGTTTATTTTGATGCAAATGCTGTTTTTTTTGCAAATTTGCATTATAATATATATATTTTTTCGTTTTTCCTGCAATATATAAAAATTGGTTTATCTCAAAAATAAAACTATGAAGACACTCAAAATAAATTTCCTGTTGTTGGAAAATATTTTGTGCAACTTTTTTGTGTTTACAGTTTTGAGGGATAAACCTCTTAAAAATTTGTGTAGTTATTATGCACTTAATGCATACATATTATTAAAGTTTGGGCTATAATGGTTGTATTGATGTATAGCAACTTGAAATGCTCCCAAAAATGGCACTACAGCATGTAAAAATATAAAGATAAGCTCTGGTGGACTTGGTTCTATGGTAGGTCTTAAAGGGTTAAATATATCATGTAGCAGATGAACACAATGATATTTGAGAAGTGAAATGAAGCACAGAAAGTTTGCAATAGTTACTTAAGCTAAATTAGGCAGATGTATAAATTTGGGCACCCTTGTCGTTTTATTGATTAGAATACCTTTAGCACCAATTTTTGAAACATAAAATTTGTTTGGTAAGCTCATTGACCCTTGACCTACATACACAGGTGAATCCAGTCATGAGAAAGGGTATTTAGGGTGGCCATTTGCAAGTTTTTCTCCTCTTTGCGTCTTCTCTCAAGAGTGGCTACATGGGAGCCTCAAAACAACTCTCAAACACATGAAAACAAAGATTGTTCAACATCATGGTTTTGGGGAAGTATAGAAAAAGCGATCTCAGAGATTTCAGCTGGCAGTTTCCACTGTGAGGAACATGTTGAGGAAATGGAAGACCACAGGCACAGTTCTAGCTAAGGCTGGAAGTGACAGGTCAAGGAAAATCTTAGATAAGCAGAGGCAAAGGATGGTGAGAACAATCATAGTCAACCCACAGACCAGCTCCATAGACTTGCAACATCATCTTACTGCAGATGGTGTCGCTGTGCATCATTCAACTATTAAGCGCACTTTGCAGGAGATGCTGTATGGGAGAGTAATGCAGAAGAAGCCATTTCGGTGCACATGCCACAAACAGAGTTGTTTGAGGTATGCTAAAGCACATTTGGACAAGCAATCTTAATTTTGGAATAAGGTGCTGTGGACTGATGAAACTAAAATTGATCTTGTTAAAGTTGAGGGTTGCATGGATTCCAGTCAGTATCAGCAGATTCTTGAGAACAATGCTCAAGAATCAGTCACAAAGTTGAAGTTGGGCCGGGGCTGGATATTTCAACAAGACAATGACCGTAAACACTGCTCAAAATCTACTTAGGCCTTCATGCAGAGGAACAAGTACAACGTTCTGGAATGGCCATCTCAATCCCCAGACCTGAATATCATTGAAAATCTATGATGTAACTTAAAGCTCGGAAACCATCAAACCTGACTGAACTGGAGATGTTTTGTAAAGACAAAAGGTCCAAAACACCTTCAACCAGAATCCAGACTCTCATTGGAAGCTATAGGAAGTGTTTGGAGGCTGTTACTTCTGAAAAGGAGGAGCTACTAAATGTTGATGTAATTTTTCTGTTGGGGTGCCCAAATTTATGCACCTGCCTAATTTAGTTTAAGTAACTATTGCACACTTTCTGTAAATCCTATAAATTTCATTTCACTTCTCAAATATCATTGTGTTCATCTGCTATATGATATATTTAAATGAAACACATGCGCCAGCACAAGGCCAGTTGCAGACACACTGGTGGTTCTGTGCTGGCCCATGTGTGGATTACCTCTGGCAAACCTGATCTGGGCCTCCAAGGGCCATCATTTTTTGCGGTATGTGAGCCATGTGCAGCCACGGGCCAGTTGCAGACACACTACTGGCCCTGTGCTGGCCCAGAACAGTTTCAGCTCCGGCCCCAGATGTCAGCCTAATGTGTACCTTAATCAAGCCATGTAAGCCTTTTCTACTCTCCCGGATTACTTGAAGTGCTCTATACAACATGCCACATTCACTCAATCACACACTTTCTCTAAACTGAGTGCTTCCTAACTACATTCATTCATTCAGACTGGAGGAGCCAGGGATCGAAATGTGTACACTCACAAACCTGTCAAGCCTGCATTTGAAACATTGGCTACCATAGCAGTATAGTATTGTAACATAGCATTTGGATCTTTTAACTAAAATAGGAGAATAGGAACATAAATAGTGCCATCATTTACAGACCTGGCCCACATCTGGTTGACATACACCCTGCCATGACACCAGTCAGTCAGAAGTGCCAGCTTGATGCCGGATCCGGGGAAGACCTGTTTTCTATGAGCCTGGGCCACATAAACCAAACCACAATCGGGACAGATGTGGCATACCATCACATAAACAGTGCCCTCTACACCAGCCCTGTCCCATATCTGGATGACATACACCCTGGCATGACAACAGTCAGAAGTGCCAGCTTGATGCCGGATCTGGGCCATACCTGTTTTCTCTGAGCCTGGGCCACATAAACCAAACCACAATCGGCCAGATGTGGCATGCCATCACATAAACAGTGCCCTCTACACCAGCCCCGTCCCATATCTGGATGACATACATCCTGGCATGACAACAGTCAGTCAGAAGTGCTTGATCCCGGATCTGGGCCATACCTGTTTTCTCATCAGGGCCATACCTGTTTTCTCGGACCCTGGGCCACATAAACCAAACCTCAATCGGGCCAGATGTGGCATGCTATCACATAAACAGTGGCATCTGCACCAGCCCTGACCCATATCTGGATGACATACCACTTACCATAGAAAATACTAAAGAACTAAGGAGCTAGGAATACTTGAGACAGAAACCAAAACCAAGAGACTAGCAAAGACAAATCATGAAATCATGGATAAATAATACAAAACAGAAAACATTGGGTCACCGTCCCAGGAGCGTGACAACGTGCTTCACTGTGGTCAGTGACACGGATGTCCAGCAGCCATGGCAGGCTTGAGTCTTGGTGGTTCCTGATTGTTCCTGAACAACAACCAGTGGTGTAACAATTTACATCTTCTTCTAAATCTTGGAAAAGTGTTGATAAATCCAACTAACTTGTCATTACCTACAATTGCTGGAGCTGATTATTTTGAAATCTTCAGTTGTTTCTCCGTGTCTCAAAGGGACCTTGGCAATTTATGCAGATCTACAGTTCTCCTTCTTAGATCTTCACTGAGATCCTTGGACTTCCCTATTGTTTTGACTATTGGTCAAATCATTCATCATGCTGACAAAGAGAAACTACCAGTTGTGGTAAATCATAATCACTAATGAGAAGTTAATAAGCTTTGGCTAAAAGAAGGTTAAAAGACACTGAAGAATCTGCAGTACAACTTATTTAAAGATTAAAACGTGCATGCATATATCTGAGCCTGTATGTATACTTTTTTCCCTGCGTGGATTAGAGAAAATCCAACACCAACCCAAAATTATGCACCCAATTCTCATGTTTTAAATTCTTAGGATTTGAAAATCAACATAACATTCATGACTATGATGAGTGTAAGTAAACTTCCAAACACAACTCTACATACATACATTATATCCCCCAAGGATTATCAGCAACAATACTTCACTTGTTCAGATCGCTTGTTAAGATTTTTTATTTTCTTCTGCCTTTTTGCTCCATTTTTGCCATAGTTCACAAACTGACAAAGACTTTTCAATATCTGAAAAAAAAAAAAACATTTTGCAACACAGTAGTCGTATCAAGGGCAGACATAGTTTCAGGAAAAAGAAACATCCTTCTATGTTCCTCTAAGTGCTTCTATATATATGTGTGTGTCTGCTTGTGTGCCTGTCTCATGCTGGTAAATATCGTTGCACAAGTGCTGTCTCCAGCCTCTCTTTTTTGCTCTCATCTTGTCTCTGCAACATTAACCTCTGCACCTCTTTTCTCCGTCATCCTCTGTGTAATTCCCTCTCACACATCGCAGATCTGCAGACTTTCTCTGTACTCCACGCCCACGCCTCAAGTGTCGGTACAATGCGCCTCTGCTTAGGTGTTAAGTGTTTCGCCATGCTGAGGTCACTGGAGAGGGGGGTGATGGTGGTAGCGGTAGGGTGTACATGTGTTACTGGTGACTCACGGATGCTATGGCAACCACAGAAGGAAAAAAAACCCTTAAAAACCATCTGCTGCACCTAAATCAATGTGTATGCGCAGCACGTGAGACTGGACAAGCACAAATTCATGGAAATGGGCACTAATTTGCTTTAGTGAATCGACAATGATTCATTCCTTTCACTTATCATGTGATAATCGTGCTGTTGTTTTAAGACTATTAGTCTCTTTATTGTTAGGCCTAATGGCTCTAAGGTGTGTTTGCTACTGCAGGAGCAATGGCGCTTCTGGTATTTCTCATGTTGGGCATATTACAATCAAAAGAAAACGGCATTTTCACAGTGTCTTACATCTCTCATTTCATGTATCTCCACTTCAAATGGGATTTTTGGTGTGACCTCATACAAAGAGGGAATATTCAGAAGCACTATTGCACTACCTTGTGCAACACTGGGATTTGATGAAATGAATAAACTGAAGCAACAAGGCTGAAAGATCCCCAGTTTGAGATTGGGAGGAGACACAAATCCCTGGGAGGTTCTTATATGGTTTTGACCCCTTGTAAAGAAGAGAGGAGCTTTAATTTTTAAGCCTAGTTACAAGAAAATATTTGTCTTTAATACAGGTGATGTCTAGCATCCCAGTAAATTACCTTGGTTTTCTGCTAAGGGAACCATGAATTAAAAACAAAGAGGTTGGAGTTTGGAAAACAGAGAGCTAAGTATCTTCTGGTGAACTGTGAAGGTTCTTCAGATAAGTCAAGAGACATCATTTACAGCAGATGAACTAAATAAATAACTAAACTAAAATAGTTAATTTATTTAAAATAAATAATTAGAATCTAATTTGTGTAATTTAGATAAAAAAAACCCCAAAAAACAAAACATATTATTTATTCTTAATTTCCAGATTTGCTTTTTATCTGCAATTGTCTCCGTCTAATCAGATTGGAGGCTTACTTGTGGTTCTTGGGATATTTAAATGTAGAAAAAATGAGGCATAGCCTTCAGCTTCCAGGCCAGCTTTGGAACCAGCTACCAGTGTCCTGTGATTCACTGAACATTTCTTTACTCATCTCTTTTCTTTTTCTGTATGTTTATACCTGACTACTGTTTTTAATCATTGACAATATTTAAAGTTTTACTCTCTATTTTCTATATAAGAAACAAGCCAAATAGAGCAGAAATAACAAAGTTCTGCTAAAGTAAATTTATTTTGGCTAAGTAAGTGTGATACTGTTATAATCTCTTTTAAATTTGTTGGTCTAATATGAGATTAATTCTCATTGCTGTTCTATTTGTCCTCAGGTCATGGGCTCTTCGGCTCCTTCGAGATGCTGTCATCGTGGAGACGAACCCGTGAGGACCAGCATGTGAAAGAGCGTGTTGCAAGCGTCTTCGAGGATGTTATGTTGCGTTTCTCTGGCTCCACCATGATCCACCTGATGACCTTGGGCTTGGCCGCCTCCCCGCTCACCAACATGGAAGCCGTCCGGCTCTTCTGCCGCACTGCTGCTCTGGCCGTTACCATCAGCTATGTTTACATGTTGTCCTTCTACAGTTCCTGTCTGGTGTTTACAGGCTACCTGGAGACCGGGTACAGACATGGCTGCTTCTGCCGGCGAGTCCCCAAACCAGACCGTCTGGACTCTAAACCGGCTTGGTACAGGTGTTTAATGTACACTCGTTACCAGGAGGAGACCCAAGTGACGAATCCTCCACAAGGGATTGGTCACACTCACACACCAAACCCTGACCTTACTCACACGCACACGCACCCTCACCCTCACCCGCATACAACTAACAACCCCGCTGTTCGTGGACATGCTCATGTTGCTAACTCCACTCACCCACACCCACACCCTCACCCACATTCCACAGCAAGCACGGACCCTCATCCTCAGGACTCCCACCTTTTGTTGGGCTGTGTGCGGCGTTGCTATGGAGACTGGATCACTAACACTTATGTTAAACCCTTTGTGGTTCTGCTGTATCTGGTTTACATCTCTTTTGGATTGATGGGATTCCTACAGGTGAGACACCTGATGATTTCTCTTTTACAGAATTATAAAGTCTTTATTTGTGGCATGTAATAAAAATGTTTGTGTCGTCAACAGGTGACCCAGGGTTCTGACCCTAGCGCACTGGTCGCAATGGACACCGCAACAGTATTGTACACCCGAGCCCAGCAGCGTTACTTCAGCTCATACTCTCCTGTGATTGGATTCTACATTTATGAAAGTGCCCCTTACTGGAATGCCTCAGTGCAGCGGGATCTGCTGGAATATGCCAAAGGCTTCCAGAGAATAAGCTGGCTGGAAGCTTACCTGAACTACCTGTCAGATCGCAACCAGTCCACCAGCCAGCCGCGGGAAAATTTCACCCGCACGCTGCGCCACGCCTTTCTCCGTGAGCCGCAGTTTGCTCACTTTGCAGATGACATTATATTTGCAGAGCGCGGCCAGGGCGAAGAGCCTGATGTGGCAGCTTCTCGCATCTTCTTGGTTGCCAAAACAACGGAGAACAAGCGCGAGGAGATGTCAGTGCTGCTGGACACGCTGCGACGCCTGTCACTGACCTCACGAGTCCGCTTCCTAATCTTTAACCCTTCTTTCGTCTACCTGGACCGCTATGCTGCAGCAGTCAGCTCCCCACTTAGACACTCACTGCTGGCGGTGCTTTTCCTGTTGGGTCTCTCCTCTCTGGCTGTTGTGGAGCCCCTGGTGTCTGTGTGGCTGGGCCTCACACTGCTCTCTGTCCAGTTTGGCGTCCTGGGCTTCATGACCTTATGGGGTGTAGAGCTGGATTGCATGTCTGTGCTATGTTTGATTTCAGCTTTGGGGCACTCAGCAGACTGCAGCGGCCCCCTCCTCTGTGGCTTTGCTGCAGGTCGGGGTGAAAGCAGGACTCGCTGGGTGAGAGTGGCACTGGAGAGACACGGTGTTCCCTCTTTACAGACGCTCATCTGTTACGGTGCTGCCCTGGTACCCGTTGGCTCCATACGCTCCAACCTCACACGCACACTATTTCGCTGCCTCACCCTGACGGCCGCTTGCTCGGCCCTGCACACGTTGGCTTTCCTGCCCACACTCCTCACCTTCCTGCCCCCCTCCAAGAGCCGGGGCCATGGACCTGGAGGGGAAGGACAGAGACAGGAGGTGGAGTGTGTTGAAATGAATGACAGCACCAGAGTTGTCGACCAGATCACCACCGTCTGAGCATGGGATGAGAAGAGAGGAAGACAGGTTTCTAGTGCACATGTTACCTGCTTGTTGCTAGTGCTGTGTGGCATGTGAATGAGGTGTTTCCTAAAAAGCTAATGAGACATTAAATTTAATCCAGGTTGTGATGTAATCACAGAGGAAGTGCCACACTTTTCACCAAAACTTGCTTTAGATTCAGTCACTTTGTTTGGCTACTGCTGTCTGTTCACCATATCAAGTTGCACAACTACAGTGACATGAGGCAATCATCTGTATGACTCGAGTATTTCTACTTTATTGCTGGAAAAATAAAGACAAAATAAAAAAATCAAGATCTTAGCATTGTGATTTGTAATATATCATCTTGTGGAAATATTAGCATTTAACAAAAGTTCCCTTGTATGGGAGTTTTTTCTTCTTCTTTTTTTTTTACTCTAATTTGCTCATTTTCAGCTCAAAATTTCTAATTCTATTCCTGCTAGTGTAGCTTCACATGATCTACTTTTTCAAAATAATTTTATCTTATTCTGGGTTTTATTGCAGCCTCTCTGTACAACCCTTATCTACAACACGCCATTTTGGGTATGATCCCCTTCCATTTAAGTCAACGTTCTTTTGACTGGCTGCCCGTGTGGAGCTGTAAGCCCACAATGCCGTGGTCATTACTCAAGAGAAATTATGTATTAAAAGTAATGCAGTATGTTACTTCAATACTTGAACAACCCTATATCATGACAAAGCATGTAATAGACACACTGGTCCACTATGTCCATTTCACGCTTTGCCCCTTCAAAGCATGAAATGGACAATCATGCAGAAGTTGCAGTACCAAAAGAGGAAGATAATATATTTAAAGCAGTACAATCCAGCGTTGTTCTATGTCACAAACAATTAAGCTAGGCGGCTAAAATGTGGTTACATGTAAATGTGTTTATGATGAACTGAATGCAATGTCTCTTTAAACGCTTTCCTGTGATTATTTTAATGTTGGCTTGAAATAAAACATCTCCCTCTGCTGGTACTGCAGGTTAGTGAATTACGGAATTTGGTACAGTAACACGCTGCATTAGTGTGTTATTGAAAGACGTAATATGATTACAGTATCACATTACTTTGTAATACATTACACCCAACAGTGGTTACTGGGGTAACCATATAAAGGATGATAATAATAATAATAATAATAATAATAATAATAATAATAATACACTTTATTTATAAAGCACACCTAAAAACCAAGGGTATGCCAAGGTGCTTAACAAGTAACATAGAGAATAGGAGGAGGATAATAGAAATAGGACCAAAGCGAGTACTAAGTATGCAAGCAGGTAGCTGTCACTGATACATAGGAAAGCAACAGGTACAGAGCAAACAAGAATTTAAATGAGCATAAAAGTGCATAATATAAAATCATAAAAGAAATATTAACTAGAGGGAAAGGCAATCTCCAAGATTACTGACATCATACAGATCAAGGAGTTTAAATGAAAGTCTGAAACACTATTTAGAGCAGCTGAAGACGGAGCTTGTGGCACATCAGGATCACTTGTACACTGACCTCATTATTTTAGAGTTTGGCCTTGTTTAACTTAAGCATCAACCATTGAAACAGTATGACATATATAGTCATGTGAAAAAAGGGGTTTTAATATGCAGTCATCAATCAATTGTTTTTTGTATGACTTTATCAGTCTCTGACATAGTTATGGAGGAATTGTGACCCACTTTTCTTTACAATGTTGCTTCAGTTCATTGAAGCTTGCAGGTATTTGTTTAAGCACCGCTCTCTTATGGTCCCAACGCAGCTTTACAATCAGTTTAAAGTCTGGATGATTCTGTTGTTGTAGATTTACTGTTGTGTTTGGGACCATTGTCCTCAAGCCTGAAGTGGAAGTAGTAGAATGCTTTGGTATAGACAGTTCTTGGTTGACTGAGTGACTGCAAAACAAACCCAAACCATCACCACTCCACCACTGTGCTTGACAGTTGGTAAGATGTGTTTGTGCTGATATGCTGTGTTTGGCTTTCTCAAAACATGGAAGTGTGAATTGTGGCTTATCATCTCTTTTTTGGTCGTGTCTGTCTCAAAAGCCATACAGTAGTTCCAGAAATCTTGTGATTTGTTCAGATGCTGTTATGTTCTTTGTAGAGAGAAGAGACTTTCTTTTGGCAACATTTCTGAACAAGTCATACTTGTTAAGTCTTTTTTTTTTCCAGTTGCCAAATGTGGCAGTGTGAATTATGACTAAAAAGCTTTGCTTTGGTGTTATCTGCTCAAAGAACATTGTTCCACATGATGATCAGTCATTGAAGTATATTTGATTACCAGCCCCTGGCTGCACGTCACCCTCTTAATTCCTATGCTTCCTATTGAATCATACGGTTTTTCATAAGACTGCAAACCTTTTCTTTTCACATGAATGTATATTAGTAGTATGTGTAGTATGCATATATTGTGTATTAAAAGACAAAGCATAATAGGTCTACAGTAAATGGGTCAAAAATTTTACATTTGGGCAAAATGAATTTTAATAGGGCTTTGAAACTGATGACAAATGAATAGATAAAAGTTCATAAAACTGACTTTCTTTTTGTAAAGCTGTCATCAAGTGGAGGCTCAGAGTGTAAAAGTGTATAACGTGAAAGGTCAAATCCAATACCAATCATTTCGCTCTCTTTTTATTACAATTATGCAATTGAGACACCGGCAATGACATTAAGTAGTCATCAAGAAGCATCTATTGTCAGAAAATGTCAGAAAGCATTAGTCAGCCAGCTATCAAATGCGCACAGACAAAATCCTCAACCTTCCTGTAATCTTGCTCTATTGTACCGTCTTTACCATTCTATATAAAGCCCCTTGAGGTGGCTGTTGTTGCTGAATAAATTACATAAAATAGAACTGAATAAATCCTCGAAACAAACTTTACTTACTTCATGTGCTCGACTCCTCGGGGATGAAGAATTTAGTCAGCACCTAAACTAATGCTCATCTGGTGTTTTCTGACAAGTTTGGATCAAAGCATTATTTTATCCTGTTAACCCCCTTTCCTGAAGGGAAACAGCCTCTTTGTGTTTTACTCCATAAGTCACAGATGTAGCTGAACTTCTGGGTGTAGGAGT